>NC_079336.1:1211826-1548611 GCF_029582105.1 Oenanthe melanoleuca
CTTATTAGAAGTGGAATTCTAGCTGCATCAATAACTTGATTATTTGATGCCTAGCTCTGGTCTTGAATATTTTTCTGCCTCACAGCCACTGGAAGCACTCAGAAATCTCACTAATGACTTATGGAACATAATAGAAAGTAATTTCCAAACAGTTACCCTAATTGGTTGTAATCTGACATTTTGCTACCAGCTAAATATTAAAAAGTTTGGAGCCCAAAACACACAACCCCCACACAAAAGGAGAAAAGCAAAATGAGGTCGTTTCAACAGAGGGGAAAAAAAAAAAATTAGAATCACTTTTTTTTTTTTTTTTTTCTCAAAGTGGATTTCAAGTCACTGCTCCAAAAATTGGGAGAAGTTGAGGAGAATTTTAGGAAGAGCCTTTAAAAATTAAATTTGAGGTGGGAAAAATAAAAAAAAAAAAAAAAAGGTTTAAGGAGCTGATGAAGAATTAATTGTTAAGTTGAGAGTTGTAATAATTCAGATTAAGAGCAAGCATTCCTTAATGCTCTGGCACCCAGAAACCACCTGGGATTTTTTGGGATTTTTTGGGTTTTTAGGACCATGGCAGTGACATCCAGATCTCAATTCTTTTGGGATTCCTCCCTGGATTGTCTGAGAAGAAAATATTCAATGTTTTCAGCTTTGCCTTGGTGCCTTTGAGGTGAGGAATTAAAAATGTGCTTTGCCCATCCAGCCAGAATCTCTCTGCCATTATTACCTGTGATTATGGTTATTAAAAATCTCTGGGAGGTGGCAGGAATGTGGAATTGGAAGGAACAGCTTGAGAGAATGCCAAGAGTGGAAAAACAAGATAAAAATGCTTAAAAAAAAAAAAAAAAAAAATCTCAGCATTATCAGGTTTGAAATAAATAAATAAACAGAGATTGGTTTGGTTGGTGGGGTGAAGAAAATATCCCAAATTTTCCTACAGTGCAAAACAGTTCTTTGGGCTAAAATGATAAGGAATTATAATACAAATAAATATATAATAAAAATATATAACAAATAAATATATATTAAAAATATATTTCCTCCTGGAAATGTATTTTTCCAATCCCTAAGGGTTCTGTATGCCTGGAGTGAATTTGGGGAATGGCCTGTGTCACCTCTCCTGTTCCAAAAAGGCACCTGGAGGAGGGAAAAAAGGTGGAAAACACCCCAAAAATTACACAGTGTTGTAAATTGTAAATTAATTTGGGACAGGAACTGCAGGATCTCCCTGGGCAATGTTCTACCTCCCAAAATTGAATTTATTTGTGGTGTCATTAGGAAAAGATCAGCACAGGGAAAGAATGAAAATATTTTAAAATAAAGAGGTGGACAATACAGGGGAATGGATGCATTAAAATAATAATGGATATATTAAAACACAGGAAAAAATGAATATATTAAAAAAAAAAACATAAAAGAGAAAGAACAGATCTATTTAAAAAATAAGAGTTGGATAATACAAGGAGGAAAAAAAACCATTAAAAAACCCCAAATGTACAATATGAGAAAAGCATCTGAGTCCCAGCTAAAACATTAGAATTCCATTTTCTCCTGCTGAGGAATGGAACCCAAAAAATTCCATTTTGCCAAGAAAAGGGCACAAAGGGAGCAGGGAATCCACTGGGGTTTGTGGGTTTATTTCAACAAGGCAATAAATGAAATGTTCCAATATTCCCTGTTCAATGGGAAATGGAGAAGGAAATAGGAGCTGAAGGATTCCAGAAGGATCCAAGGAAATCTGGGATCCTCAAGGGGCTCTGGGAGAGCTGGGAATGGGAAAGGGATGGAGGGGCAGGAAGTGGGAAAGGGAGATTGGGAAGGAATTCCTGGCTGGGAATTCCCAGAGAATCCCTGGGAGTGTCCAAGGGTTGATTTGGAGCACCCTGAGATCATGGGATTGGAATGGGATGGGATTGAAGGTCCATGAATCCCACCCAAACCATTCTGGGATTCTGGGATCCAGGGCACTCAGGATCCATCCTGAGGGATTTTTATGGAATTTGGGGATGGAAAAGGGAAGGGAGACCCTTCCTGGAGTCCCAAATTCCCAGTGAAGCCCCTGGAGCCCAAAATTCCTTCCCAGAGAGGAGTCAGGATGGGGATGGATCCAACCCCAGGCTGGGAGAGCCGGGAATGTGCAGCTGGATCAGGGAAGGATCCAGGGAATCCTCGGAGCCTTTTGCAGAGGGAAAGGAGAGCTGGGATTTGGGAAAGGGCTGGAGGGGCAGGAGCCAGGGAATGGCTCCCACTGGGAAATTGGGAATTGGGAAGGAATTCCTGGCTGGGCTGGAATTCCCAGAGAATCCCTGGGAGTGTCCAAGGACAGGCTGGGAGCATGGGAGGTGTCAGGGCTGGAATGGGATGGGACTGTGGAATTCCAGGACTCCACGGGATGGGAAGCCACCAGAGAAGATGGAACCCCAGGGTGCAGGAATTGCTTTTCCAGCAAGTTGGATCCCAAAGGAACCACAAACCAGGGAATGGCTTCCACTGGGAAAGGGGAGCTTGGTAAGGAACTCCTGGCTGGGCTGGAATTCCCAGAGAATCCATGGGAGTGCCCAAGGAAAGGCTGGGACATGAGTGGGGATGGAAGGGGCTGGAATTTGCAGCCCATCCCACCCAAGCCAGCTGGGACTCCCTGGAGCTGTGCCCCCCTGCTGGAGTCAGCGAGTCAGGGGGTCTCTCTGAATTCTTCAGAGAGAAATCAGAGTGCAGGGATTGAATTAAAGCCTTTGGGTGGACTGAAGTACATTAAGCCACTCACACATAAAGTAGATGTTTGAGTAGAAGTTAGTAAGTTTTAGTAGGAGCTGTAATGCTTTTAGTAAGTGAAAGGTTTCAAATGCCAGAATGGAAGTGAAAATTCTAGTGAAGGTTGAGACATAATGACATCTTCAGCAAGAGGCTCCAGGCCCACAGTGGTAGACAGGACTTAGACATAACAGAGCTACAGTAAGATCATTTTTCACATAGAGTAAGACAGAGTGTATGTGTAGTTCTATATGTAACCTGGTGTGCTAAGAAACTGGAATTCTAATGGGTTAAGGAGTGGTGGTTTGAGTTTGTGTCTTAGCTTGCTGGAATATAAGAATATATAAGAATACATATAATATATATAAGAATATATATATATTCTTATATATATATATATATATACACACACACATATAAAAGAATATATATATATATAAGAATATGTATCCAGGAGAGTTGTTGCTTTTAGCCATTCAGTTTTTAGCCATTGTGGTTTTATCCACTTGCCTTTCTGCTTTGTTGCCATTGCTTCTGCCATGGCTGTTAGCTATTGCTTGCCTGTTGAGACTGATGTGCTGTGCAATAAATAACCTTTTATCTATCAGCTGCTTTGCTTATTTAAGATACCCTGAGGAAGCAGGAGCCAAGAGCTGGGAGCAGGAGCCTTCAGAGCTCAGGAGCTGTGCCTGCAGAGCAGCTGGAGAGCAGCAGCCCCACAGCCCCCACCTGTTGGTGTCCCTGGCCACGTCCTCGTAGACGCTCTGCACGCCGATCTCCAGGCGCGTGCAGCCGTAGCCCAGCATGGAGCTGAGGTGCTGCCGCAGGCAGAAGTCCGGCCGCGTCTCGATGGTGATCCCCACGCACCTGGTCTGGCTCCTCTCAGAGTACCTGCAACACAAACACACTCATGGTAAAATCCCAGTGCTGGCTTGTCCTGGAAAAGGAGATCAAGGGGTTGTGTTGGGTTGGTGGGTCAGAAATGTGAATTCTGTCCCCATCTGTTAAACCAGCTGGGGCAGTGACCCTGATCTCCTGGCACACATTATCTGCTCATGGGCCATCTTTAAACCAGCTGGGCAATCATCTTTATCTTTCCACAGCCCATCCTCCCTCCAGGAGATATCTCCTGTTCATGGCCAGTGAGTCCCAGGGCATGACTGATAAAATTCCATCATCCCACTGGGAGATGCTCCAGCCAGGGGAGGAGCCAAGCCTTTCCTACCCAGAGAAAAACTGAGATTTGGAACAGCAGAGCAGCCTTTGCCACTGGATTCCAGAGGAAAACTGGACCTTTGCACATCATCCCTGGAGCTTCAGAGGAAACTGCACCTTCTCCAGGAGCACTGCTCCAGCTGAACCACATCTGCCCCTGCAGGAGGATGCAGCCACCATTGAATGGGACTGTGCCAACACCCTGACTGACTGACGGGTGTCAGCTTGGATTCTGACTCTGGCAGGGTTTGGGATTGTTCTGTGTAATACTGCATTTCTATTTTAATTTTCCTAATACAGAACTGTTATTCCTAATTCCCATATCTTTGCCTGAGAGCCCCTTAATTTCAAAATGATAATAATAATTTGGAGGGAGGGGGTTTCCATTCTCCATTTCAAAGAGAAGCTCCTGCCTTTACTGGCACACACCTGTCCCCAAACCAGGACAGGGAGATGCTGAAGGGATTGGTTGCAGCAATGGAACTGGAATGCACAGAACAGCCTAAACTTGAGTCAGCACAGCCTTTCTCTTGGGAAGGTGTGGATGGGTTACTGAATCCTGTCCCTCCTGCTTCAATCCCCTCTCTGACTGAAGGCAGAGGAAAAAAAAAAAGATAACTACTAATATATGGTGAAAAAGAAGATAAACACTAATATATGGTGAAAAAGAAAATAAACACTAATACATGGTGAAAAAGATAAACACCAATACGTGGTGAAAAAGAAGATAGACACTAAAATGTCGTGAAAAAGAAGATAAAGACTAATACATGTGAAAAAGATAAACACTAATATGTGGTAAAAAAAAGATAGCCATTAATAGTGGTAAAAAAGAAGATAAACACTAATATATGGTGAAAAAGATAAACACTAAAATGTGGTAAAAAACGAAGATGAACACTTAAATGTGGTAAAAAAGAAAATATACACTAATACTTGATCTCACATGAGGACTCATCTGTTTATTAATTCTTATCTAAGGTATAGAGAGTTTTACAGCACTTTTCACAGAATTCACAGAATAACTAGGTTGGAAGATGTTGGATCCCACAAACTTGGATTTTGGTGCTTTCTGTGCTTTCTGGCATGACCCCCTGGAGAACCTCAGGCCTTGGAGAAGGCTTCCAAATTTGGGTGATGGAGGTAAAATCATGGGGGTGTAGTGAATTAGAAGTGTGTGATTTCACATGGTAAAGGGTTTTAAATCTGAGGTTTTAGTACAGTGATAGGTAAGGGACAGGATGCAGGATTTTGGGTGGTGTGTATTTCTTTGTTCATCTTTCTCTTATTCTGTCAAACACCCACTTTGGAAAACGTGATTTGCAAAAATTAAGAGAGAAATTGGAGTGAAAGAAGGGAGAAAAAAAGTCTTGAGATAACTTGGGACAAAGGGCATCCACTCCTATCAACACCTAAAATCAGGGTAGAAATATAGAAATACAGAAAATAATTAAATTAAATCACCATTGTTTGCAGAAGAAAGAAAGAGAAATTTGATTTTTTTGACCAAAGACCTGTGACCTGCAGTGCAGCATTTTCCACCCAACCAAAAACTATTGCCTAAAACCAAGTCAAAAGCAGTGGCAGAAAGAACAGAAAGTTCAAAACTCCCAGGCTGCAGGGCTCCAGAAGGGAAGAGTTCCTGGCATCTCCCAGGGTTTTGGGGCTGAAAGGTTGAAAATCCTGAGGTGTTTTGGCGATGTGTGGGTGAAATGATGCACAAAAATGCACATTAATGCAATCTGGGCTGTATTAATTAATTGGGGTTGTAATTAATGCAGTCTGGGGGTTGTTCTGGGTCACAAAGAGCTGTGGCAGCCTGGAGGGGATTCACAAGGATGTCCATGAAAAATCCCCTAGAATCCCTCTGGGAGCTGAAGGAATCCAACAAAACCAAAATCCACTGTCAAGACTTTTTCCTCCTTTTGTGCCCTTTCTCACTGGAGGTCTAACGAAGACTAATTACTCCAGCTGGTAAAAAACTCCACTCCTGATGACAAATGGGAAGTCACTGACCTGTGAGAGAGAGAAAAAAAAAAGGGAAAAAAAAACCCCAAAGCCAAGTTCACAAAAGGAAATCATTGATCCCCACCACGGCCAGGGAGGAGAAAATTCCTTTCCAAGGGGGAATCAATTCCCCAGAGCGTTTTTCCTGAACCTTGTAACAAAACCAAAGCCCAGGAGCACAAATTTACAGCAGGAAGAAAGGAAATTTCTTTTGGAACTGCAGAGAGAACCTGGCTAAGCCCCAAACCAGGATGTTTTAGGGGATATCAGTCTCTTTAATGGCCCTAAATGATGATTTTTGGGCGTTAATAGGAAATGATGGTGAAAAAAGGGACACCTTGAGGAAGAGAGGGATGTTATTCCCATACCTGCATGCTCAAATTGAAAGGATGACTAAGTTCAGCTCTTTATTAGGAGTCTGTAAAGATTCATCATCCTGTTGCTGGAAATTTCTGAATGGAAATAAAGCTCTCAGAACAGCATGGAACTCAATTTCCAAAAAAAAAAAAAACCAAACCAAACCCCGATCAAAATCCTTCAAACCTCCAAAAAAACCCAACAAAACAAATTCCCCAATTGGGCTCAGACTCATTAAAAAAATATTAACACCCTTCAAACTGCTCAAATCTATATAAAGACCAAGATATTTGGGGGGGCAGGTTGTCAAAAGAAGAATTGGGGGAAAAAAAATTGGAATAAAAAGTAGATGAAACATTTCCAAGTTTGTGGCTCACTAATCTGACAGCCCAACAGCACCAATTGTTTATCACATCAGGGAAAACAGTGCCAAAGTGTGATTCATTAACAGCAGACTCCCAAACACCCACTTTGGGAGACGTGATTTGCAAAAATTAAGAGAGAAATCAGAATGAAAGAAGCGAAAAAAAAAAAAAAAACTCTTCAGATAACTTGGGACAAAGCACCCGCTCCTATCAACACCTAAAATCAGGGTGGAAATATAGAAATAGAGAGAGGAGGTAAAAATAAATTAAATTAAATCACCATCGTTTGCAGAAGAAAGAAAAAGAAATTTGATTTTTTTTTTTTTTTTGGGTTTTTTCTCCGCTCCCAAACTCAAAAGGTTCATTTGGATATTGAATATTTTCTCCTATTTGCAAAAGGAAAGTCTATTTCATTCAAAAGCTGACCCCAAAGGCAGGGATTTTATTGGTTTAGAAGCCAAACACAAGAAATATCAGAAGTGGACATGAATTAAAAGCTTTAGTGGATTTACATAACCTGCCATTTTCTGGAGGGAATTATCACAGAGTGCCCATAAAAGCTGAACTGGGTATTATTACCCAGCACAAAGCTGCATTATACAACTAAATTACATTTGATATTTTATTTTTTATTTTTTTTAAATCGATCTGGTGCTGTTTTATATTCAATTTCCACATTTTCCAGTGGCAGGGGTGAGCTGTGAAACAGAGCTGGGGGGGTCAGAAAGGCAGGGAACACTGGGTGAGGGGCACCTCCTAAATATGGATTTACATCAGGATTTAATGGGGTTTTTTTAAAACAAATTGTGAGATTTCTCAGTTTAAAGCAGATCCAAGGCAGCTATTCTACAGTCAGAAGAGGAAAAAAAAACCAAAAAACCATAAAGACTGATGTGTGCTTGGGAATAACACTTTTATCAGTGGGAAAAGCTCTTGAATCCCAAAATCCCAGAATGGTTTGGGTTGGAAGGGACCTTAAAAAAGTCATTTCAGACACTTTCCACTCTCCAAGCTGGGCTTGGACACTTCCAGGGATGGAGCAGCCACAAATTCCCTGGAATTCCATTCCAGGGCCTCCCCACCCTCACAGGGAAGAATATCCCACCCAAATCTCCCCTTTCCCAGTGGGAAGCCATTCCCACCTTGTCCCTCTCCATCTCTCCAGACGAGCCAAGAATCCCAAAAAAATCCCTCCTAAATTTTAGGTCGTGCTGCCACTGAGCAATCAGAGAGTCAGACCCAAGGAGTTCTGATCATTCCCAAAATTCCAGGCTGGTTTGGGATTTGAAGCTCACCCTATCCCTGCTCCCAAATTGGAATTCTTGCATCATCCCCACCCCTATTCTCAGCTCTCCTCCAGCTTTTTGGGGCCTTTTGCTACCAAAAAAAGCCACCCAGCTCCACATCCAGCTGGGACATGATTTGCCTATTCCCATCCAATTTCCCACTATTTATTCAGTCAGGGGTAATTTGGCTGCTGAATCATACAGAAAAGCTCATGATTCTCTGACTTCAACCTGAATTTTTTTTTTTTTTTCCAGAGATTTCGGTGCTGCTCAGAATAGAATCCTGCCCTGTTCCTAGAAAAACCTGCTGGAGGTTTTTTTTTTTCCATCTTGTTGCAGTTTAGCAAGGAGTGTGGATTTATTTCTGATCTCCCAGCTGCAGGATGGATGGATGGATGGATGGATGGATGGATGGATGGATGGATGGATGGATGCAGCCAGCCCTGAGAAATGAGGATTTAAACACAATTTTAAACAAAAGCCCGGGGGTAGAAACAGCAGAATCCCATTAGAAACCACTGGAGTCTATGACAATAATTTTCTGCTTTGGAAATCCATGGAATGGGTGAAATGTTGTGCTGGGATCTTTTGGATGTCAAACATCTGCAGAATTTTAGGGATATTCCACATTTCTGCCCATCCCTGAGAGCTCAGGGTCCAGGGGATTTATGGTGACAATAGACACAAAGGATTTGCCAGCACTGGATCCTTAAAGACAACACCAGCCACACACCCTGCAGGAATTCTGTGGTTACAGGAGAGGGGAATTGCCTCTTTCCAAGCAGGAAAATCTGGGAATCAGATGTGGAGAGCTCTGAAGGGAGGGATTTCAGGACACACACACACAAAAGAATCCTGATGAAGGATCACTGATTGAACTTTACTAATTGGAGAGAAATCCCTGAGAGATTGGAGCTGAGAGCTCCACCTGTGACCATGGAACCATGGAATGCTGGAATGGTTTGGGTGGGATTCATGGATCTTCAATCCCATTCCAATCCCACCATCCCAGGGTGAGCCAAATCCACCCTTGGACACTGCCAGGGATTCTCTGGGAATTCCAGCCCAGCCAGGAATTCCTTCCCAAGATCCCCTTTCCCAGCTGAGCTGGGATTTTTCCTGAATTTTGGAAAGGAGCATTTCCCTGTGCAAATCTCACTTTTCCCTCCAGTGCTTCATCCCTGTGCTGGGAACAGGAAGGGAAGGATTTGGGGTGGGAATTCTTCCCTCTTCTCCTTCAGGGACCTTAAAGCTCCCCCCATTCCAACCCCTCCCATGGGCACAGAATTTTCCTGCTATCCCAAACTTTAGGATCCAACCTGGTGGAAAAGCAATTCCTGCACCCTGGGGTTCCATCTTTCTGTGGCTTCCCATCCCATGGAGCCCTGGAGTTCCAGACTGGTTTGGGAGGGAAGGGACCTTCAGTCCCATCCCATTCCAGCCCTGACACCTTCCCATGGTCCCAGCCTGTCCTTGGACACTCCCAGGGATTCTCTGGGAATTCCAGCCCAGCCAGGAATTCCTTCCCAATTCCCAATTTCCCAGTGGGAGCCATTCCCTGGCTCCTGCCCCTCCAGCCCTTTCCCAAATCCCAGCTCTCCTTTCCCTCTGCAAAAGGCTCCGAGGATTCCCTGGATCCTTCCCTGATCCAGCTGCACATTCCCAGCTCTCCCAGCCTGGCATTGGATCCATCCCCATCCCAACTCCTCTCTGGGAAGGAATTTTGGGCTCCAGGGGCTTCACTGGGAATTTGGGACTCCAGGAAGTGTGTCCCTTCCCTTTTCCATCCCCAAATTCCATAAAAATCCCTCAGGATGAATCCTGAGTGTCCTGGATCCCAGAATCCCAGAATGGTTTGGATGGGATCCATGGACCTTCAATCCCATCCCATTCCAATCCCATGATCTCAGGGTGATCCAAATCCACCCTTGGATGGTGCCAGGGATCCAGGAACTCTCAGCCAGGAATTCCTTCCCAATCTCCCTTTCCCATTTGAAGCATTCCCTGCCTTCTGTCCCTCCATCTCTTTCCCAAATTCCAGTTTTCCTGGAGCCCCTTCAGGCTTGGGAAGGGGCTCCAAGGATTCCCTGGATCCCTCTCCATGTGAACATTCCCAGCTCTCCCAGCCTGGAGATGAATTTTACCTCCTGAAGCACCAACAAACCCCTTGGAATATTTCCCCTCTTTCTTGGAATACAGAATTATTTGCTGTTTGTACCACAGCACTGCTGAGGATCCCCCCCATCACCCGAGGAATAATCAGGAATCAAGACAAGAGAACAGCACGAGATGGGAGAGGGGCAATTTTAATAATAGGCTGACCACAGAGGTTCATTATGCAAATCAGGCAGCTGCTAAGTCATGCAAATGAAGATCCACAGAAGCCTTAAAAGATTTGTGCAGACAGATTTTGTGAAGTCAGTGATTACAGAGCTGTCTGAAACAGGCAGAAATAAAGGTGAGGAAATTAATTTTAATCACCAGTGAATCTTTTGAGTGAATTTGCTGCATTACACAGACCTCCAGATCAGAGCCTGCCTCTTAAATAAACTCATTTTTTTGAGCTCTAAAAGGCAGCTACTCCTGCAGCAGACACAGGTCTCAAACAGTTTCTCCCTCAGAGAAAAAGCAGCACAGCTCTGGCATGGAACAGCTCTGTTAACAGAGCCTCTCCATTAAACTCTGCTCTCCTGACAAAAGCTGAGAGAGCTGAGGATCAAAGACTCAATTATTTACAGCCAGAGCTGGGGCAGCTTCCAAAATCCCCAGGCAGGATGGGGATGGCTGGGAGCCAGGCAGAGAGAACTCCAACTCTGGCTGAGTTAATGTCACACCTTTAAACCTCTGCTTTGCTGTACTCCTTTTGGGGAAGCAGAGAACAGAAAAAGGCAAAAAAAAAAAAAAAAAAAGGACAAGGAGAGGTGGAAGAAGCAGCAGAAGAGTGAAGAGAAGCAATCACTGAAAAATGTTGAGGAAAGAAGGATTTAAACCAACCCATTCACCCCAAAAAATTGTCTGTGGGACATTCCAGCACTGCTCCATCCCTGGCAGTGTCCAAGGCCAGGCTGGGCTTCCACATTCCAGTGGAATGTCCCTGCCCATTATTTTGTAATTCCTGAAGGCAAAGATGGAATAAATACTGTGAATGCACATATTAGTGTTGTTGGTAATGGACTGGATTCTAATTCCCATTAAATTGGTGCTGCAAACCCAAACCCAGCATGGTGAGTGGTCCCAGCTGGGTCTCTGCTTTGGTTTACTCCTTTTGGAGAAGCACAGAACAGAAAAAGACCAAAAGAACAAAAAAACAAGCTGGGAGAGGTGGAGGAAGCAGCAGAAGAGTGAAGAGAAGCAATCACTGAAAAATGTTGAGGAAAGAAGGATCTAAACCAACCCATTCACCCCAAAAAATTGCCTGTGGGACATTCCAGCACTGCTCCATCCCTGGAGTGTCCCAGTGGAATGTCCCTGCCCAAACCACTCCATCATTTTGTGATTCCTGAAGGCAAAGATGGAACAAATTCTGTGAATGTTCATATTAGTGTTGTTGGTAATGGATTGGTTTCTAATTCCCATTAAATTGGTGCTGCAAACCCAAACCCAGCATGGTGAGTGATCCCTGCTGCTCATCAGCCTATCCCAGAAAAACCCCAGACAAAAACAAACCTGCAAACATTTGCAAACTTAGAATCACAGATTTCAGTTTGAAAAGACCTCCAGGAACAGAGAGCTCAACACTGCCCAGGCCACCAGTGATCTGTGTCCCCAGGTGCCACATCCACAGGGATTTCTAATCTTTAATTTGGAATTGTTCCCAATATCCAACCTGAACCTCTACTGGTGCAGCTTGAGGCTGTTCCCTCTCATCCTGTCCCTGTTCCCTGGGAGAAATCCCAATTCCACCTGGCTGTCCCCTCCTGTCAGGGAATTCCAGAGATGAAAATTTCCCCTTTTCTCCAGGCTGAGCCTCTTTCCCAGCACCTTCAGCCACTTCTGGTGCTCCAAACCCTTCCCTGGACATGCTTCAGCCCCTCCTTGTCCTTCCTGGAGGACAGAAGTGTCCTTAGAAAAGACCCTCAGAGTCTTGAGGAAAGACTGGAATGTTTGGAGAGTTGGATGAGAAAAATCAAGAATTTTAATTTGCCACCAAAGGAACCCTGGGCCAGGAAAGTTCCTGGTCTTAACTTGGGGAAGAGGAAAGATTTGGGAACATCCAGCATCTCAAACAGATTTAACAAATCATAAATTAATCCCTTCTGGTGCCCTTGAGCAGCAGCACAGGGCTGGGTGTCACACAGTGACACTGCCCAGTGACATCCACAACTGGAGAATTAAATCCAAAACGGACCCCACAGATTTCTGAGGAGGAAACTGTCCCTATAACCCACCAGGATCTCATGTACCACATCCTCACCAATGACTGAATTCCCTCCTTGATCTTTAACAACTCTGCTTGATCACAGGGAGGTCTGTGTCATTCAGCATGCACAGTGCCCTGGGAATTAACCCAAAATCAGGAATATTCTGACAAAGCAGCTGGCATCTCACTCAGCTGACGTGTTTCAAAACTGCAGGTTTGATGATTGCCCAGAGCAGGCATTTCTGAGAGCTCAAATGCCAATTATTGGACTTTGTGCTGCTCCCTTTTTATTACAACATTTTTATTACAAGGTTTCAGTGTTTTCTTTATCACCAGCACCACCACTACGACAGAGAGTTTGGTTTCTTAGCAGCATCAGCTTCCCAAGGCTCAAGCTTTCAAACCCTGAGAAAAGTTACTAAAAATACTCCCATTTATTGACTGAAACACCATTTTACAATTTTGA
Source organism: Oenanthe melanoleuca (assembly GCF_029582105.1). Lineage (NCBI taxonomy): Eukaryota > Metazoa > Chordata > Aves > Passeriformes > Muscicapidae > Oenanthe > Oenanthe melanoleuca. The sequence continues at coordinate 1,224,628 of NC_079336.1, forward strand.
TAAGGTAACAGTATCTATGCTGCTAAAAGATAAGGGAGAACAACTTTTTTTTTTTTTTTTTTTTTTCCCATTAGATGCCACCAACAGATAACTCTGCTCCCTCCTGCTGTGTCACTTGCTTCAAAATCCACAAGGGGAATCCTAGCTGAGGTAAAAACCCTAAAAAAACACCTGTTTTCTAATCTTGCTCAATATTTTTACCACAACCACAAGCAGTGGTTCTGCCACCCAAAAACCTGCTGAAAAAAAAAGCCACAGCACAAGTGGCTCAGTTAAATACAGATAAAATGACTCCAAAGTGAAAACCCTAAACCACAACCATTTCTTTCTCTTTCTCCAGATTTTTATCACATTTTAACCCAGAAAACACAACCATTGCATTCTATTTTAACCCAGAAAACACATCCATTTCATTCTATTTTAACCCAGAAAACATATCCATTTTTTTCTCTTTCTCAGTATTTTTACCACATTTTAAACCCAAGGAATGGCTCTGCCACACAAAATCCCTCTGAAAAAAAAAGCAAAACACAAGCAGAAGTGGCTCAGTTCAGATACACTTCAGGTTTAATCCATTCTGTGGAAAAAATCCTAAAATACACCTGTTTTCTTCTCTTTCTTCATGTTTTTACCACATTTTATCCCCAAGGAATGGCTCTGCCCCCCAAAATCCCTCCCAAAAAAAGGCACAGCATGAGCAGAAGTGGCTTAGTTAAGAAATTATTCAGACCTGATCATAGAACACACATTTCCTTTTATACCACATTTTAACCCATAAAACATATCATTTTTTTCTCTTTCTCAGTATTTTTACCACATTTTAAGCCTAAGGAATGGCTCTGCCAAACCAAAAACCCTCTGAAAAAATGGCCCAGCACAAGCACAAGTGGCTCAGTTCAGACACACTTTAGGTAAAAACCCTAAAACATAAGTTTTCTTTTCTTTCTCAGTATTTTTACCACATTTTAACCCCAAGGAATGGCTCTGCCAAACCAAAAACCCTCCAAAAAATGGCACAGCAATGGCTCAGCTCAGACACACTTCAGACCCAACCCATTCTGAGGTGAAAACCCTAAAAAAAAACATTTCTTTCTTTTTATCAATGTTTTTATCACATTTTAACCCATAAAACATACCATTTTTTTCTCTTTCTCAGCATTTTTACCACATTTTAACCCCAAGGAATGGCTCTGCCAAACCAAAAACCCTCTGAAAAAATGGCCCAGCAATGGCTTAGTTAGGAGACACTACAAGCCTAATCCATTCTCAATTAAAAACCTTAAAACACACCAGTTTTCTTCTCTCAATATTTTATCACATTTTAACCCATAAAACATACACATTTTTTTCTCTTTCTCAGGTTTTTTACCACATTTTAACCCCAAGGAATGGCTCTGCCAAATCAAAAACCCTCTGAAAAAATGGCACAGCACACGTGGCTCCATTCAGACACACTTCAGACCCAACCCATTCTGAGGTGAAAACCCTAAAAAAAAAAACATTTCCTTCTTTTTATCAATGTTTTTATCACATTTTAACCCATAAAACATACCATTTTTTTCTCTTTCTCAGTATTTTTACCACGTTTTAACCCCAAGGAATGACTTTGCCAAACCAATAACCCTCCAAAAAAATGGCCCAGCACGAGCAGAAGTGGCTCCATTCAGACACACTTCAGGCATAATCCATTCTGAAGTAAAAACCCTAAACCACACATAAATTTTCTTCTCTTTCTTAGTATTTTTACCACATTTTAACCCCAAGGAATGGCTTTGCCAAACCCAAAAACCCTCTGAAAAAATGGCCCAGCAATGGCTCAGCTCAGACACACCTCAGACCCAACCCATTCTGAGGTGAAAACCCTAAAAAAAAACATTTCCTTCTTTTTATCAATGTTTTTATCACATTTTAACCCATAAAACATACCATTTTTTTCTCTTTCTTAGTATTTTTACCACATTTTATCCCCAAGGAATGGCTCTGCCAAACCAAAAACCCTCTGAAAAAATGGCCCAGCACGAGCAGCAGTGGCTCCATTCACACACACTTCAGGCATAATCCATTCTGAAGTAAAAGCCCTAAAACACACATAAATTTTCTTCTCTTTCCCAGTATTTTCACCATATTTTAACCCCAAGGAATGGCTCTGCCAAACCAAAAACCCTCCAAAAAATGGCACAGCAATGGCTCAGCTCAGACACACTTCAGACCCAACCCATTCTGAGGTGAAAACCCTAAAAAAAAAAACATTTCCTTCTTTTTATCAATGTTTTTATCACATTTTAACCCATAAAACATACCATTTTTTTCTCTTTCTCAGCATTTTTACCACATTTTAACCCCAAGGAATGGCTCTGCCAAACCAAAAACCCTCTGAAAAAATGGCCCAGCAATGGCTTAGTTAGGAGACACTACAAGCCTAATCCATTCTCAATTAAAAGCCTTAAAACACACCAGTTTTCTTCTCTTTCTCAATATTTTATCACATTTTAACCCATAAAACATACCATTTTCTTCACTTTCTCACTATTTTCACCATATTTTAACCCCAAGGAATGGTTCTGCCACCCCAAATCCCACTCAATAAAAAGGGCACAGCATGGATCAGCTAAAAGATATTTCAGGCTAAATCATTCTGAGGTAAAAACCCTAAAACACATCAATTTTCTTCTCTTTCTCAATGTTTTCACCACATTTTATCCCTAAGGAATGGCTCTGCCAAACCAAAAACCCTCCAAAAAATGGCACAGCACACGTGGCTCCATTCAGACACACTTCAGACCCAACCCATTCTGAGGTGAAAACCCTAAAAAAAAAAAACATTTCCTTCTTTTTATCAATGTTTTTATCACATTTTAACCCATAAAACATACCATTTTTTTCTCTTTCTCAGCATTTTTACCACATTTTAACCCCAAGGAATGGCTCTGCCAAACCAAAAACCCAAAGAATGGCCCAGGAAGAGCAGCAGTGGCTCAGTTCAGAAACCTTCAGCCTCTCCCAAGCAGGAGTGTTTAATGCACTAATTAACTCCTGGCTGTTAATGAGGATCAGCAATGGTGGCTGCAGTAGAGAAAAGTGTTTTTTGGTTTATTTTTATTTATCTCCCAGCTCCCATCAAGGAGCTCTGGGCAAGATCTGGAGGGATGCTGCCACTCCAGAGCCACACTGGGCTGATTAATGCACAATTATCCCAAAAGCCATAATCACTGCCTGCTCTCACAGACATCCCAGCAGCTCCTGAAAGCTCTGTCTCAGCTCAGGAAGCAAAACAAAACAACAAAAAATTAAAAAAAAAAAGGACATGGAACATGAAAACCCTGACAAGACCTTCTCACACCGCTGGGTTTTTGGAGCCTGTGGTGTTTTCTGAGCTCCCATCCATCAAGTTCATGGCAACAGCAATTCAGACAATTTTTTTTTTTTTTTTCAGCAACAAATTATTAGCCAGCTGTAACTGCAAACACCAGGATGAATTAACATATGCTGGAGTGAAATATTTCCAACAAGGAAAATGCGTGGCTGGAACAGAAGTGCAACCTCCCTTTTTTTTTTTTTTTGTTTTGTTTTGTTTTGTTTTTTACCCACCTCCATAAAAAATAAATGTTTAGAGAGGAAAAAAAAAAAAAACCCAAACAAGACTAATTGAGGCAAGGCAGTGCTTATCTCCACCTCCCTTATGTGAGCTCTCTGCTTTTCCCAGTGAGCCAAATTACAGTCTGGAAATTATGGCTTCAGGTTTTCCCCAGCAGAGAAGCAGCAACACGAGGTCCCAGATTCCTCACACTGAAATTCAGGGAGACCTGAGTCTGCAATTGGACTCCCTGATGGTTTTTTAGTGGTTGTGGTGTTTTCAGGATCAGACAGTTCCCACTGGATGTTTTTCCTCAGATTGTGTTTGGTCACTCTCAGCCCAGCCATGGCCTGGCCAAGGAAATGATTCCTCTGGATTTAATTCCCAATTCACCAGATAACCCCAGTTCTTGTTGTGTCAAAGAAAAATCAACTTTTATCCTTCTTTTCTCTTCTCTGTGCCACTCAGCACCTCATAAATCTCTATCATATCACTCTCAGATATCTTTTCCCTGCTCCCACAGCATCATTTTCATCCTCCCTGATTTCTGAAGGGAAGAAATGAGCAAGGCTCAATGACAACACCATTTCCCAGTTTTCTCTCTATTCCCATCACTGTAATTCCTCACACTGAGCTGGTTTTTTAACTAATACCAAGCACCAGGGCTGTGCTTCTCACAGTTACCAAGTCAAACTTTAAAATCTTATTCCTGAGTGGCACCAGCCAACCTGGAGATTGTTGTTCTGGAGTAAAAACAGGAAAAAATCTCTTTTATAAACATAAACTGTTTTTGAGGTCAAAACAACCTGCTCCAGCACAGGGACACACTAATGATCTCCCTCTGTTGTGTTAATTGATCATTTAATCCATCTCTTAATATCTTTCCATAATTTCAGCATGCAAAACCCCCACTCTTGTTCCCACAATCCAGTGAAGGGTTTTTAGAAATCCAGGCAAAGTTACAGAGATTTGTCAAATGCTCCAGAGAAAGGTACAACCCAAATGTGTTGTTGAAAGCATTTCCTGTAGCCAGAGGGCAGGAATTCATCTGCCACACGATGGGAACAAAACAAGAACCTCTCTGTACTCAATCTGCGTGAACAGGGAGGTGCTCTGGGGTTTCAGCGGCTAAAGAAAATAAAATCTTGTCCTGATAAATACAACTGAGGCCCAACACATCAGCAAAACACATTTTGCAATGTTGTCTGGAAGAGGGAAATACACAAAGCTCTTGTAAAATGTCCCATATTCAATTTATCAGGTGAGGAGGGCTCACACTTTGTTTCACCATGAGCCAGAGTTTCACTCTCAGATTAATGTGTGAATGTCACTAAAAAAAGGCAACAATTCATCTTAGATATGGGAAATGCAGCACACCACTGATCATCCCAGCTTGGGTTTCCTGCAGCCAGGACACAAAATCATGGATGAAACCATGGGATGGCATCCCAAAGCTGCTCTCCTTGCTCCCAGGATGCTCCCACAGATTTCCCATCTCATTTAACTCCCACCAACAGCACTTGGCAATGACACCCAAAGAAAAGAAGCCCCAAAAGGCATCCTGGAAGATGTGACAAAGCTACAAAAAAAGGAAGGAATGGTTCAGGACAGAAGTTTGAGAGCCCTGTGAAGATCTACAGGTGAGGGTGAGGTTTCCTGTGCCAACCTGGGGCTCCTCCCCAATCCAGAATCACAGAATTGGGAATTTCTTAAGCTTGGAAAAGCCCTTCAAGCCCAACCAGCACTGCCTAGCCCAGCACCCACCCCTGTCCCAAGCACTGCTAAACTGATTTCTTTGTGAAAGTAATTTTACAAACCAGCCCTGCCAGGCTCAAGTGGGAAAAATCCCAATTGTGAGGGATAATAACCCCAACCAGGATGATTTTCCAAAGCAGTTTTTGGCTCGTGGTGCAGAAGGAAAGCTGAGAACAAAGCGATGCTCAGCACAAAGAGAGGAAATTGGAGATGCTCAGAGCCCTGGTGTTTCAGAAAGAACCAAATGCGTTTCTCAGGAACAATTTGGGGATTTCACAGAATCACACAATCACAGAGAGGTCTGGGTTGGAAAGGACCTTAAAGATCAGCTTGACTCTAACATAAAGGGACACCTTGCCCCACCCCAGGTTGCTCCAAACCCCGTCCAAGCTGGCCTGGAACATTTTTAGGGATGGGAAAACTGTGCCAGGACCTCCCCACTGTCAGGAGGAGCAATCCAAGGAGAGATTTCTGCGCAGTAATCCAGGATAAACACCCACCAGTGTCTCTCTGCTTTAAGCACCTCCTTTCAGGGGGTGAAAAGCAGCACTCAGTCAATATTTCATTTTGATCCCCTTTCTCTCAGCTTTGCCAGCTCTTCACCACAGTGACCCCTGAAACAAAGCTTGGTGGAAAAATTCCATGAGGAGATGGCCCAAGATTTGTCCTTGATTTTTCTCATCTTTGCATTGCAATTACTTCAGGAAAAACTTGAAAGAAAAAAAAAAAAAAAAACACAATTCCACCGCTTGTTGCCAAATCAATACAATCAACCATTAGGTCATAACTATAAAGACAAGTTTCTCAGGGAATAGTCAATACTGAGTTGCAGGCGTGGGCTAACAAAGGATGCAGGAAGAAAAAAAACAAAACAAAACAAAAAAAAATCCTTACATCTAAAATTACAGAAGAAACGAGACAACAGCCTCTTTTATTAAATCCGCCCTGAAATTCGAGTTTGTTTTTCTTGCTGGGTGAGACTGACACGGACTTTCAAAAAACCCAACTCCAATCTCAGCACTGATATCGACTCACTGCAGCTAAGGAAAGTTGGATATTCTTAGGAACAACTATTCTCAGTTTTCCTGAGGAAAAACACCACAAACTCAATGGCCTAAAAGAGCTGCAAATGTCCAGTCCAGCCCTTTTGCTTTTTAGTTCCTTTCTCCACCTCTCCAATGAGCTTGAGCTCGTCCCCATCTGACTCGGTGAGAGAAAACATTTAGCTCGAGGAAGGAAAACAGCTTGATTGCTGCTTTGAGGAAACCAAGAAATTGTATCCATAAAATTATAAAGAGAGCTAATAAAAAGCAGCCATCAGCCAGAACTGCCAGTGGAGAGCTCATCTTGATCCTGTGCCAAAGCAAGTCCCCCACCTACAAAGCTGTGATAGGATCGCTCTCAACAAAGTGAAAAATGTGAAAAATCATTGTTTTCCCCCCCAAAAAAACCACTCCAGGGTTTGCTGCAGGAACTTGTGGTGTCTCTGCCCCAGCTCCTGCTGCAGCTCCAAGGTGCCACAGCTCCTCCAGAATGAGAAGAGCTTTAATGCCCTGGCCAAGCCAATTTGATGATTTTACTCAACTTTTAATGGTGGTTGAGTCACTGTTTGGAAAATGATTTCAGCTTTCAGCTGCTGCAGCCGCTCAGAACTGCATCATCCTCGGGCACAGCCATCCCTCACAGCCCCAGGGATGATGTGCTGGCCCAGGGATGGGCTGAGGGGAAATATTTCCTGGCTAAAACCCCCTCAAATGGCACAACCTGGGTTTTAATCACAATTACACTGAGAGGACACAGCCAAAGGTGAGGAACCACCTGTGTCATCCCAGAGCTGGGGAAAAGCAAAGATTGGGGGTGTTGGCCTCTCCTCCCAAGGAACAACAGCTTCAAGTTGTGGTTTAGATGGGATATCAGGAATAATTTCATCCCAGAAGGGTTGGAACAAGCTTCCCAAGGAGTCACCATGCCTGGAAGTGCTCAAAAACATGGATGTGGCACTTGGGGATGTGTTTTAGTGCTGGACTTAATGACCTGAAAGGTCTTTTCTAAACTTAATTATTGGAACCAAATTAATGGAAAACCAAACACTGGAAGGCACAGGAGTATTTTCCATCAAGCAAGGATTGGTATGAGCTCAAGGAGCCAGAGATGGGAGGTGGAAACTCCTCCTGTGTGGTTTTTGGGTGGGATCCTCTCACCTCCCATGGCAGTCAGAGAGGTGGATCCTGCCTGCTGATTTCACCTCCTGCAGGGAGCTGAGCTGAGCTCTGAACCCACCAGCTGAACCCACATCTCACCCCAGAGCTGCCACAGAAAAAAAAAGGGGAGGTTTTTCTTACCCAAGGAACAAATTCCTGCTAATTTCTGCATTTTCAGACCATGGCTCTAGAGACAAAGCAGGCAAAGGTCGTGCAGAGAGAGTTAAACAATGAGGTCACTGCACAACCCAAGGCCCAGACAGAGGGTGAGCAAACCCATGCTGCACAAAATCCTCCCAATCTGCATTCCCAGCTTTGGAGCATCCAACTTCCCAAACTTGTGAAAAGCACAGATTCCCAGGGCACCTCCTGCTCTGCTCCCCAAAGCCACAGCCAAACCCCTGCAAAAATATGAAAATTAAACCTGTTTGGTTTTTTTTTCCTCCCCTTTCCACGCTGATTGCACCCACCATGTCACCAGAAAATGAGTTTTCTTTCAAATTAATTTTGAAAGGCGGGCGGGCTCCGGGTTTCCAGCGGCAATGAGGCGAGCAGAGCACAGCTGAGGGAACCATAAACCACATCTCCCTTTTTCACCAGCTCATTTCCAGCCAGGCTGCACAGCAATCTCTGCTGAGAGAGGGGGGAAAAAAAAAAAAAAAAAAAAAAAAGGGGAGTGTGGGTCCCCTGTCAGCGCTGCAGGGCATGGGATGATGCTCTGGAGCATCTGCAGCTCGGGGAATGGGAAATGTTTGAGTTGTGGCTGCTTGGGAGATCAGAGATGCTCCTGTGAGCTGCAGGATGGGTGTCAGTGAGGAAGGGATTAAGGCAAGGATGGTGTAAACGATGAGGGAATTAACCCAAAAACCTTGCTGGTGCACAGCACCCCTGTTCTCTCTGCCACATTACCTCTGGATCACCGGCAAAATTGGAATTAAAACCCTATAATCACCAGGCCAGGTTCAAATTCACACAGGTGGCCAGAAAAAAAAAAAAAAAAAAAAAAAAAAAAAAAAAAAAAAAAAAAAAGCAGAAAAGCTGCATCTCCAGCCACCAACCCCAGCTGGCCACTCGGATCCCATCCCACCATTAACATTTTAGTGCAGGTCACCAGAGAACTTGTTGTGCTTTGCCAAATGACACAGAGCAGCAAGAACGAGCAAAGTATTCCCTCTGGCAGGTGTTCAGCAGTAATTTGCTGGAAACATACAGGAAAAAAGCAGGGAAATTCATTATTTAGCTGTGACAATGTCATGACCGCTAAGGCTGATGCTGTTTCCAGCAGCACGGGATAAAACGTGGATTTACAAATATTTCTAATTTTGGGGTGGCTCCAGTTCCTGAGAAAACACCTGAGAGGTTCCAGCATCCCCCTTGGAAAACCCCAAATCACACAGTATCACAAAAGGGTGGGTTTGGCTGCCTCAAAATGGAATATTTCACCTGCAGTAGGGCAGATAATGGGATAAGCAATCCCATTCCATGGCTGAGGGAGGAAAGAAGATGGAAAGCTCCCCACCACGAGATTAGGATCTGATGAAATGACTTTTTGCTTAGAGAGCTTCCAAATAACATCAACTCCAGCAGTTAAAAGTTGGAAAATGCAGCAGGAAATGAGCAGCACCAGGAGGGCAGCAAAGGCCAGGCAGCTTTGGGGTAAAGTTCCTTAAATTCTGCAAGAGTTATGAAAGCATTTAGGGATAAACACTCGGTGATAAACGGGTTTAATGGAAAATATAAAATGGTTTGGGTGGGAATGGACCTTAAAGCTCATCCCATCCCATCCTCAACACCTTCCACTGCCCCAGGTTGCTCCAGCCTGGCCCTGGACACTTCCAGGGATGAGGAACCACAACCTGTCTGGGACATCTGTGCCAGTGCCACACCACATCAAAGCTGGAAACAAAGCAAATCCTCCTGCTTTTCCAGAATGATTAGGAGCTGGGCTCCAAATCTCTGGGAACAAAAGGAAATTTAGGCAGATTTTCTGCTGTAAACGATCTGGCACTAAAACAACAGCCACTTATCTCCTGCCTGGATGTCCAGAGGGATTTGACAGACAAGCTCTGATGGATCCAGGCACGGCAATTTCCAATGCTGCTGCCTCCTGCTATTCCCTTCCTCTGCCAGCAGCCAGGCACAGGAGGGGACACGAGGCTGCTGAGTCCCCACATCCCAAAATTGCCGCTGGAATCAGAGCTGGAACTGGAGCTGAACCCGGCAATTTGGAGCTTCAAGAGCCTCCCTGTCACTGCACCCACTCATTAGGGCAGGGCCAGGGGTGGGAGCTGACTGTCAAATTCTTAATTTCCCACTCCCCTCAGGCAGACAAGGAGCTCTGAAATGGCTCTCCTCTCCAAAATTCCATGGATTTGCCCCGGGGGTGAACTGTGGCAGCTCTGGAAGGGGTCACCTGCAGCAGAGGGTCACGGCAGATGAAAGGAGAACAGCAACCTCTTGGATGGCCCCAGCGTGAATCACTGCAGAGTGAGTCAAAGCCTGGCTGGTTTGCTGCTGGAGTCACAATTAGCACTCGGGGAGCTCAATTAAGAGGCATTAGTGGAAGGAGCTCTGGAATTGCAGGGCAGCTCCTTCCCTGCCTGCAGGAGCCACCAGGTGGAATGGGTTTGCTCTGCCCTCTGGCCAGGAGGATTTCTCGCTGTGGAATACAGGCACAGGCTCAAGCTGCTCGTTTTTACCCCACTCAACCTCACAGTGTCCTAAAAGCCAAGCAAAAAGGCTGAATTTTGGTGAAAATGCAGCACCAGCAAGCTCAGAGCTCCCTGCAGGAACCTCCCACCCAGAAAAGGTCCAAAAATCTTATTTGGGGAGTTTAGAACAGACCTCAACTTTTTAAAGCACCATTTTTAAAAGCAGGTTTGCTTCTCAATAATGAAAAGCAAATTCAGGGCATGGCTGAGTTCGATTCACAATCCCAGAATTCCAGACTTTTTTGGGTGGGAAGGGATCTTAAATCTCATCCAGTTCCAACCCCAACACTTTTCCCTATCCCAGATTGCTCCAGCCTGGCCTTGGACACTTCCAGGGATCCAGTGGCAGCCAGATTCTCTGGGAATTCTGTGCCAGGGCCTCACCACCCTCCCAGCCAGGAATTCCTTCCCAATATCCCACCTAACCCTGCCCTCTGCCTCCAGCCACCAGGATTTCCTGGAGCAACTGATCAGAAGAATCGCTGGAATCTGAAATGAACGTGGGAATTTGGGAATGGCTGGATACCAGGTGGCACAGGATCACATCCAGGTGGGATCTGAGCATCTCCAGACTCCACAACCTCTCTGTTCTGTTCATCCTCCAAGCTTGTTTTTTTTTTTCCTTTTGTACACAACGACCTTCCCACAAAGCCCAGCACAGGATAATCACACAAAGCACATTTGTCACAGCTCTGACCTGGCCTCTTCAGGACACATTTCCAGCTGGGATTTAAAAAGGAGTCTGGAGCTCCACATCCCAAAGCAAGCACTGCAGGAAGTGCCAGAGCTCAGGGCTGGTTTTTCTGCCTCAATGGATTAAAAGGTCCTAAACTCTGATTATTTACAACCTATGCAGAGCTCACATTTGTCCTCTTTCCCCCCCCCAAAAAAAAATCAATGTGGCTTTTGGGGTACCTGAAGGAAACTTCCTCCCCACCGGGATAATTGTGGGTGACTGCTGCTCCAGGGAGGACACACAGATAATGCTGGAGCACAAAAGGACTCCTGGCACAGGCAATCGATGGGAATCCAAGGAAAAGGTGCAGCTGCTCCATGAGGAGTCAAATGCAGCCATGGCTCCTCACAGCTCTGGGGTTCAATATGGAAAATGAACTTTTGAAAGGACTGATGCCCCAGTTCTGGATCTGTTATGGGAATAATTGTGTCTGCTCTGCACCTGGATGTTGTCTCATGATATCAGGGGAGACTTGAACTGCAGAGCGTGGGTTTTCTCTATCAGGCAACCTACCACACCCTTAAAACAAAACAAAATTAAAATTATACATTATTTCCATGTCTCTTAAGATACTGAAACATAGAAATTGTGACAATCATGGAATGGTTTGGGTGGGAAGAGGACCTTCAAGAAGATCCAGTTCCAACCACCTGCAGGCACCTTCCATTAGATCAGGCTGCTCCAGCCTGGCCTTGAACACTTCCAGGGATCCAGGGGCAGCCACAGCTGCTCTGGGAATTCTGTCCAAGTGCCACAGGCAGGAATTCCTTCCCAAAATCCCATCTAACCTGCTGCCTGGCAGTGGGAAGCCATTCCCTGTGTCCTGTCCCTCCATCCTGACAGGAATGTTGCATTTGTCTTTACAAAGGAGCTGTGGATCTGCTGGTAGATAAAACCAGCACTGAGAGATAAAAGAAATAATGGGATGGATTCCACTGATTGATGAATGGGAAAAGAGATTTGCCTTCACAAACAAACTGTAGGTTTGCTGATAAATGAAATTGGATATCAGAAGATGAAAGAAGCAATGGGGAAAAACTATGAATTGTATAAGAATTAAAAATGAAAAGGGAGGGTTGTACATTAGAGGGGAATCTCAGGTGTCAGGTGTTTGGGAAGTCTGTGCCTCTCAAGTACCTCAGCAATGGGGAAAGAGAGAGGGAAACTGGGATGAAAGGGAGGCTGCATCCTCCAAAAATTAGAGAGATTGTCCCATGGCCTCTCCCTTTATTCGAATAAAGCAAAAAGGACTCCCCTGTCTCCTTCTTGGACATAAACCTCTGGTGTTTGTGGATTCATCTTCCTGACAGCAGGAATTCCTTCCCAAAATCCCATCTAACCCTGCTGCCTGGCAGTGAAGCCATTCCCTGTGTCCTGTCCCAAACCCTTCTCCAGCTCTCCTGGATCTCCTGCAAGGGGCTCTGAGCTCTCCCTGGATCCTTCCCTTCTCCAGGTGAGCACCCCCAGCTCTCCCAGGCTGGCTCAGAGCAGAGGCAGAGCTGTGGCTGCAGTCCCAGGAGCTGCAGGGATGCAGATTCCTGATCTCCTGCTTTCCCCAGCTCTCCCTGTGCCCTGCTCCCTCATTAGGAGTCAGCTCCCGGCTCGGTGACTCAGTGGCAGCTCAATAAAGCCCAACACCCCTCATGACTCACGGGTCAGGTGAGAGGAGCAGCAAATTCTCATTTGCATGTGCATTTTACACCTTCTGGGGCTCTGATTGTCCTCAGCAAAGAGCAAAAGCACCGCAATCAACTCAACGCTCTGGGGCTTGATGGGAGCAGCTCCCGGGGAAATGATGAGTTTCTCAAAAAAAAAAAAAAAAAAAATCCATCCTTGCAGGGATTCTTTGGGCTATTGAAAAATTCTTAATAATTCCAAACCTGCTCTTAGGAAGGGGAGCTTATCACCAAGCCCACAAGTCTGGCTTGACAGGCACCCAGAAATTCCTGAGTGGTGCTCTCTCAGTTGAGAAAAATTAAAACTTCTCGGTCTTCAAACAAAGATTCCCCCCTGGCTCTGCAATTCTTTACTCACTCCTCAGCCAACCTATTTCTCAAGCAAACCCAAGCACCTCGAGCAAAGATTTCTGTCTGAAGGGTCTAAAAAAGCGTTTATTACCCCAAAAGGGAGGTGCTGCAGAAATATTAAAACCCAGGGAATTCATTTCTTTCCTCTGCTCTCAGTGGAGCTGCTGCAAAAAGCCTCGAAGTTTCTGTTTATCTGCAAAAAAAAAAATCACACTTTTGGTCGGTGAGTTCATGCATTTATCTGTAGGAAAACTGGAAGCCAGCTTGGAATTTTGGGGGTTTGAGGGGTAATTTCAGTATCCAGGCTCGCAGTGCCTGTTCCTGGTGAGGGACAGGATTGACCTCCCCTTGGCAGGCTGGGACCTGCATGGAATCACATCCTTTTTATCACATTAACCAGCAGCCTCACAGGGCTGATGGAGATGAAGCATCAGCAGAAGAAAATTGAAAATTAGGTCGGGAGGAGGGTGTCAGATTGATGATCCCTCAGCTTGTGACAGCAGAGCAGAGCAGAGCAAAGGTTTGGGACAAAAACCAGAAATTACTGGGTGAAAAGGGGGAAAATTGGGGTGGGATGGGATGAACCCAAACCACACCAGCATTCTCCTGGCTGAAGGTTCTTTCCCACATGAAGGAACCTCTGTACAAAATCCAAACTTAAATATTGATTTAAGAAATAAAACCTCCAGAATCCCACTGAGAGAGTGGTGAGAGGCAGATCCCAGAGCAGGGAAAAGGCTCTCAGAACTCCTCACAGCTGGAAGTGGTGGAGGAGCTGAATCCTCACCACAAAAAGAAATTAATTCAACCCTGAGTGTTTATTCCAAGTGTCACTGACCGTCCCAACCAACGCTGCAGTGACACAGAGTAACAACCAGAAGAAAAAGCTCTGATTCATCTCCAGCTCCATTTTCTCCTCCTCTCCAACATGTAGGAAATGCAACTCGACTGACTCCCACAGAACTCCATTTACCAAGCACTTAGCATGAGTTTTATGTTAAAAATGTAAACCTTTATTTGTCTGCTGAAGAACCCACACGTTGCCAGGGCAGGATTTTTTGTCACCCTGCTCTGACTCCACAGAGTCACTTTGGGTTTAAAATTGCTGTGGCAGAAATAGTTCCCTTATTATCTGCAGAGCAAAAGGCCAGGCTGCTTGAAAAATTCTTTCAAGCCCAATAAAATCAGCTAAGACACCTGCAGCAGGAAAAAAAAAAAAAAAAATAAAAATGGACTTCCCACACCATGAATCACAGCAGTGATTTGAATGGATAACCTGTAACCACCTTCCTGAGGAGCTGTGTCCTTCAGAAACTCTTTGCCCAACTTGTTTGCTGTTTTATCCTGGATAAAACCCACCTGGAAAAAGCAGCAGGGTGCTTTTTGTTTGGTCTTTGAGAGAGGAGAGGTGGGGGAATAAAGAAAAAAAAAAAAAAAGCAGAGAAAAGCAGCACAAGTGTTTGGTGCCCTCCAGAGGAAAAACTGAATTAAATCACAGCTTTGAGATACAAAGGGCTGGTTTTTAAATTCACTTCTGTTGGAGAATACACTTCTAAAATCCCTTCTGCAGGGGATTAGTTCTAAAATCACTTCTGTTGGAGATTACAGTTCTAAAATCACTTCTGTTGGAAATTACAGATATAAAATCATTTCTGTTAGAGATTACAATTCTAAAATCACTTCCCTTAGAGATTACAGTTGTAAAATCACTTCTGTAGTGGATAAAAGTTCTAAAATCACTTCTGTTGGAGATTACAGTTCTGAAATCACTTCTGCTGGGGATTACAGTTCTAAAATCACTCCTGCTGCAGATAAAACTCCTAAAATCACTTCTGTTAGAGATTACAGTTTTAAAATCACTTCTGTTGGAGATTAGTTCTGAAATCACTTCTGTTGATGATTACAGATATAAAATCACTCCTGTTGCAGATAAAATTTCTAAAATCACTTCTGTTGGAGATTACAGTTCTAAAAGCACTTATCTTAGAGATTACAGTTCTAAAATCACTTTTGTGGGAGATAAAAATTCTAAAATCACTTCTGTTGGGGATTATAGCTCTAAAATCATTTCTGTTAGAGATTACAATTCCAAAATCACTTCTCTTGGAGATTACAGCTCTAAACTCACCTCTGTTGAACACAATCCTAAAATCACTTCTGTTGGAGAACACAATTCTAATATCACTTCTGTTAGAGATCACAGTTCTAAAATCACTTCTGTTAGAGATTACAGCTCTAAAATCACTCCTGTTGGAGATCACAGTTCTAAAATCACTTCTGTTGGAGATCACAGTTCTAAAATCACTTGTCTTAGAGAACACAATGCTAAGATCACTTCTGCTGCAGATAAAAGTTCCAAAATCACTTGTGTGGGGGATTACAGTTCTAAAATCACTTCTGCTGCAGATAGAAGTTCTAAAATCACTTCTCTTGGAGGTGATAACATCACAAATAAAAACCCCACAGCGATGACACAACAAACTGAACCCACCCAAGGGACACTCACTCATTTAACAACCCCAAAACATCAAACCTCTTTTTTTTTTTGTCCAAAACCCACCAGAAACTCAGTATTTCCTGCCCCCTGAATGGCTCAGGCTGTGTTTTCTGAGCTGTTCAGAGGAGATTGTGACACCCAGGTGCTGCTGGGTTGGGGCTGGAAGGGGCAGGGAGTGCTGACGTTTTTTGGGATGAGTCATCCCTGACGTCCCAGCTGCCCCTCCCCAGCTGCAGGGAATAAATCAAGAATAAATAAAGAATAAATCCCGTGGCTCTGGCATTCGTCACAACTCCAAATCGAGGTGATGAGGCGTGACAAGGGCTGGCTGGAATGCCAAAAAAACAAAAAACACCAAAAAAAACCCCACCAGGAATGAAGTTTTATTTTTTTTTGCTGCATTTCCAGGGGTCTGCAGAGCTATAAATACTCCATTCCCTTCAAAAATAAAAAAAAAAAAAATAGAATTCTTGATGTTTTTTTAAAGAATAAACAATTTAAAGCTGAAATAACTCCTCACCTGACAGCCTCTGCCACGTTGTTGGAAGTGTGACCTGACAGGGCATCGTGGAGGTTCCTGATGAAATAATCTCTGTAATCTTCAGGTAAAGCCATGAATGTCCCTCCCATCACAATAAATTCCACTTTGTCCACACTGTGGCCCAGCTGCTTCAGCTGGAAAATTCAAAATATCACAGGAGAAATGCTCAGAGGGGATTTTTTTTTTTTTTTTTTTTTTTATGTTGTGTTTTCCTTCCATGAATGAGAAATTTAATTTTTTTTTGTACAGGTTTTTACAATCATTTCCCCTTGGAAAAAAAAAATCCTCAAAAGTCATTTTTTACTGCAAGAATTTAGTGTAGGTATTGAACCCAGTGCAGAGCATTTTCCTGAAAAATCAGAATTATTTGAGTTATTTGTTCTGGTTTGAAACAACCTAAATGTGGCCAAAAAAATTCCTTCAATCTGAATTCATTCAATCCATAGAGAACAAACTCTCCTTAAAATCTTGGTGGAAAAAATACTGAATTCATGGAGAAATTTCCAATGGAAACTGAGCAAATCAGAACAGAACTGAGAAACTTTTCTCATCCAACTCTTCAAGCAACACCCAAATAAAGTAATTCTGGAATTATTATTATTATTATTATTATTATTATTATTATTATTATTATTGTTATTGTTATTGTTATTGTTATTGTTATTATTAATCAGGTATTGCACATAAATAGATATTAGAAGAGTTCAAAACTCACAATTTATTTCATGGAAATGAGAGCTGGATGATTGAAAAGCAAAAATTTAATTTTTGCAGCTTGCCAGTCCAAGAAATTGAATTAATTCTCGTTTTTTCCCATCCCAATCTCAATTTTTCCCATCTCAATACAATTGAAAAGTACAGATTTCATTTTTGCAGCTTGCCAGTCATAGAAATGGAAATAATTCTCATTTTTTTTGCATCTCAATCCCAAGGATAAATGTACCTGCTCCACTCTGTGCCTGGTCTGCAGGTAGGGATCATACCGAGCCCGGATGGCCCTCATGGATGTTGGCTGAAAAAACACCAAAAAAATCATTTTAGAAACTTTTTACCCCAAAAAAACACCATGAAAAAAAAAAAAATCCAACTTTCAGCTTTTTTTTTAATCCTGGTTTACCCAAAGCCTTCAAACCCACAAAGCGAGACTCTGTAAAATTGATTTTTTTAAAACAATTAAATTCTTAAATTTTAAAATGTTTAAAATTTTCAAATTAAAAATTTAATTTAAATGTCTCCTTCAATTCTTAAAAAGATACAATATTTTTACCCTGACATGACCTAGAAACACCAAAAATATTCAATTTTTAGCTAAAAAAATCTCTGCATTGAGTCACAAAAAGTGTTACAAAAATCACAAAATGTTTTCACCAGCATCCTCTAGACTCAGTCTGGGCTTCAAATATTTCTAAATTAAATTTATTCCTTTTATTAAAATCCCTAAAATATCTTTTTATTTTTCCTATCACCAGCTGATGGAAGCCTATTAATAATATTTTAAGATTTTCAATTTTTGCACCCTGAATTCACTTGGTATTTTTTTTTTTTTTCTATTTCCATCATGGAATAAAATTTAAATCACTGAGTAACAAGAGATAAAATTTTTATTTAAAAGGAATTTCCACCAAATTAATCCAGTTGGATTTTATCTCATTTTCCCACTTCACATTTTTACCACAGCTTTGAGTTTTTTTGGTTAAAACCAAGCACAATAATTCAGTCACAAATTGCTGTTAAATTTTCTCCAGACAACAGGGGAGGAAAAAGTTTGGAAAAATAAGAATTTAAGGAGCTGCCACTGCAGATAAAAGGGAATTAATGTAATTTTCAGAGGTACTAACAGCTAAAAAATGGAGGGTTTTAGCAAAATTTATAATTTTTTTTAATTCTGTAGAAACCTCTCCACATCTCTACTCATGTTTGAAGATCCTTCTGACACAATTTTTAAATTTTAATTTAATTCCTGCAATTAAGAATTTCACTGCTGCTTTAAAACCTGAAGGTAATGACATTTTTTGGTTTATTGGATTGATTTTTGTATTTATTTTTGGCTTTATTCTCTCAAAATGAGAAGTAAAGCTCAGCCTAACCCAAAGCCAGGCTTAAGGAATGTTGGGAATTGCCCAAAATTTGGGAAATCTGTACCTCATATCCTGTGTAGGACTGGGTGGAATATTCAAAATCAGAGTCAGGACCCCCTGGGCAGTACCTGCAGGGTGAAAAACAGGAAACAGGAATTAAACTCTCAAAATTCCAGCCATTTCTGGAATTATATAATATTATTAAAATTACATAATTGTAATATATAATTCCATATAACAATTATATGTAATGTATAATAATTCTATATAATATAGACAGGAATTAAACTCTCAAAATTCCAGCCATTTCTGGAATTATATAATATTATTAAAATTAAATTCTCAATTTAATTTTAAAATTAAACCCTCAAAATTGAAGCAATTTCTGAAATTATATGATATTATTACAATTACATAATTGTAATATATAATTCTATATATTATATTTCTATTTAATGTATAAAATAAAATATATAATTCTATTTAATATATAATAATTCTATGTAATATATAATAATCCCATGAAATATATAATAATTCAATATAATATAGACAGGAATTAAACACTCAAAATTACAGCAATTTCTGGAATTACATAATATTATTAAAATTATATAATTAGAATATATAAGTCCATATAATATATATTAATTCCATGTAATATATAATAATTCTATATAATATATATAGGAATTAGACTCTCAAAATTCCAGCAGTTCCTGGAATTACATAATATTTTTATAATTATATAATTAGAATACGTAAGTCCATATAATATATAATAATTATATGTAATATATAATAATCCTATATAATATAGATAGGAATTAAACCCTCAAAATTCCAGCAGTTTCTGGAATTAAATTATATTATAAAAATTACATAATTGTAATATATAACTCAATATAATATATAATAATTCTATGTAATATATAAAAATTCTGTATCATATAGACAGGAATTAAACTATAAATTCCAGCAATTTCTGGAATTATCTAATATTATTACAATTACATAACTGTAATATATAATTCCATATAATATATAATAATTATATGTAATATATAATAATTTTATATAATATAGATGGGAATTAAACTCTCAAAATTCCAGCAATTTCTGGAATTACATAATATTATTAAAATTATATAATTATAATACATAAGTCTATATAACATATATTAATTCTATGTAATATATAATAATTCTATATAATATAGATAGGAATTAAACTCTCAAAATTCCAGCAATTTCTGGAATTATATAATATTACTAAAATTATATAATTATAACACATAGGTCCATAATTGTAATATATAATTCCATATAATATATAATAATTCTATGTAATATATAATAATTCCATGTAATATATAATAATTCTATACAATATAGACAGGAATGAAACTCTCAAAATTCCAGCAGTTTCTGGAATTAAATGATATTATAAAAATTACATAATTTTAACATATAATTCTATATAAGAGATAATAATTCTATGTAATATATAATAGCTCCATGTAATATATAATAATTCAATGTAATATATGATAATTCTATATAATACAGACAGGAATTAAATTCTCAAAATTGCAACAATTTCTGGAATTATATAATATTATTACAATTACATAATTGTAATATATAATTCTATATAATATATTTCTATTTAATGTATAAAATAAAATACATAATTCTATATAATATATAATAATTCCATATAATATATAATTCAATGTAATATATAAAAATTCCATATAATATAGACAGGAATTAAACTCTCAAAATTCCAGCACTTTCTGGAATTACATAACATTATTAAAATTATATAATTATAATACATAAGTCCATATAATATATATTAATTCCATGTAATATATAATAATTCTATATAATGTAGATAGGAATTAAACTTTCAAAATTGCAGCAATTTCTGGAATTATATAATATTATTAAAATTACATAATTGTTATATATAATTTCATATAATATATAATAATTCCATATAATATATAATAATTCCATGTAATACATCAAAATTCTATATAATATAGACAGGAATTAAACTCTCAAAATTCCAGCAATTTCTGGAATTATATAATATTATTAAAATTATATAATTATAATACATAAGTCTATATAATATATATTAATTCTATGTAATATATAATAATTCTATAGAATATAGACAGAAATTAAACTCAAAATTCCACCAATTTCTGGAATTATATAATATTATTAAAATTATATAATTATAATACATAAGTCCATATAATATATATTAATTCTATGTAATATATAATAATTCTATATAATGTAGATAGGAATTAAACTCAAAATTGCAGCAATTTCTGGAATTATCTAATATTATTACAATTACATAACTGAAATATATAATTCCCTATAATATATAATAATTCTATGTAATATATAATAATTCTATAGAATATAGACATTTAATATAGAATATATTTCCATTTAGTGTATAATAATTCTATGCAATACTTCTAAATAATAATTATATGTAATATATAATAATTCTATGTAATATCCCAATAATATAATTCTATAATATGTAATAATATATTAATAGAATTATATAAATTATAAAATATCCAGGAATGCTGGGGGGAGCTGAGCTCACCTGTGTTTACAAACACCAAGTGAGGAGTGCAAAAGTGGAATTTTAATTAATTTTTAATGAGGATGGGATGTCCAAAACCAGCTCAAATCCCTGCATCCACCTCAAGATTTTCTGGAAGCAAAATCCATGAAAATATTTCTGGGATATTGCATTATTTTAGGGAGCAACCATCAAGTTCTGGGGCAACATTTAAACACACATTAATTAATTTTTTAAAAAAAATAGTTCCACAAATTGAATGTTTTCCATGATTCTCTCAAGAGCATTTATGTGATGAAAAATATTATTTTTTGGGGGGTATGGAGAGATGTAAAATTGGGATATCACCCTGGTCCACCATTGATTTTAAATGTAATTTTCAAAATTTAAATATTTTGATGGTGAAAAAGCTCAGCTGTGTTTTTTCCCTGAACTTAGGGATGTATTATGGAATAAATAAAATATCCCAAATATTCAGAAATGAATTCAGAGTCCTTCAGCCCAGCAGGAAAGGTGAGGGAGCATCCAGGGAATTTTCCTGATGGAGCAAATCCCACCCAGCCAGCCCTGGGATAATTGATTTATTTCCTCACCTCCAGTCTTTATAAAATTAATTATAAATTAATTATTGGCTGACTCTGCCCACATTAATTTGTGCAGTCCAAGCTGTTTCCAGGCATGGAATTATCTGGAACAGCTCAGAGGAATTTAAATCAAAACCAGAGTGAAATCCATGGATTGATGGCAGGGAATGTTTGGAAATAAATGGGAAAAGCAAAAGCAAGATCAGATTTCAAGAAGTGGAAATGTGGAAGAGCATTCAAGGTAACCCAAGCTCATGTTAATTTATTTAAATAAATTAATAAAATAAATTAATAAAATAAAATAATAAAATAAAACTGAGCTAATTCCAGGAGATTTTGGCAGCTGGAGGCCTCCCCTCCATCTGTGCTCTGCCATTCCAGCCACATCAGGGACACAAATCCCACCTGGTTGTTATGAAATTAATAATAAATTAATAATCACCAAGGTGGGAATCTAATATGGAATGATGAGTTTGGGTCATGGAAGAAGGAAATTAAAACCAGAGTGAAATCCATGGATTGATGGCAGGGAATGTTTGGAAATAAATGAAGAAATGGGAAAAGCAAAAGCAAGATCAGATTTCAAGAAGTGGAAATGTGGAAGAGCATTCAAGGTAACCCAAGCTCATGTTAATTTATTTAAATAAATTAATAAAATAAATTAATAAAATAAATTAATAAAATAAAATAAAATAAAATAAAATAAAATAAAATAAAATAAAATAAAATAATAAAATAAAATAATAAAATAAAATAATAAAATAAAACTGAGCTAATTCCAGGAGATTTTGGCAGCTGGAGGCCTCCCCTCCATCTGTGCTCTGCCATTCCAGCCACATCAGGGACACAAATCCCACCTGGTTGTTATGAAATTATGATCAGGTAATATTTTTAATAATAAATTAATAATATATAATAATAGATAATAATAAATATAACAATAAATTAGTAAGAACCAAGGTGGGAACCTAATATGGAAGGATGGGTTTGGGTCATAATAAATAAATATAATAATAAATTAATTATCACCAAGGTGGGAACCTAATATGGAATAATGAGTTTGGGTCATGGAAGAAGGAAAATAAAACCAGAGTGAAATCCATGGATTGATGGCAGGGAATGTTTGGAAATAAATGAAGAAATGGGAGAAGCAAAAGCAAGATCAGATTTCAAGAAGTGGAAATGTGGAAGAGCATTCAAGGTAACCCAAGCTCATGTTAATTTATTTAAATAAATTAATAAAATAAATTAATAAAATAAATTAATAAAATAATAAAATAAAATAAAATAAAATAGAATAAAATAAAATAAAATAAAATAAAATAATAAAATAATAAAATAAAACTGAGCTAATTCCAGGAGATTTTGGCAGCTGGAGGCCTCCCCTCCATCTGTGCTCTGCCATTCCAGCCACATCAGGGACACAAATCCCACCTGGTTGTTATGAAATTATGATCAGGTAATATTTTTAATAATAAATTAATAATATATAATAATAGATAATAATAAATATAACAATAAATTAGTAAGAACCAAGGTGGGAACCTAATATGGAAGGATGGGTTTGGGTCATAATAAATAAATATAATAATAAATTAATTATCCCCAAGGTGGAAACCTAATATGGAATAATGAGTTTGGGTTATGGAAGAAGGAAAATAAAACCAGAGTGAAATCTGTGGATTGATGGCAGGGAATGTTTGGAAATAAATGAAGAAATGGGAGAAGCAAAAGCAAGATCAGATTTCAAGAAGTGGAAATGTGGAAGAGCTTTCAAGGTAACCCAAGCTTATGTTAATTTATTTAAATAAATTAATAAAATAAATTAATAAAATAAATTAATAAAATAAAACTGAGCTAATTCCAGGAGATTTTGGCAGCTGGAGGCCTCCCCTCCATCTGTGCTCTGTAATTCCAGCCACATCAGGAACACAAATCCCACCTGATTGTTAATAAGTTAATAATAAATTAATAATCACCAAGGTGGGAATCTAATATGGAATGATGAGTTTGGGTCATGGAAGAAGGAAAATAAAACCAGAGTGAAATCCATGGATTGATGGCAGGGAATGTTTGGAAATAAATGAAGAAATGGGAAAAGCAAAAGCAAGATCAGATTTCAAGAAGTGGAAATGTGGAAGAGCATTCAATGTAAGCCAAGTTCATGTTAATTTATTTAAATAAATTAATAAAATAATCAAATAAAATAATAAAATAAATTAATAAAATAAAATAATAAAATAAAATATTAAAATAAAACTGAGCTAATTCCAGATTTTGGCAGCTGGAGGCCTCCTCTCCATCTGTGCTCTGTAATTCCAGACACATCAGGGACACAAACCCCACCTGATTGTTAATAAATTATTAATAAATTAATAATCACCAAGGTGGGAACCTAATATGGAATGGTGGGTTTGGGTCATGGAAGGAGAAGATTTTCTCCCTTGAGGAAAAAGTGAAAAAAAAGCAGATTTTGGTCTTGGTGGCTGCTCCTGCAAGGCTGAGTTTCTACAGAAATGCTGGAAAAATGAACTTTTGGGTCATGGAATGACAGAAAAGATCTCCAAGAGATCCAGCCCAAAGCACCCCCAGCACTGCTGTGTGTCACAGCAGTGTCCCCAACCCAGAGGGGGCACATCTGGCACATCTGGGCTGCCCCAAACTCACACACAGATGTTGCCTGTGAAGTTGATGTGGGGGCACCGGTGGGGTTTGCACATCACGGCCACCACGGCGATCTGCAGGAAGAAAAATCACATTAATCACCTCTGCAATCACCCAAATTAATGAGTTATCACAGGGCTGGGGTTATTTTGGGATGTTCTGTGCTGAAATAGCTGTGGGTTAACATTTGAAGGGGTATAAAAAAAAAACAGCAAAAAAATAGGAATAATGTTATTAAATATTATTTCGTGTTTTCATGTTTCAGTAGAAATTGGGGCCTGATAAGAAAAATCTGGTGGTTTTGGTAGAAATTGGGATCTGATATGAAAAATGATGTGGTTTCAGTAGAAACTGAGGTTTAATGTGAAGAATTTGATGGTTTCAGTGGAAATTGGGATCTGATATGAAGAATTAGGTGGTTTCAGTAGAAATTGGGGTTTGATATAAAGGATTAGGGGGGTTCACTAGGAATTGGGGTCTGATGTGAAAAATTAGGTTTCAGTAGAAATTGGGGTCTGATATGAAGAATTTGGGGGGTTCTGTATAAACTGGGGTCTGATATGAAGAATTGGGGGGGTTCAGTAGAAATTGGGGTCTGATGTAAAGAATTTGGTGATTTCAGAATAAACTGGGGCCTGATATAAAGAATTAGGTGTTTTCAGCAGAAATTGGGGTGTGATATAAAGAATTTCATGGTTTCACTAGAATTTGGGGTCTGATATGAAGTATTAGGTGTTTTCAGTAGGAATTGGGGTTTAATGTGAAGAATTAGATGGTTTCAGTAGAAATTGGGGTTTGACATAAAATATTAGATGGTTTCAGTAGAAATTAGGGTTTGATATAAAGAATTAGGGGGGTTCAGTAGGAACTGGGGTCTGATATGAAAAATTAGATGGTTTCAGTAGAAATTGGGGTTTGACATGAAATATTAGGTAGTTTCAGTAGAAACTGGGGTTCAATGTGAAGAATTTGATGGTTTCAGTAGGAACTGGGGTCTGATACGAAGAATTAGGTGTTTTCAGTAGGAATTGGGATGTGAGACAAAGAATTTGGTGGTTTCAGTAGAAATTGGGGTCTATTATAAAAAATTTTGTGATTTCAGATAAAATTGGAGTCTGATATAAAGAATTAGGTGGTTTCAGTAAAAACTGGGGTTTGATACAAAGAATTAGGGGGTTCAGTAGAAATTAGGGTTTGATATGAAGAATTAGGTGGTTTCAGCAGAAATTGGAGTTTAATGTGAATAATTTGATGGTTCCAGTAGAATTTGGGGTCTGATAATGAAGCATTTGGAGATTTCAGTAGAAATTGGGGTTTAATGTGAAGAATTTGGTGATTTCAGAAGAAATTGGGGTCTGATATGAAGAATCTGGTGGCTTCAGTAGAAGTTGGGGTCTGATACAAAGAATTATGTGATTTCAGATAAAATTGAGGTCTGATATGAAGAATTTGATGGTTTCAGTAGAAATTGGGGTGTGATATGAAAAATTAGGTGGCTTCAGTAGAAACTGAGGTCTGATATGAAGAATTAGGGGGAGTTCAGTAGAAACTGGGGTTTAATGTGAAGAATTTGGTGGTTTCAGAAGAAATTGGGGTCTGATATGAAGAATTAGGTTGTTTCAGTAGAAACTGGGATCTCTTATGAAGAATTAGGTGATTTCAGTAGAAATTAGGGTTTGATATAAAGGATTAGGGGGTTCAGTAGGAATTGGGGTCTGATATGAAGAATTAGATGGTTTCAGTAGAAATTTGGGTCTGATTTGAAGAATTTGTTGCTTTCAGTATAAATTTGGATCTGATATGAAGAATTAGGTGGTTCCAGTATAAATTTGGGTCTGATATGAAGAATTTGGTGCTTTCAGTATAATTTTGGGTCTGATATGAAGAATTTGATGGTTTACACTGAATTGGATGAATTTCTCTGCTGAAAACATCCCCAGTGACGTGAACACAATTCCCCTTTTTCCTCAGAAAAATCTCAGGATTTTTTTGCTTGGAGGGACCTTAAATCCCAATCCCAACACCTTCCACAATCCCAGGCTGCTCTAAACCCTGCCCTTGGACATCCCAAAGATGGAGCAGCCACATGAAAACCTCAAGGAAGGAGAATTCCTCCCAAAATTTTTGCGTTGTGGGCACGGAAAAGGAAAGCAACGGATTTTGGGTGGGAATTAAACCCAAATTTTGGGATGGGAGCAGGAGGAGTGAGGAGGAAAGAAGAAAAAATCACTTTTATCTCACCCCACTGGCTGTCCTGATGGGCTTGGCCTTGAGTTTGGGGAGCAGAACTTTCCTGAACTGCGGGGGGACGGCGGCGATGATGTCGACGAGCCGGGGCTGCGCCGCCAGCCCGTACCTGGCTGAGGTTTTGGTCTTCAGCCTGCAACCAAAAATCACCAAAAATCACCAAAAATCACCAAAATCTGCCCTCATTTCCACCAGTGACACACAGATCCTCCAATTTGGCTCTCCAGGAAAAAAATATTAAAAACCAAACCGTTGCAACATGCGTTAAAATGGCAAAAATCAACCCAAAAATCAACCCAAAAATCAAATATTTTCTGTGTGTTTTCCTTCTAAATTTGGGGTTATCCAATTTTCAAGGACAGCTCCTGATTGATGTTTAATTCCTGATTATTATAGTGTTTAATTCCTGATGATCATCATTTGATCCTGATTCATTTGTGTGTTTAATTCTTACACACCCAGCCTGTAGCTGAGTTCATTTCCCAGGCAATTCCTGGCAGGAATTTCCAGGAAAAAAGTTTAGAATTATGTCAATAAAGTGGGAAAAGTGGGGAAAATTCAGGTTTTTTTGCTCCACATAAAAAAAGAAAGAAGAAATTTCTGTGAACAATAAATTCAACTTTTCTTACTACACATAAATAAAGAAAAAGGAAATTCCTGTAAACAACAAATTTAGGTTTTCTTACTCCACATAAATAAAGGAGGAAGAAATTTCTGCAAAACAACAAATTCATGTTTTCTTGCATCACATAAATAAAGAAGGAAGATATTTCTGTGAACAATAAATTCAGATTTTCTAGCTTGACATAAAAGGGGAGGAAATTCCTGTAAACAACAAATTCAGGTTTTCTTGCTCCACATAAAAAAAGGAGGAAAAAATTCCTGCAAACCACAAATTCAGCTTTTTTTACTCCATATAAATAAAGGAGGAAGAAATTTCTGTAAACAATAAATTCAGATTTTTTCACTCCACATAAAGGGGGAAGAAATTTCTGCGAACAACAAATTTAGGTTTTCTTGCTCCATATAAAAAAAAAAGGAAGAAATTTCTGTGAACAATAAATTCAGCTTTTCTTACTTCACATAAATAAAGGAGGAAGAAATTTCTGTGAACAATAAATTCAGGTTTCTTCACTCCACATAAAGGGGGAAGAAATTTCTGCAAAGAAAAGATTCAAGTTTTCTTGCACCATATAAACAAAAAAGGAAGAAATTTCTGTGAACAACAAATTCAGGATTTCTTGCTCCACATAAATAAAGGAGGAAGAAATTTCTGTGAACAATAAATTCAGGTTTCTTCACTCCACATAAAGGGGGAAGAAATTTCTGCA
The DNA here is from genome assembly GCF_029582105.1 of Oenanthe melanoleuca. NCBI lineage: Eukaryota > Metazoa > Chordata > Aves > Passeriformes > Muscicapidae > Oenanthe > Oenanthe melanoleuca. The sequence continues at coordinate 1,252,197 of NC_079336.1, forward strand.
AACAAAAAATTCAATTTTTCTTGCACCATATAAACAAATAAGGAAGAAATTTCTGTGAACAACAAATTCAGGATTTCTTGCTCCATATAAATAAAGGAGGAAGAAATTTCTGCAAACAACAAATTCAGTTTTTTTAACAAATATGAAAAAAAGAAAAGTTTCTGTCAATAAATTTGGGTGTGACCCATTGCTAAAAAAATCTGATTTAACATTATTTCTGTATTAATGGTTCCTTTCCCTGATGGATTTGGGACTACTGAGGGATGGACACAGGTGGAGGAAAAAAAAAAAGCAATGAGATTTTCTTGGAGTTTTTCAGCAATCCCATCCATTTGAGACTCTGTAGGAAATCAGCTCAGAATTGATTGATCCTGGTGCCTTTGTTAGCAGGAAATGAGAGGGAAATGGAAGGTGAGAGGCCAGGAACTGACTTGTTGATGTCCACATCTCTGCCCTGCTCGTGAGCCTCCAGCAGCTGCTTTATGATGTCAGCAATGGTCATCACCATCAGCTCGGCCTGGCTGAGCTCCCCTGCAGAAACAGGGGGAAAAATGGGGGAAAACAGGGGAAAATGGGGGGGAAAACAGGGGGAAAATGGGGGGGAAATCAGGGAAAAAACAGGGGGGAGGATGGGGAAAAATGAGGAAAATACAGGGGAAAGCAGGTGGGAAAATGGGAATAAACGGGAAAACAAGATAAAAACAGGGAGGAAAATGGGGAAAATGGGGGGAAAATGATGGGGGGGAAAGGAGGAAAACCAGGGAAAAAACAAGGCAGAGGATGGGGAAAATTGAGAAAAATACAGGGGAAAACAGGTGGGAAAATGGGAAAAAAGATGGGAAAACAGGAGAAAAACAGAGGGGAAAATAGGGAAAAATGGGGGGAAACAGGGGAAATACAGGGGAAGACCAGGGAAAAAATGGGGGGAAAATGGGGGGAAAATCAGGGAAAAAAATGGGGGGAAATAGGGGGAAAATGGGGGGAAAACCAGGGGAAAAATGGAGGGGAGGATGGGGAAAAATGAGACAAATACAGGAGAAAAACAGGTGGAAAAATGGGGAAAAACCGGTGGAAAAATGGGGAAAAACCAGAAAAAAAACCAGGAGAAAACAGTAGAAAAACAGGGAGGAAAATGGGGGGAAAACAGGGGAAAATAGGGAGGAAATGGGGGGAAAATGGGGGGGAAACCAGGGAAAAAACAGGGGGAGGGTGGGGAAAAATGAGAAAAATACAGGGGAAAACAGGTGGGAAAATGGGGAAAAACATGGGAAAACAGGAGAAAAACAGAGGGGAAAATAGGGAAAAATATGGGGGAAAACAGGGGAAATACAGGGGGAAACCAGGGAAAAATGGGGGGAGGGGGGGGAAATGGGGGAGAAAAATGGGAGAAATGGGGAAAAAAATGGGGGGAAATAGGGGGAAAATGGGGAAAACCAGGGAAAAAATGGAGGGGAGGATAGGGAAAAAGGAGAAAAATACAGGGGAAAACAGGTGGAAAAATGGGGAAAAACCAGAAAAAAACCAGGATAAAACAGTAGAAAAACAGGGGGGAAAATGGGGGGAAAACAGGGGGAAAATAGGGAGGAAATGGGCGGGAAACCAGGGAAAAAAACAGGGGGAGGGTGGGGAAAAATGAGGAAAATACAGGGGAAAACAGGTGGAAAAATGGGGAAAAACGGGAAAACAAGATAAAAACAGGGGGGGAAATGGGGAAAATGGGGGGAAAATAGGGAGGAAAATTGGGGGAAAATCAGGGAAAAAACAAGGCAGAGGATGGGGAAAATTGAGAAAAATACAGGGGAAAACAGGTGGGAAAATGGGAAAAAACATGGGAAAACAGGAGAAAAACAGAGGGGAAAATAGGGAAAAATGGGGGGAAAACAGGGGAAAACCAGGGAAAAAATGGGGGGGGAAATGGGGAGAAAAATGGGGGAAACGGGAAAAAATGGGAGGAAACAGGGGGGAAGTGGGAAAAAACAGGGGGGAGGATGGGGAAAAAATGGGTGGAAGGGTGGGGGGAAATGAGAAAAATACAGGGGAAAACAGGTGGGAAAATGGGAAAAAACAGGGGAAAACAAGAGAAAAACAGGGGGGGAAATGGTGAAAAATGGGGGGGAAAACAGGGGAAAACCAGGGAAGAAATGGGGGAGAAAAATGGGGGAAACAGGGAAAAAATGGGGGAAAATAGGGGGAAAATGGGAAAAACAGGAGGAAAACCATGGAAAAAAAATGGGGGAGGACAGGGAAAAATGAGAAAAATACATGGGAAGACAGGTGGAAAAATGGGGAAAAAAACAGAGAAAAAACAGGGGAAAACATGAAAAAAACGGGGCGGGGGGGGTGGGAAATGGGGGAAACGAGAATAAAAGGGGAAAAATGGGGAAAAAACGGGAAAAATAGGGGGAAATGGGGGGGAAACAGGGAAAAATCGGGGGGAAACAGGGGGAAAATGGGAAAAAACACAGGGGGAAAAACAGGGAAAAAACAAGGCAGAAGATGAGAAAAAAATGAGAAAAATACAGGGAAAAACAGGTGGCGGAAAAAACAGAAAAAACAGGGGAAAACGGGGAAAAGAAGGAGAAAAATGGGAGGGGAATGGGGGAAAATGGGAAAAAGCAGGGGGGGAAACAGGAGAGAAACGGGGGAAAACAAGGGAAAAATGGGGGGGGGAAGGGGAAAACAATAGGGGGAAAACAGGAAAAATGGGGATAATAACAGCAGAAAACAGGGAAAGAAACAAGGAAAAACAGAGGGAGAAATGGGGGGAAACAGGAAAAACAGGAGGGAAACAGGGAAAAAACAGGGAGAAAAACGGGGGAAAATATAGGGAAGAAAACAGAGAAAATTGAGGAAAAAATGGGAAAAACGGGGGGAAACGGTACAAAAGAGGGAAAAGATGGGAAATGGGGAAAACGGGAAGAACGGGGGGAAACGGGGAAAAATCGGGGGAAAACGGGGAAAAATCGGGGGAAAACGGGAAAAAACGGGGAGAAAACGGGGGAAAAACGGGGAAAAAACGGGGGAAAACGGGTAAGAAACGGGGAAAAAACGGGGAAAAAACGGGGGAAAACGGGGGAAAAACGGGGGAAAACGGGGAAAAAACGGGGAAAAACGGGGAAAAAACGGGGAAAAAACGGGGAAAAAACGGGGAAAAAACGGGGGAAAACGGGGAAAAAACGGGGAAAAAACGAGGAAAAATCGGGGAAAAAACGGGGAAAAAAACGAGGAAAAAACGGGGAAAAAACGGGGAAAAACGGAAAAATGGGGGGAAACGGAAAGATGGGGGGAAATGGGGGGGGAAACCGGAAACGGGAGAAAAAGGGGGAAAACCAGGAGAAAACGGGGAAAACAAGGGAAGAAAACCGGAAAAAAACGGGGGAAACGGGGGGGGGGGGGGGGGGGGGGGAAACCAGGGGGAAAAAACGGGAAAAAAGGGGAAAAACAGGTGAGAGTCAGAGATTTTCCCTGACAAGGGATGCCACCCATGTCCCCACCAATCCAGGGGGATTTTAAATCCCTTTAAGGGAAGAAATTCCTGTAATGTCCAAGCTGAGGCTGCCCTGGCGCAACGTGAGGCTCTTTTCCCTCAGGCTGCCCCGGTACCCTGAGGCCACAAGGCTCCCCCTGAGCCTCCTTTTCTCCAGGCTGAGCCCCCCCGGCTCCCTCAGCCGCCCGTGCCCCAGCTCCATTCCCTCCCCCGGACACGTTCCAGCCCCTCAAGTCCCATTTTTGTTGTTTTTACCTTTTCCATTTTTCCTTTTTTGCTTCATCCCGGCGGATCCCGCGGCCTGTTGCCGTAAAGCAACGCCGCCGCGCTGCCGTAAAGCAACGCCGCGCCGCGCCGTCGCGAAAGCGCCGTAAAACGTAGTGCCGTTTCTCCACCAACCACCCGGAGGCGCCGCGACCCCACGGGAATTTTTTGGGAAAAATCCTGGGATTTGGGGGTTTCTGGGGAGTTTGGGAGTGTTATAAATGAGAAACAAAAGTCTCGATATTTAGCAAAATTTCGATTGGTTTATTTTCTATAGACAGAGCAAGCAGCTGTGGGGAAAAACAGCCTGAACTTGATTTGCAGCTCCCTTTTTATAGAATGGTTTTCCTTGTGGGAATCAATAATTGTTATTGTTTTGTTGTCATAATTCTGCCAGGTAAGCAGTGGTGGTCAAAGAAACTTCCAAACTTCCGTGGGACAGCTCCTGGGACAATTGGTCATGGAACCATCTGGTCTTGATAGATAAAACACAGAAGAAGTGGGAAGTCTGATCTTTAGTAGGTAGTTTGTGATTGATCACACAAAGGCAGGAAATCTGATTCTGCAAAAAAAAAAAAACCTTTCAGACTATGGAAAAACTTTTTATTTATCTTTTACAAATTGGTATACACAATATTCATAACAGAGTGGGTTTAATCATATATTTCCCTTTATCTAGGTCCATGTTCTTTTCTTATTTTGAGTATTCTGGTTTATACAAACTCCAAAACTTCTATGATTAGCACGAATCATTTGTCAATTATCACAGGGGATATCAATTATCTGCCTGTGTGGTCCCCGCTGAGATGGTGTTTGTGGAAAGTTGTGGTGTCAGGTGAATGCAGAGTCGCCTGGATCAAGGAATCTATAAGGGAATCTATAAGGGAATCAATCATGGAATCAATCATGGAATCAATCATGGAATCAATTAAGGAATCAATCAAGGAATCAATTAAGGAATCAATCAAGGAATCATGGAATTAGGGAATTGTAGAATCACTGAATCAAAGTGTCAGAGAGTCACAGAATCTCAGAAGTGCAGAATGATGGAATTGTGGAATCACAGGATTGCAGAATCTCAGCATCACAGAGTGAGAATCACAAAATTGTGGAATCATAGACTCCAGAATCCCAGATCTGTAGAGTGATGGAATAATGGAATTACAGAATCTCAGAGTCACAGAATGAGAATCACAAAATCAAGGAATCACAGACTCCCAGAATCCCAGATCTTTAGAGTGATGGAATCACAGAATCACAGTGTCAGGGAGTCACACAATCTTAGAACTGCAGAGTGATGGAATCACAGAATTACAGTGTCAGAGTCAATCACAGAATCATGGAATCACAAAATCGTGGAATCACAAAGTCATGGATTCACAAGACTCTCAGAATCCTAGAACCACAGAGCCATGGAATCACAGAATATCAGACACACAGAATCACAGAACTGCAGAATCAGTCACAGACTCATAGAATCACAGAATCAGAGAATCATGGAATCACAGACGGAATTACAGATTCACAGAATTATAGAATCAATGAATTACAGACTCATGGAATTACAGAATCACAGAATCATGGAATCACAGTCTCACAAAAATCACAGAACTACAGAGTCAGAGCATTATGGAATTACAGAACCACAGAATCAGAGACTCATGGAATTACAGAATTACAGAATCACAGAATTACAGACTCACGGAATTACAGAATCACAGAATTACAGAATCATGGAATCGCAGTCTCACAAAATCACAGAACTACAGAATCAGAGAATAATGGAATTACAAAGCCATGGAATTACAGAATCACAGAATCATGGAATCACAGTCTCACAAAAATCACAGAACTACAGAATCAGAGCATTATGGAATTACAGAATCACAGAATCAGAGACTCACAGTATCATAAAACCACAGAATCAGAGAATCATGGAATTACAGAATTACAGAATCATGGAATTACAGATTCACAGAATTACAGAATCATAGAATCATGGAATCATGGCATCACAGTTTCACAAAATCACAGAACCACAGAATCAGAATCATGGAGTCACAGATTAACAGATTCACAGAATCAGTCTCAAATTTCTGCTCGGGCTGCAACTCTTCCTGAGGGCTCCCACAGGGGCCTGAGGAGGACACAGCATCCAAAACATCTTTGTGGCTGCTCTTAGGGCTGATGACAGAAATCCCAATTAATGGGATCACCCTATTTCCCCATTAAAATCCCGTTTTTCCCCAGGGTCTTGTTCCCCAATTCCCTCTTGTTCCTGAATTCCCGCTCGGGCTGCAACTGGCCCTGAGGAGGACACAGCATTCAGAACATTTTTGTAGTTGCTCTTACATCTGATGACAGAAATCCCCATTAATGGAATAATCCTATTTTTCCTTTAAAATCCAGTTTTTCCCCGGGATCTTGTTCCCAAATTCCCGCTCATTCCCAAATTCCCACTCAGTCTGGGACCCTCCCTGAGGGGCCTGAGGAGGACCCAGCATCCAAAACATCTTTGTGGCTGCTCCTATAGCTGATGATAGAAATCCCTATTAATGGGATCACCATATTTACCCGTTAAAATACCGTTTTTCCCTGGCGTGTATCCCCATTTCCCCGTTAAAATCCATTTTTTCCCTGTAGTGTGTTCCCGAATTCCCGCTCGGGCTGGGACCCGCCCTGAGGGCTCCCAAGGGGCCTGAGGAGGACACAACATTCAAAACATCTTTGTGGCTGCACTTACAGCTGATGACAGAAATCCCCATTAATGGGATAATGGGATCACCCTATTTCCCCGTTAAAATCCAGTTTTTCCCCGGGATTTTGTTCCCCAATTCCTGCACATTCCCGAATTCCCGCTTGGGCTGGGACACGCCCTGAGGGCTCCCACAGGGGCCTGAGGAGGACACAGCATTCAAAACATCTTTGTGGCTGATGACACAAATCCCCATTAGTGGGATCACCCTATTTCTCCTTTAAAATCCCATTTTTCCCAGGTTATTGTATCCCCATTAATGGGAACACCCTATTTCCCTGTCAAAATCCACTTTTCCCCGGTAGTGTTGTTCCCGAATTCCCGCTCGGGCTGGGACCCGCCCTGAGGGCTCCCGCAGGAGCCTGAGGAGGACACAACATTGAAAACACCTTTGTGTCTGCTCTTACAGCTGATGACACAAATCCCCATTAATGGAATCACCCTATTTCTCCTTTAAAATAACGTTTTTCCCAGGTTGTTGTATCCCCATTAATGAGATCACCCTATTTCCCCGTCAAAATCCATTTTTTTTCCCGGGGTGTCATTTCCAAATTCCCGCTCGGGCTGGGACCCACCCTGAGGGCTCCCACAGGGCCTGAGGAGGACACAGCATCCAAAACACCTTTGTGGCTGCACTTAACAGCTGATGACATAAATCCCCATTAATGGCATAGTGGGATCACCCTATTTCCCCGTTAAACCAATTCCTGCACATTCCTGAATTCCCGCTTGGGCTGGGACCCGCCCTGAGGGCTCCCACAGGGGCCTGAGGAGGACACAGCATTCAAAACATCTTTGTGGCTGCTCTTAGGGCTGAAAACAGAAATCCCCATTAATGGGATAATGGGATCACCCTATTTCCCTGTTAAAATCCAGTTTTTCCCCGGGATTTTGTTCCCCAATTCCTGCACATTCCCGAATTCCCGCTTGGGCTGGGACCTGCCCTGAGGGCTCCCAAGGGGCCTTGAGGAGGACACAGCATTCAAAACATCTTTGTGGCTGATGACACAAATCCCCATTAGTGGGATCACCCTGTTTCCCCGTTAAAATCCCGTTTTTCTCCGGGGTGTATCCCCATTAATGAGATCACCCTATTTCCCCGTCAAAATCCATTTTTTTTCCCGGGGTGTCGTTTCCAAATTCCCGCTCAGGCTGAGACCCACCCTGAGGGCTCCCACAGGGCCTGAGGAGGACACAGCATCCAAAACACCTTTGTGGCTGCACTTAACAGCTGATGACATAAATCCCCGTTAATGGCATAGTGGGATCACCCTATTTCCCCGTTAAAATCCAGTTTTTCCCTGTAGTGTGTTCCCGAATTCCCGCTTGGGCTGGGACCCGCCCTGAGGGCTCCCAAGGGGGCTTGAGGAGGACACAACATCCAAAACACCTTTGTGGCTGCTCTTAGGGCTGAAAACAGAAATCCCCATTAATGGCATAGTGGGATCACCCTATTTCCCCGTTAAAATCCCGTTTTTCCCAGGTTGTTGTTCCCCAATTCCCGCTCGGGCTGGGACCCGCCCTGAGGGCCCCGAGGAGGCCGCGGCCCCTCAGCGCTAGATGGAAGCAAAGCATCGGCTCGGGGAGGGAAAACCGAGCAGGATTTTCCTCAAAAAATGAGAAAAATCCTCCTGGAGACCCGCGGGTTCCCGGGGAGTGCACGGAGAGGGCAGCAGGGAAGGGGAATGAGGTTTTTGAGGGAAAGGGGCTGAAGAAGCAAAACCAGCATGGTGAAGCTGGATGTCAGGAAAAGGATTATTGGGAAAAGATTTATTGGGAAAAGGTTCTTCCCCCAAAGGTTTGGGCAGAATCCCCAAATAACGGTGACATTCCCAAGGACAACGCTCCCAGGGATGCACAGGGTGGGATTTTTGGGGTTTGTGCAGGGCCAGGGATTGGATTTGATGATTCCAACTCAGGATTTTCCACAATTCCCTGAGTGTCACAATGTCCCCCACACAGCCGTTCTGTCCTCTTCTCTTTTTTTTGCAGCCCCTAAAGCTCTCAGCATGGGATGATCCCAGATCTTAAAGCAGGAGCCTGGACCAGAGATCTCCTGGGCCCTCTTGCATCCCAAATTCTGCAACAATCCTACAAAATCAGCTTGAAATTCTTCTGTGAATATCCAGTGACTTCTGGATTTTGGTGGATCAGGAACCTACCTGTGAGCTAAGAGGATGAAAAAACAGGACTGTGGAGGAGGAGGAGAGGACAGGCAGCAAAGGAAAAAACCCCACTAAATTATAAATAAAACTGAAGGGAGATGCTGGCAATGGCTACATTACTTGTTCTGGGCGTTTGTGGGATAGTTAAAAATTTTCTTGGAAAATCTCCAGATCCAGGTGTTGTTCTGAGGCTTTTTGGCACCTCTCTGGTGAGGGCTGAAGGGTCAGCAGGGCTTGCAGGGAGGGAAAAGGGCACGAGGAAGGAGCTCTTCCCACTGGGAGAGGATGATTTAAAAGGCAGATTTTTAAGATTTTAAAGAGCCTGAGGTTGGCTGTTTGGAAATCTGGAACAGATTGAAATAGGGTTAAATAATCCACTCCCACTGCTGCCTCCTCCAGCAGGCACAAGGTTTGGATTTCAAATAGATTCCCATATCCTTGTGCCTCCCTAAAAACAGCTCCTCACACCCTGTGCTGCCTCCTCATCTCAGCCCTGGAGCTGAGCTGTGCTCCCTGCTCCTTATCAGCTTCATCCACTCATTACAGCAACTTTTTATCTTGCATTTATTTCCTCTCTGCTGGCTGCTCTCCCTTTGCCACAAGGTCTCCAGGCTCTTCCAGAACCATCCATTAACCCTTCATTCCTCCAAGGCTGCTGCTGAGATTTTGGAGAGATTTTCCCTCATCTCCCACCTCTCCACACTGAGCTGGGCATCTCCAAAAATCCTCCCATCCAAATTTCTGCTTCTTTAGCTCAGAATAATCAGAAAAACTTGGTTTTGGCTCCCAAGTACCCAACTCTGCCATTCCTCCGGGGCAAGGAACACCAGGGAAGGTGCAGGTGGAGATTTGGGGTGGCAGAGTCAGAGGGAGCCTGGCGTGTTTGGGTTTGTTCCCCACATCTGAGCAGGGCTGTAGCCCAGGGCTGCCATTCTGATCTCTGCTGGAATTCAGCTGCTGCTGATTCAGTGGCCCCTGGGCTTCCAGAGGTGCCTTTTAATCACAGGCTGGGGCTGATTCCAGTTGGGCAGGACATGGAAACGCTGAGCAGGGCAGGGAAATGTGAATTCCCAGCTCTGCACTTTGGCAATTCCTTATCTGGGAACTCTGAAATGGGGCAAGGACCATCTGCAGCCCCAGGCACTCAGGCCAGATGTGTTTTGCCCCCAAGCTGATGAAGATTTTTTCTTTTTCCCCCTCTCCATTTCAAATTCCATCCATCAGGAATAATGTGGAATATGTTTTCAGACTGCATAAGTACATCTGATTTTATTCTGATTAAAACATTTTCTGTAGGTCTGCTGGTAGAATTGACTTGGCTCAACACATTCCTGGACATTTCTGTTTATTATTTTACAGCATCATGAATACAAAAAAGATTATAAATCAGAGAAGGTTTAAGCTTTGAAATGTGCAGTGAGCACTTAATATGCAGCAAAGGCACAGAGCTTGTCCAAAACTCACCTCCAGGATCACTCAGATCCTGGGAATTGTACAATTCCAGGGAATATTGATGGGAAGAGATAAACCTGTTTGGAATGTGGATCTGACCCTCAACTGCTGCCTAATGGAAACAAAACAAAACAAAAAAAAAAGCTTGAATTTAGGAATTTAGGAAGCCAAGGAAGCAACCATGAAGTGATTGGTGTAACTTGTTTAAAAAAAAAAAAAAAAAAAAAAAAAAGCTGGGAAGGAGAGATCTGAAATTCCAGGGAATGATGCTGGTGAATGTTTTGGTTTGCTCCACCTCACTTTGAAGTCTCAAAATTTCACTTTCTCAATCAAAATCCATCCATCTGTTCTGCTGCACAATTAACAGATCTGAAGATACAGGAGATCATTCCCATCTGCAAGTTCCTGGCTGATTTTTCTGGGAGGTGGCAGCTCAGATTCATCATTTTTTAGGTGTTTGGGTTGGTTGGGATGAACTTGTCCTTCCAAGCACCAAGGAAATCCAGAAAAAAAACCCCAAAATCTGGGAGAGGGAGCTGCACTGAGTTGTCAAACCAATGATTTGGTGCCTGGTGTTGCCAAAATCTGTGAAACCCTCAAGTGACACGGATTAATCTGCTCACAGAGCAGAATTTTCCTCCTAATCCAACATTGAAACAGCCAAAAATTGCACATGGGGAGGATTAGGTTGGGATATTAGGAGCAGTTTCTTCATGGAAAGAATGGAATCTTCATTTCCACTGAATGGAATCACCATTCCTGGAGTGCCCAGAAAACCTGTGAGTGTGGTGCTGGGTTTGGTGATCTAAAAGGTCTTTTCCATCCTTAATCATTCTGTGACTGTGATTGGTGGTTGGAATTTCCTCTGAAATGTGATTTTTATCCATAAATGTTGAAGATTCATGTGCTTGCCATGATTTTTTCCCAAAATATGGGATGGTTCAATTTTGTCCCAGCTCTGTGGGATGAATTAAAGTCACCCCTTATCCTTAAAAATTGCTCTTTACATTTTCTGGGAATTTCCCAAATTGCAGAAAAGAACAATAAGAGAGAGAAAATTGGATTCCCAATCTCTTAAAAGGCAAATTCCAGCTCCTGGTGGATCCAAGTGCAAATCCATAGTGTGGGATTTGATTTCCTTCTTGCTACCACAACAGAAAAGATGGAATTGTTTTAACATGAGAAAGGAATTCTGTCTCCAGGTTTTCCATGGGATGTGCCCTGGGATGATCCCATGAGGTCCAGCAGCTCCAACAAGGATCTAAGGAAGAGTCTCCGTGGTCAAAATTCCAGAAATTCTGGATGTATCCAGAAGGAAAAGGGAATGTTGCACCAGCTAAAGGAAAACAGGTTCAGATCCCAAACCCAGCAGGAATTTTCCTGTGGTTTCCCCAGTGCCAGGAGGATAAATTTCTGTTCTGCAGGATGAAGGATTCTCTGGATCCTCCCTCATTCTGTGTCAGATCCTTGGTTGGATGAAGGAATGGGCCAGAGCTGAGCCTCAAACAGAGGAGGTGCTGCATGAGAGAGAAGTTATACAAATCAGATTAACTCAGAGAATTCAGATTAACTCAGAAAATTCAGATTCTGAATTTATCTAAGTGCTCAGCCAATCCCTAAGATTTTTGTGGCATTTAATTCCTCAAACACCTTTCCAAATTGGGATGGAGTGGGAAGATTATTCCTGCTCATGATATCATTATAGGGAAAATAATCATCAATCAAAACATTTTCCCTTTTTCTGTCCCTTCTTGACACAGCCTGGCAAAGGATCCAAAATTGGATGTTTACTTTGGGAAGAGCCTGAGGTCTGGGAGAGGTCACTGAAAGAATTATGATAGGATTTGTCTCTCTGATACAAAAAATTCCAAAACACAGTTTTGCCTTGAAAAACTGCCCCTAATCCAGGTGCAATCCCTCAGGGATCATTTACCCCAGCAGTGGTGTGGGTAGATTCTTTCCCTCCTAACCCCTTCCTCTTCCAGAGTTTTTAATTTTTCTGGAAGCAGCCAGGATGGGATTTGGCACATCCCAGCCTGTCCCAGTATCCTCCATCCTATGAACAATCCCTGGGAGATCCCATCCCTGTGGGAATTCTCCTGACAGCACTGAAATTCTCCTCATGGAGAAATTCAGAGAGACTTCAACACCTTCTCCCCATTCCCAGCTTTATTCAGGCTGTGGGATTCCAGGATCAGGGGCCTATTTATGGAAATAAATGTGGAAATTTATGGAAATAGCACCATGAGAGAATGGGATTTTCCAGCCTGATCCTGGTGGTTTTATGGTTTAATTCCTGTGTTTTCCTTAGGCCTCATTCCTGGAATCATGGAATTAAGATTAAGACTATCAAATCCAATCATTCCACCATGGATCCGTGTCCCCAAGTGCCACATCCACATGGATTTTAAATCCCTCCAAGGCTGGACATAGTGAAGGAATTTTTCCTACCCTCAATTTAAATCTGATCCCTAATCCAACCCAATCCAAGCATTCCAGTGCTTTCCTGATGCCTCATCCCTTGTCTGTGGTCAGATCCTTTCTCTCATCACAAGGATTTGGGATGCACTGTGGATCCTCATGGAGATTAACCCATTGATCTGCTGAAAATAAAATTTGGGACATCCAGAGGGATGCTGACTGTGGATCCTCATGGAGATTAAGCCATGGATCTGCTGAAAATGCAGATTTGGGAGATCCACAGGGATGCTGGAGGGTCTCCACGTGCTCCATCATCTCCCATCCAGATGGGATCTCCAATAATTACTGGATAATCATTGACCTGCAGGATCTCCCATCACTCTGTCCCTGTGCCTTTCTAAAATCCCCAAAATTCCATCAAAATCCTCTTTTCCTTTGCTCCCTCCAGGTTCTTCACCATTTTTTACACCAAAAACCACCAGGGGTCACAGATTGAAACCTGACCCTGAGCAGCTTTGGTGTGCACCAGGAAGAGCTTCCAAAGCAAAGCCCAGGCTGAAATGGCATCAAATTGTTTTGGGTCGTGTCACTCTTATTTTTGGAAACCCTGTCCTCTGGATTCCCTGGATTGCCACCACCCAAAAGGGGCTCCAGGAGAGCTGGAGAGGGATTTGGGATAAGGGATGGAGGGACAAGACACAGGGAATGGCTTCCCACTAGGGAAGGGGAGATTGGGATGGGATTTGGGAAGGAATTCCTGGCTGGGTGAGTGGGGAGGGGCTGGGCTGGGATTCCCAGAGAAGCTGTGGCTGCCCTTGGATCCCTGGAAAAGTGTCCAAGGAAAGGCTGGATGGGGCTTGGAGCAACCTGGGGTAATGGAAGGTGACCCTGCCCATGGCAGGGGTGGAACTGGATGGATTTAAGGTCCCTTCCCACCCGAACCATTCTATGATTCTGTGATTCTATAACATCATATTCTGATATTTCTTTTATTTTTTTAGGAAATACTCCCATCCTTTTGGTGACAGTGGGTTATGAGTAGATGTGCCCCATAATGTGACACTCAGCGTAACAGCCCTGAGCTGCTGAGCAGAGCTTTTCCCAAGTCTAATTTTAGTGGGTTTTCTTAAAATAAAAATGATATGGAGAAGGTACAGATTTTTAATATTTGCTTTATATATTGCTGGATCCCTGAAATTGTCCAAGGAAAAGCTGGATGGGGCTTGGATCAACCTGGGATAGTGGGAGGGGTTGGTGCCCATGGCAGGGGTGGAACTGGATGGATTTAAGGTCCCTTCCCACCCGAACCATTCCATGATTTTGTGACCCCAGGATTTGGATGTTGTCTGGAGCCCCCCACACTCACACGGTGCCCCGGTGTCCCCCCCGGGCGCAGCTCCGCTCCCTCTCTGGCGCCGGTTCGGGGCTCGGGCGGGTCCCGGGCGGGTCCCGGCGCTCCAGCGGCAGCTCCGCGGCTCCGTCTGCAGAGGGGACGCCCAGACGGGACGGGCCGGGGGACCTGGGACGGGGTCCGGGGCGGCAGGGAGGGACAGCTGGGAGGGAGGGAAGGGAAGGGAATGGGATGGGAATGGGAATGGGAATGGGAATGGGAATGGGAAGGGAAGGGAAGGGAAGGGAAGGGAAGGGAAGGGAAGGGAAGGGAAGGGAAGGGAAGGGAAGGGAAGGGAAGGGAAGGGAAGGGAAGGGAAGGGAAGGGAAGGGAAGGGAAGGGAAGGGAAGGGAAGGGAAGGGAAGGGAAGGGAAGGGAAGGGAAGGGAAGGGAAGGGAAGGGAAGGGAATGGGAATGGGAATGGGAATGGGAATGGGAATGGGAATGGGAATGGGAATGGGAATGGGAATGGGAATGGGAATGGGAAAGGGAAAGGGAATGGGAATGGGAATGGGAATGGGAAAGGGAAGGGGATTTAGGGAAGGGGAATGGGATTTAGGGAAGGGAAAGGGGGTTTAGGGAATGGGATTTGGGGAAGCGGAAAGGGGAGAGAAATTTGGAGGGGAGGAGGGGAGGGGAGGGGAGGGGAGGGGAGGGGAGGGGAGGGGAGGGGAGGGGAGGGGAGGGGAGGGGAGGGGAGGGGAGGGGAGGGGAGGGGAGGGGAGGGGAGGGGAGGGGAGGGGAGGGGAGGGGAGGGGAGGGGAGGGGAGGGGAGGGAAGGGGAGGGGAGGGGAGGGAAAGGAAGTTTCAGGGAAGTTTCAGGGAAGTTTCAGGGAAGTTTCAGGGAAGTTTCAGGGAAGTTTCAGGGAAGGGAAGGGAAGGGAAGGGAAGGGAAGGGAAGGGAAGGGAAGGGAAGGGAAGGGAAGGGAAGGGAAGGGAAGGGAAGGGAAGGGAAGGGAAGGGAAGGGAAGGGAAGGGAAGGGAAGGGAAGGGGAAAGGGAAATGGGATTTAAGGAAGGGAAATGGGATTGGGAATGGGAATGGGATTTAGGGAAGGGGAAGGGGAATGGGATTTAAAGAAGGGAAATGGGATTGGGAATGGGATTTAGGAAATGGGATTTTGGGAATGGGAATGGGAAGGGGAAGGGAAAGGGAAAGGGAAAGGGAAAGGGAAAGGGAAAGGGAAAGGGAAAGGGAAAGGGAAAGGGAAAGGGAAATGGAATTTAGGGAAGGGAAATGGGATTTGGAATGGGAATGGGAATGGGATTTAGGGAATGGGAAGGGGAAGGGGAATGGGAATGGGATTTAAGGAAGGGAAATGGGATTGGGAATGGGATTTAGGAAATGGGATTTAGGGAATGGGGAATGGGAAGGGGAAGGGAAAGGGAAAGGGAAAGGGAAATTAGGGAAGGGAAATGGGATTTGGAATGGGATGGGAATGGGATTTAAGGAAGGGAAATGGGATTGGGAATGGGATTTAGGAAATGGGATTTAGGGAAGGGGAATGGGATTTAGGGAATGGGATTTAGGGAATGGGAATGGGATTTAGGGAAGGGGAATGGGATTTAGGGAAGGGAAAGGGGGTTTAGGGAATGGGATTTGGGGAAGCGGAAAGGGGAGAGAAATTTGGAAGGGGGGAGGGAAGGGAAGGCAAGGTAAGGCAAGGCAAAAGAGAAAAGAGGAAAGAGGAAAGAGTAGAGAAGATCATAATCTCAACAGCTTCAGAGCATCTGAAAACATTGGAATCCATTGAGAAATTCTATAAATTTTGTTCCCAAATTCAATTCTATTGATTCTATAGAATAATATAAATAAATATTAATTCTATAAATTTTGTTCCTAAATTATATCCCTTAATGATATTCCTAAAAAGTACAGCCATAACCTGCTTTATTTGAGGTGTGCTGTGGTGCAAATCTACCTTAAGGCCAGAAGGACCCAATTAGAAATTGGTGCCAGCAAAGCTGAACCCACATTATTTAATTCTCCACACCAATTAATATGTTAATGCCAAAATTCTCCCCTGTGCACATCCCCACTCTTGTTCAGTGTTTGAATACTCAAAAGTGTAAAGGATGAAGTTTTTTTTAACTTTTATTTAGTTTAAAAATTAAGCAAAAAAAAAAAAGCCCAAACAAACTCAACAACTCAGTTTATTCCTTGAGAAAGATCTCAAAAATTCAAAAAAATTTCTCCAGATTCTGGAAAAGAACAGCTTGGAAATATTTTTGGTTTTAACTGATCCAAATTATTTGTCAAGAATAGAGAACAAACATTAATTTGTTGAATAAAGAAAATTCAAAGTAAGGTTAATAAAATATAAATATACATTGCATATGACCATGTGCTGGCAATCCTGGATTTTCCTGCTGGCTATTCCCAGCTCCTGGAAATGGGATTTTGACTCAGAACATCAATTCCCCATCAAAATGCTGTGGAACAAAATGCAATTCTGCCTTCAGATCCTGCAATCCCATTGCTTAGGACACAGGCAGGGAGGCAGGAATGAGTAACTCTCTCAAAAAGATGTTATTTAAGGATTAAAATAATTTTTAGAGGGCTAAAAATAATTTGGGAGCAGCTGTGAGGGTGGGGCAGCGTCTGGAGCAGACAAAGGCAGACCCAGCCCCTCGTTGCTGATGTTGATCCACCCAGTTTTACTTTTCCCATAAAATATTTGGGAATTTGCTGGGAAGGATTCGTGGGAAGGGTGCTGGGATCAGAAATCACAGCTCCTGGTCAGAGTGGGGTCCTTGGAGCATCCTTAAAGCTTTCCCTGGATAAAGAGAGGGCAGGAATTCAGGAATTCAGGAATTCAGGAATTCCCTGCTCCCTGCACAGACATGGGGGTTCCACGTGCAGAATGTGGCCCTTCATTCAAAACCTAATTAACTTAATTGGCCATAATTTACTCTTTATTCTAATTGGGCCAACTGACTTTCATTTACTCCAGACAAAGAGCCAGCCTGGTCACATTTTCTGCTTTCCATGATGAGTAAAAAACTCCAAACCCTCCCAGGTTTTCTCATTCACCACGTGGAAACACGGAGCCAGTGGATGTCCCCTTAATTAAGTGTTTATTCTAATTTTGGTGGTGGAGCTCCACCTAATAACCCCATTTTACATCTTCATTGTTGGCTGTAATATTCTTTATTCTCACCTACACTCTGCACTTTGGATCATTGATCTGTTTGAGGGTTTCATTTTAATTTCACTCGGTGTTTGCTCGCCTTGGGCATTTATTCTTTCATCCTGGGCTATTCTTCTTCTGAGGATTTGCTGAATGATTTGCACATTAAGCCTCTTTATTTAGACTTGATTAAATAGGAGCCTTTTCAAAGGTCTTTCATTTCAACCAGGTTTCCCAATGCTACCTTTAATAAGAAAAGGAAATTAATTTTGGATTATTCCTAGAGAATTATATTTGTATATATTTCAGTTTTTCTTGTGCATCAGCCTGGTTTGACCTCGGATTTATTGTTTTTAGGGCTGTCCAGCCCTGGCACAGCTCCAATGGGCTCCCTGGAGGGATTCAAAACCCCTAAGGAAGTGACTCTTGGGGACATGGACCAGTGGTGGCCTTGGGAATGTACTGTATGATCTTAAAGATCTTTTCCAACTTCAACAATTTGGTGATTTTTTCATCACTCAAATGCTTCCTGATTGGGGCTGCAAATTAATTAGCTCTGAAGATCACAAAACTTTCCTAAAATCCAGGGCAAGAAAACAAAATTCTTTGGTTTTTTCTTTTTTTCCTTTTTTTTCACTCTGAGCTGAGATCCTTTCACTCCTGGCCAGGCAATAAAACAATTTGAGATTAGGAAGTTGTGATGGGCTGAGCCCGTGCGAGGACACCGATCCTCCAGAGAGCGCCGAGCGCAAGACAGGAGGCTGAACCGTGATATTTTCTGTTCCCCAGCAGTGCCAGCACCAATTTCCTTGCACACAGGGGCTGTATTTGGGTCAGGGGGATGCTTCCCCATCTGGGAGACAAAGCCTCTGCTTTGTGCCACCGTTTTTTCAGGGAACACCGCATCTGCTCCCAGAACCCCGACACGCTGGTGAGCACGGCCTTCTCCTGGCAGCCCTTTGTTCTCCAGAGCCACAAAACCCGTGGAGCTTTCTGGAACGACTTCCCTGGGCTCCTCTCATGGGAGGATGCCCTATTTTAGCAGCCCTGAGCACAAAGAGCCCTCAGTGTGAAGGTTTGGGGCTGCTTCGCTCCGAGAACGGACCAACGTCAAACGGCGGCTGTGGACACTGCTGAAGGCCCAGGCAGATTTTAGCCAGGCCTTTTCTCAGGTTCTGAGTTCTTTTTCTCTTTCTCAGGCTGGGAGGTTTTTCTCCCAGGCTGAGAGAGTGTCTCAGCTCTGAGCCTTTCCCAGGATGATAACTTCCGTGTAAATAAAAAGGAATTAATAAACAGAGATTAACACCTGGTGTTGACTGAGGGGCAGTTTGTGATGTACATGACAGGAGATGTTTTCTCCTGTTATCCAATGGGCTACTGTCCTGTTTGAGGCTTGTGAACCACTCTATAAATATGGTTTGGTTTTTCAATAAAATGCTTCTTTTGCTTCTCTTGCTTAAGAAGTCATTTGTAGTTATTTTGCGCCGCTCTCCGCGTATAGCGACACGCGGCGACCCAGAGTTGTGAAATTTTGGGGAGGGGATGCAAGAGTCGTAGAAGAAAAGTGGTAAAAAGCATGGGAAGGGATTTTGGGGGTGGTTAGGAGAGGGAGGAGCAATAAACAACAGGAAGGAACAGGGTGACTCTCTGCACTGACAGCGCTGTCCCTTTTCTACCACAGCGATGTCTGTGATGCACCCACGGAGAGGTTTTGCGTCCCACTCCTCCCCTCCTCTCAGCAGCACTTCCCTGAGGGAAAATCTCCAAATTCCAACATCCTGAGACTGCTCCAAGTGCTGGGATCACACACTGGGGACACTTGCCAGGGATTTCACCTCCTGGAGCTGAGTGGATCCACGACCTCCTCTCTTCTTCCTCTCAGCCGCCTGCCTGCTCAGGTCTGGGGTGTGCCCTCCTCCCTTCCTCCTCCTGCAGAGCAGAACACAAGAATATCAATAAATGCTCTGCTCTTGCTGCCCTGGCGGTGATAAAAACCAAATCCTTTGGGATAGCACCACCTGAAAAGACACAGCTTGAGATAAGACATTTTTATCTTGCCCCATAACACGTTTTTATCTTGCCCCAAAGAGCTCAGTCAGCTGCCAGGGCTCAGGGGAAGGTGGGGATTTGATTTTTATTTTCAAAGTTGTGATAAATTCTGGCACTCAAACATAAGCTTGGGACTCAGTGTTTTAAGCTAAGATGTTACAGCTCCTTAGGGAAATTCACAGAAAAGAAGTTCCTTTTTTCTTTTTGGGAGTTTTCAGTGAAGTCTGTGTGACCTGAGGTGTGAAAAATCCCCCTCCAACAAGGTGTTTATTCAGTGTTTTCATAGCCAAATAATTCTATACATGTGTTTGCATATTTCTGATACATGCAGCTGCTGTTAAATTCAACACAATTAACTGGCAGAACAGGAATATTCCAGAGTGTGAAAATTAAGTGAGTTGTGCTGGAATACGGCCAGCTGCCACATTTTTTCCAATATCAGGAGTAAAATCCAGGCTCTGAGGCAGTATTTCTGAGCACTCAGGCAGGTTCATTATCCGAAGGCGTTCATTCCACATTCAAATTCCCTGATATGGGATCTGGGAATTCACAGCAGAAGCTCTGAGTGGTTTTCCTAATGTCTCTGGGCAGCAAAAAAAGCACATTAGGAATACAAAATCATGGATATAAAGAGTGGAAATGGACTCTAAAAGCAGCTTTTATCCTGTAAAAAGCCAGGATCACACCACATAACACACACACAACACCAGCACGTGTCCAGATTCCCTCACCCCAGCCCAGGATGACAAAGTCAAATCTTTATTTGAAATAAACCATTATTTCAAACAGGAAGTTGAGGAAAACCCGCAACCTGTTTATAAAACACAAACGAGCCAAGGGAGAACATTCAATCCAAAATATTCCAGCTGGGAATGAATTGGTGATTTTGGTGGAGCTGGAAGTGTCCAGGTTATGGCTGGACTCGGTGATCTTAAAGGTGTTTTCCATCCTAAATGACGCTGTGAGCTTCGGGGAGAAGGCAGCTCAGGCCTTGTGACTGTAATTACTATTATAAAATATTATTGTAAAATTATCATAAATTATTATTGTAAACTGTTGTTGTAAATTGAGATGTTTGAGCTGTGTTCTGGTGTCAGCTCAGCCCCACAAGCCCAGCTGCAACTCAGGAAAATGGAAGGAGCGAGGAGGAGGAAAAACGACGGCGGGTCTCACTCCCGGCGCTGAACTCGTTATTTCTCACCCTGTTTTCCACCCTTCAGGAATTTTTTTGATTCCCACATGCTCGGGGGGAGCTGAGCTGCCTTTTCAGCAGCAGGAAGAAGGAGAAACGAGCGAGGGGATCCGGGAGGACGGGGCTGCTGCGCGTCCTTCTCACGCGAGCTTTGTCAGGAGCGGGGCCTGGGCCGCTGGCTGAACAATTACTGCAAGTAATTATTTTCTCGTCGGGTAAACACTCCAGGACAATATGCAACTGTTTTTTAGAGCCAGCCCACGGCCATAAATTACCCAAGGCAGGGGAGGGGGGGCAGGACCAGGCGCTTTGGCCGTGAGAAGTGGCAGGGCCCTGTCTTGGCTGGCGGGGCTCCCGCGCCCGGGTGGAATCGGAATTCATTATTCATGGCCAAGGGGGAGGCAAGGCTTGGGATTTATTGGCAAGCAGATGCCTTCCAGCAGAGCTGTGCACGCAGGGCCTGACAGAAACGCCCTCCTGGGCCCCTGCAGAAAAATTTCCTAACTCAGATAAAAATCTTTCACTTCCCCTCTGCAATATTTCTTTGTGCCCAGAAAGGCAAATCCTTCCTTGCTGATCTCTGGAGGTTTTTTTTTTTTTTTTTTTTTTTTTTTTTTTTTTTTTTTTTTTTTTTTTTTTTTTTTTTTTTTTTGTCTGTAACAAAATGCTGCTTGGGCAATTCAGGCAGAAAACAAACCAGACCTACCAGAAATGGTCGCTGTGATAAATTACAACACTGATAGTCACAGCTATAATTCTGTTGAGGGATTTTGATAACCCCTTCCAGGCAATTTGTCATTCAAGCCTGTCTGGATCTCTTCTCTATCACCTCACCACTCCCTTGGCTGCACATCTGATCGTTGCTATTCTTAATTTCCCTGCTCAGTGTCCTGTCTAAACCCAAAATCTCCCAGGGAATTTACTGGGGGATGTCTGTCCCATCTCCTTCACACTCCCACAGGGGTTTTCACTGAGCTGCTGGGCTTGGTTTTTAGGGTACAGACTCCTGCCTTTCTCAGCAACCAGCAAAGAAACAAAAAATAGGTTTCAGTGATCACCCAGATTGCAAATGAACCCCATTTCTGGGCACTCCCCAGCTGGGGCCCAGTGTTGTTGTTCTCCCCAGAGAGCACTGGCCAGCTGCTGTCAGGAAATGTATTGATCTGTTTTTCAAAGCTAAAGAGCCAATTAGGGTCTCATAGCCTGCAGAATATGTTTTATATTTCCACTTAGAGGACTCCATTTCCACTGCACTGCCTAATTGAGAATTGACTGTAGCTCGTTCTGCTTCCCACATTTCCTTTTTTTTTTTTTTTTTTTTTTTTTTTTTTGGTCTAAACAAGGATGAGTTCTCAGCTGGGATTTCTGTTGTTTTGGTGCTGCTGTGGAAGGGAGAAGGCAGCTGCTGACTCAAAAGGCCAACCAAGAAAGAGAGGAAAACTCTTTGGCATCACAGATGACAAGAAGTGACTTTTTCCACGAGCAGCTTTAAACTAAAAGGGGAGAGGTTTTGACTAAATATTAGGAAAAAATCCTTCCCTGTGGGGGTGGGGAGGACCTGGGCTGGAATTCCCAGAGAAGCTGTGGCTGCCCCTGGATCCCTGGAATGTCCAAGCCCAGGCTGGATGGGGTTTGGAGCAGCCTGGGATGGTGGAAGGTGCCAGGGCTGGAACTGGATGAATTTTAATGCCTCTTTCCACCCAAATAATTCTTGAATTCCATGAACTCTGTCATTTAAATGTCAATATTTCACCTTGATGTGCTGAGCAGAGTCCTCCCCTCCCTTTGGACCAGAACTTCAGAGTGAGGTCGAGCTCTGAGGAGATTTTAACCAGTCCCAAGAATTAGAAAAAACTTATTTTTGGTTGATTACCACTTAAATTCTGCAAAATCCAAGCTGGAATTAGGGAGATTAACTTGGAGTCCAGGCAGCAGCCAGTGACTCTCTCACGTTGCTTTGATGGTGGCGTCAGGAATTCCTTTGATGTGATCCTGTCTGTTCACAAGGAATTCACCACAGCTCAGGTTTTCCTCGGTGCTCAAAGGGGAAAAAAAGGCTTTGTTGGCTCGGGGATTCCCTGAGTCAGGTGCTGGGCTAGAAGAGCTCCCTCCAGTCCTTTCCTCTCCACCATCACTTGGAGTTTCTGTGATGTCCTCAAGGAAATCCTCACTCCTGATCCTTTCCACTGCAGCAAAAGCCATTTCCTCTCCAGGTTCCCTTTGGCAAACCCTGGGAAATCATTTCTGTTGTTTCAGGATCTCGTTTCACACCCATCTCATCCCTCCTGACATCCATTTTACATGAGGAGAGGTTGTTTCTGCCCTTGAGCTCCGGGAATCCAGGCTGGTCTAAAGGAGAACCTGAAATTGCTGCAGGGTTGGAGATTTTTATCTTGGGATTCTGTTCTGCCTTCCAAGCTGAGCCCTGGTCACCAGGACCACCAAAAAACCAAAACCTGGGGGACACTCAAGGTGGTGTCCCCCTGCTCCAGAGCTGAATTCCCATTCCCAAAAGGTGGAGAACACAACACAGAGCCTCAGTGGGAGGATTTTTGGGAAGGGACAGCAAAGTGTCCGTGGAAAAGAAGCACCAGAACACGGTGGTGGGAGTGGGAGGCTGGGTCAGCACCTGAAACGTGGCACCTGTGCTGCTGAATAATCAGCCCAGATGTGCCTGAGCACCAGCAATTACCTGCAGCTTAAGTGATATTAAAGGCAGATCCTTGATAAACAGGCAAATCTCAGAGAATTCCTCTCCCTCCTCACAGTAATCCTCTGTAATTGCAGATAAATGGCAGATTTGCAGGAACATTAAAACATTCTCCACAAATGGAGGAGAGAGGCTGGGATCTCACTCAGGAGAGGCAAGCAGGGAGTGTATTTATCATTTACTGTTCCATTATTTCAGGTGAATTTTTTCACCTGGATCTCAGGTGAAAACTTTATCTGCAGCTCAGCGCTGGACAGGCGAATTTAAACTCTTCAGACAAGACTTATCCCACTTTTTTCATGGCACAGGAGTATCCTAAACCTCACAGAAACAGCACAAGAGAATCCTAAACCTCACAGAAATGACACAAGAGAATCCTAAACCCCACGGAAACCCCTGGGAGCTGCTACACAAAACCATTGAGCAAGGCTGGAAAATAATATCGGGACGTTCGCTTGCAGCAGGAAGCGTTGGGTGAAAATATCCAGTTAAAAACCTCAAAGAGCTCGACCCAAAAGTGGTGTTGGAGTTGGGAAACATCCCACAGAAAGAGGGTGAGGTGGAAACTGGGACTCTCTTTGAAGTAGTGCAATACCCCAGGAGCAGGGGACGCGGATTAGGACGTGATTCATAAAAGGTTTTTTTGCTCAGAACACCCCGGAGCAGCGCTGGGTCCAGCAGGGTTGATCACGTTGGGAAACAGCTCCCAGAGTGCCTGGCCAAACAATCCCTGGCTGGGGAAATTCCTGGGCTGGTTGTTCTGGGTGCAGGGATAATCTTGGCTCTCTTGGATATTTGGACAAACACAAGCTGGGTGCTTCTCATTGTGGTTCCCAAGGTTTTTGTTGGCACAAATCTTGTCTGTGGATTCCCACAGGAACCAGGGAATGGTCCAGAGGATCCATTGCCTCTTTGCCAGGTTGGATTAATGACAGCATCACCCTTTTCACATCAGCTGGGCTGAGGTGATCCCAGGGAAGTGTCAGGGGTGGAGTTTCCAGGGATTTACACGAGAAAAGGGTGAACTCTTCCCACAGGTCACTCCCTGGGCTTGTTAATTTGGAAAATCTCTGGTGCCAGAGGTGACAAAGGAAAAAGTGTGGCAGCTCTAACACAGATCCAGTGCAAAACTCTGCTCTGGGAGGGAAATGTCTTTTTTTTTTTTTTCTTTTTTCCCCATGTGGATAATCCTGGGAGCCCAGGAAGTGGCAGACACAAACCCCATTCATCACTTGCATGCCCTGACATCCTCTTACACCTGCCCTGCAATTCAACCATCCTTCATTCAGCCAGCAGATCCTCTGAGTGATAGAATTATATTTCATCACGATTAATTCATTCTTTCCTCTGCCCTGTGAAACCCACACATTCCTCTCAGCCTGGCAAGCCTGACTTAAAAAACTCTTGTCCCAATTCCTCCCATTCCAGCTCCCCCAGGAGTTCCAGCCTGACAAGCTGGGCAGAAAGCACACAAAGCAGTGGCAGCTTTGGACCAAAACCAAAAAAAATGAAACAAAACAGGATGACATGGGCAGAGGACATGGAAAATCTTGTACCACGGGGAAAGAAAAGTGAAAATCCCTCACGCCTGCCTGGCCTGCTCGATGGGGTGCTGGTTGTCCAGGTAGTTGTAGCGGATGGTGTCCCTGGGGTTCCTGTCAGATGACAGCCAAGGACGCAGCTCTTTCCTCCCCCTGGCTGTCCCCACGGGGAGTTTCCTCTCTGGGACGTTGTTTTTTACCGGTTGCACGTCGATAACGATGAACTCGTCCTTGGAAGGAGTCTGGTTGGAGAAATGGAGAGGAGAAAAGCTTTAGCTGATGGTGAAAGTCAGGCTGGCCTGAATGTAGAGTTCTAATAATTGGGGATTAACTCAGAATTGGTCTCCATTATGGTCAGTGGAGAGAGAGGCACTTGTCAGTGCTTGTCACCACCCAAACCCTGTAACCCACATTCAGATGAGCTGAGCTGCTGTTGAAATGCATCAGCTTCCCTCTGTCAGCTACAGACAGCCTGTGGCAGACTTGGCTTTAATTTAAAGGGCTGAGCTTTGAATCCCAAAAATATCAAGAGGCAGAGGGGCTGGGACCCCCCCCAGTTTTCCCAGTGGGGATAAACACCCATGGAGGAGCTGTGATGCCTGGAAAAGATACCTGGAATAGACAGAGTCAGAGAAATAAAGTGGGTATTTATTAAAAAGCCCTTCCAAGGATTCACCTTGGGCAGTGCAAGAGCCTGGCTGAGGCTACACCCAAGATGGATGATGGGTGATGAGTTTTCACTCCATTTCCATGTTGGGGTTAATTGGCCAATTACAGCTTCTGGTGATAAAGTCACATTCTTACAGTTGTTTGTATTTTTTGGGGCTTGAAGCTGCAACAGTGTCCTTGGTTCTGGGGCTGGAAAAGGATTGTTTTGTCCAACCAGACTGTGAGGAGAGCTTGCTAACACTTTGTGTGAAGTTTAGAGTTACACACTACACTAATACAGCATCAGGATTGTTGTTCTCTTCAAAAGAGCTCAGCAGTTGCTATAAAATTGTTTAATTGTAAAGGCACATCAGTCTCAAAGAGTCCCAAGTGTTCAAGTCTGTGCTAAAAGCTTTCAGCACAGAGTCCCAGATAGAAGAAAAGTCCCAAATAGAAGAAAAGTCCTGGTCAGAAGCAGAAGCAGCTCCTGAGAGGGCTGAAGGTGCAGCCTAGAGCAGAGTCCTGAGCAGAGGCAGAGGCTCCCTGGTCTTTTCTTCTTTTGTTCTTTTCCTCTTTTTCTTCCTCTTCTTCTTCCTCATGTGGTGTTAGTGTGGTGATGATGGTGGAGGAAGAAAGAGTGAGAGAGCTCTCACTCCAATACACAGATTCTCACATACAGATTACCCAGTGAGCTAAAAACACAGATCTGAAACATTTCTTCTAAACCTATTAGAATTCTAGTTTCATAATAGAAAAGTTTACATATAATCTACACATATGGCATGTAGCCTGTCTGTTCTCTCTGGAAAATATAAGCAATATTCTTTATATATTTTTATAATGTCTAAAAATCTCTTTTTGTGCTCTCACTGAGACTTGGTTTTGAGACCTGTTTTCTACACTAACATCTAAAACTATGTGTTTGAGCTCTCACTGAGACTTGTTTTTAAGATTTGTTTTCTGCACTGATGTCTAAAGCTTTTACTTTTTCGGGCACTTAAAACATATTCTAACTTATTAAAGCTTAAACTTACACCTCTATTCACATATCAGTGCCTTAATATAAACCAATCCTTCCAAAGGGTTTAATTCAAACCTTGCATTTTGGTGTCTCTCTGAGGAACTCAGAGAAGCCTCTGTTTCTCAGAGTGTGTTTTTGTGTTGGGTTGATGTGACCAGCAATGTGAATTCTGTCCCCATCTGTTAAACCAGCTGGGGCAGTGACCCTGATCTCCTGGCACACATTATCTGCTCATGGGCCATCTTTAAACCAGCTGGGCAATCATCTTTATCTTCCCACAGCCCATCCTCCCTCCAGGAGATATCTCCTGTTCATGGCCAGTGAGTCCCAGGGCATGACTGATAAAATTCCATCATCCCACTGGGAGATGCTCCAGCCAGGGGAGGAGCCAAGCCTTTCCTACCCAGAGAAAAACTGAGATTTGGAACAGCAGAGCAGCCTTTGCCACTGGATTCCAGAGGAAAACTGGACCTTTGCACATCATCCCTGGAGCTTCAGAGGAAACTGCACCTTCTCCAGGAGCACTGCTCCAGCTGAACCACATCTGCCCCTGCAGGAGGATGCAGCCACCATTGAATGGGACTGTGCCAACACCCTGACTGACTGACGGGTGTCAGCTTGGATTCTGACTCTGGCAGGGCTGGGATTGTTCTGTGTAATACTGCATTTCTATTTTAATTTTCTTAGTAAAGAACTGTTATTCCTAATTCCCATATCTTTGCCTGAGAGCCCCTTAATTTCAAAATTACAATAATGATTTGGAGGGAGGGGGTTTACACTCTCCATTTCAAAGAGAAGCTTTCTTGGCAGCCACCTGTCCTTCACACCAGGACAGTTTTTCAGACTCCAGGAGCTCAGAATGAGGGAAATGCAGAGCTGGGTGGGATGTACCTTGGGCGGGGTGATGTGCAGCTCCCGCACTGACTCGATGTAGAGCCGCTTCCATCCGCCCTGCTCCAGGGCCGAGGGGCGGCGGCGCGGGCGCCACCCGAAGCGCAGGCACTTCAGCATCCACAGCTGGTCCAGCTCCGACAGCTGCTTCCAGTGCCAGCTCACCTGCAATTCCTGGGGTGAGAACCTCGGCGCTTAAAGCATCCTGAGATTTCTGTATGATTCCCACATATCCTTAAATGGATTCAATTCTTCTGCACTTAAACCTTTGGTAAAACCCTTCCAGGCCTTCGTGATGTGGAGCTTTTCCAACTCAAGATATTCAGTGATTTTAAATAATTTTCTAACCTGTTGTCTCCCTGCTTGAGCATGGAGAGCTTGAGTTGCATCCACGTGAAAGGCTGGAGAAAGTTACTAAAGCAAGGCTTAGCCAAGCTTATTATATAATATAATATAATATAATATAATATAATATAATATAATATAATATAATATAATATAATATAATATAATATAATATAATATAATATAATATAATATAATATAATATAATATAATATAATATAATAATATGTAATAATGTATAATAATATATAAAATAATTATATATAAAAATAACATAAATATAAATGTTTATGAATATATATTTATATATAAATATATAAATATAGACATAATAATAATAGTAGTTGTAATATAATATAATATAATATAATATAATATAATATAATATAATATATAATATATATTACATTACATTACATTACATTACATTACATTACATATATTATATAAAATTAAAAAATTTAATAAAAATTACTCTTCACATCAGTGAATCTTGGCCAATCTGGCCTAATTTAGGACCCAAGCAATGAGCATCACTAAACATTTGGCACAGGCTGCAAAGTAAGAAGCCGTTTTGTCTTCACCAAAAATCGGTGTTATTCTATTTTTTATTTTTTTTTAACTGCTTTGACCTGACTTTCTGAACCCCAGGAAGGTGTTGGCTTTTTTGTTTTAATTTTAATTTTTATTTTTTTTACCTGAGCACATCGGCAGAGGCTCCGTGGGTCCAGGAAGGAGAAGATGTGCAAGGACAGGACCCGGGGGAGCCTCGTGGTAAAATCCACAGCCTCGATGGGGACCCGAGCCTGGAGCTGCTGGGCACAGAATTTCTGCTGGGACAGGGAGCAACGTTCCAGCAGCTCCAGCAGGACCCGCCTCCTCTGGCCGTCTGTCCACTTGTCAAACTGAAAAATATAGAATAGAATAGAATAGAATAGAATAGAATAGAATAGAATAGAATAGAATAGAATAGAATAGAATAGAATAGAATAGAATGGAATAGAAATATAATATAATATAATATAATATAATATAATATAATATAATATAATATAATATAATATAATATAATATAATATAATATAATATAATATATCATACAATATAGTACAATACAATGCAAAATAAAATAAAATTAAATAAAATGAAGTAAAATACAATACAATACAATACAATAAAAAATAGAACAAAATAAAATAAAATAAAATAAAATAAAATAAAATAAAATAAAATAAAATAAAATAAAATAAAATAAAATAAAATAAAATAAAATAAATTAAAATCGGAGTTTCAGGAGCAGAGAAACCAGAGATTCAGCTGGTTCAAATAAAAGTGGTGGCTCAGTGTGAGGGAACAGATGGAGAGGCCACATGGAAAGGAACTGAAGCACAGAACGATTTCTGATCCTGCAGGAACGGCGGGGCCGGGACTGCCCCGCGCTGCTGGGGCTGCTCTGAGCTGGGGCTTCTCTCACAGAAACTCAGCTGGGACTTTCCAGGATGTGAAACGGCCCCAGTGATGGATCCATTGCTGATTCCTTCTCCCCTGACATTTCTCTTCTTCTGGATCCCAGAAACTTGGGGGGTTTTAAAGTTTTTTTGTGTTTTTTCCTATTGATTTTTTTGCTTTTGACTGGAGGTTTTGGAGAAGGTTTTAAATTTGAGATGATGGGTGTGCAGTGAAATGGGAGTGTGTGTTTTTATATGGTAAAAGCTTTTGAATTTGAGGTTTTTATAGTACAGTAACAGGTATGGGACAATATGGAAGATTTTGGGTGGGTTTTTTTGAGTTTGTTTTCTTTTAATGGTTTTTAGGTAGTAGTTTATTGTTGGTTAGTTAGTGTTATACTAAAGCTTATGGGAATTTAGTTATTATGTTAAAAGGATAAATAATATAAGTGTTAATTATCATTCCTCCATTTTCCTTGCTTCTAGCACTTCAATTTCAGAGCACCTCACAATTTATAAATATACAATTATAAAATATTCCTAAAGTATAAATATACAATTTATAAAGTATTTTTATTCTATTCTATTCTATTCTATTCTATTCTATTCTATTCTATTCTATTCTATTTTGAAATTTTATTTTATTTTATTTTATTTTTTAAATTTTATTTCTATTCTATTCTATTCTATTCTATTCTATTCTATTCTATTCTATTCTATTCTATTCTATTCTATTCTATTCTATTCTATTCTATTCTATTCTATTCCATTCCATTCCATTCCATTCCATTCCATTCCATTCCATTTTTAAATTTATTTTATTTTATTTTATTTTAGTTTAGTTTAGTTTAGTTTAGTTTAGTTTAGTTTAGTTTAGTTTAGTTTATTTTTTAAATTTTATTTCTATTCTATTCTATTCTATTCTATTCTATTCTATTCTATTCTATTCTATTCTATTCTATTCTATTCTATTCTTCCATTCCATTTTTAAATTTTACTTTATTTTATTTTATTTTATTTTATTTTATTTTATTTTATTTTATTTTATTTTATTTTATTTTATTTTATTTTATTTTATTTTATTTTATGTTTTTAGGGGCAGGAGCAGCAGGATGAGATGATTGGAGAGGCTTTTCCTGAGGGGAAATGTGGATTTTCCTTTGTCCTGCCTTTCTGTCATGGTGAGGGTGGCAACAAAATTTTGGGTTCAGAGAATTGAGGGTTTAAGTGGCAAAAATAAAGGAGAGGAACAAGGGAGAAATAGAAAATAGAAATAGAAATAGAAAATAATAGAAATAGAATATAGAATAGAAATAGAATATAGAATATTAATAGAAAATAAAGTTCTCCCTTGGGAGGAGAACTTTCTGGAACTGTGACCATAGAAAGAGAAGAAGGAACCAATAGGGGAAGAGAACTTGAACAATTAACATAAAACACTAAGGACTGTGGGAAGAACATTAGGTGTGCCCTAACTCAAATGTTTCCCAAAGCTTGAACTCAACACCTGTTTTTTTCTTTATTTGCACCCAAATACAAACAGAAATATACAAATATATATAAAATTAATATTAAAAAATAAGAATAAAAGCTCTTCTTGTGGGATTTTTTTATTATTATTATTATGGGTAAATAAATAGTTTAATGTCCTCCAGTGTTCCTTCTTTTCCATGTCAGAATGAAACAGATTAGAAATGCAGATTTTTATTTTTTCCTCTGCTCCCTCCCCACCTCAAATCTAGGCTCAAATAGAGAGCTGGCAGAATAACAGTTTAAAATGCACTGTGCTGGTGAAGGGAATTGAGAAGAATTTTCTTTCTTGAACATTTTGAAGAACTCCTCTTTCTTTCTTTCTTTCTTTCTTTCTTTCTTTCTTTCTTTCTTTCTTTCTTTCTTTCTTTCTTTCTTTCTTTCTTTCTTTCTTTCTTTCTTTCTTTCTTTCTTTCTTTCTTTCTTTCTTTCTTTCTTTCTTTCTTTTTCTTTTCTTTCTTCTCCTCACAAACACCTCTGCAAAGCTTCGAGAAGGTCAGAATGAAGAAGGTGTGGGATTGGCACTCCTGAGATCCTGGAGGGATGAAAAGCTGAATAAAAAAGCTCCCTGTCTTTTCAGACACAGTGAATTAAGGAATATTTTTAATCCCTGCTTTTTAAAATATTACTTTCGGTTCTAATGATGCTTAGCAAGGTATTAAAGGAGAACTGAAGCAGAACTTGGGGATTTAGGATTTAGAATTGTTCCCTGAGAATAAAATCAGACAAA
Organism: Oenanthe melanoleuca; assembly: GCF_029582105.1. Lineage (NCBI taxonomy): Eukaryota > Metazoa > Chordata > Aves > Passeriformes > Muscicapidae > Oenanthe > Oenanthe melanoleuca. Next base: position 1,283,366 of record NC_079336.1, read on the forward strand.
GATGTACCAGAGGGGACAGAGGAGGTTCAGCCCGTCCCCTTCTCACCCTCGGCTTGAAATAAGAGCTTTTCCCTGTCTCTCCGAGGGGGAAAACCTCTGCTCCCCATCCGCGATCCCACCCCACCCTCTGCTCGTTAAAACAATCCCCGATCACCAACTTGCGCTGATAAATTTCTGTGCGAGCCCCGGAGACAAGGGAGGGACGGGCTCAGTCTCTTCCACATCAAGAGATTAAGTGAACCAGTCAAAACAAATCCAGCTGCCCTTCCCAGCAGACGGAAGAGTTGCTCCTTTTTTAACCCTTCCCACCCTTTCCCAGCGGGGGAATTCCTCCCACCATCCCTTAAACTCCACTTAAAAGTGCTGGGAGCGCCCAGCAGCAGCAGCCAAGGAGTTAAATTGGCATTTTTTGTCTCTTTTCCAGCGCTCAGGAGCGCGTCCCCATCCCGCACTTGGCTGCTCCGTGCTCAGATCCTCCCCTTGGAGTGACTGCAGCAGCCCAACCAGTCGGACTGGATTCCCCTCGCTTCTCCTTCCCTCTCCCCGCAGCTTTTCCCCTGCCAGGGCCTTCCCCAGAACAATGTCACCGCGGGGATCGTGTGACACCAGGCAGGGCTGGATCGGTTTACAATTAATCCATGAGTGCACACACACAAATAACCCAGCCTGACACGGAGGGAGAGCCCAGAGGCCCCTCTGGCTCCAGCTGCAGAGGGACACAACCCTCATCTCCAGCTCAGCTTGGGATCCCTGTGCTCAGCAACAGCAGGAATGGATTCTCCAGAGCACAAAAAACTTCCCTCTCCCTCCCCAGCTGTTCTCTCCCAGTCCTGCTGGAAGGATCTGTTGGAGCTGGGCGAGGTGAGAACCAACAAGGCACCTGAGACCTGTAAAATACCTGAATCCACCCAAATCCCAAAATCTCTGCTGCCAAGCAGCTCCTTGTCAGCAATCAGGAACTCTCCCCCCGGGATCTGTTTGGTTTCACTTTTCCCTCTGTAGTTACACAAAGAATCCTGACATTTTGCAGGAGAATCATGGAAAGACTTGGGTTGGAAGGATCTTAAAGCTCCAAGCCCTGTCCAGCCTGGCCTTCACCCAGGAGCTGATCCCACGGCCACCTTCCCTTCCCCAGAGTATTCCCAGGAATCTCCTCTTGGAAATGAGGCTTGGAGCAACCTGGGATAGTGGAAGCTGTCCCAAGAGGTGGAATGAGATGAGCTTTAAGGTCCCTTCCAACCCAGATCTTTCGGTGATTCTCCTGTAAAATGTCAGGTTTATTTGTTAGATGTGGTGGTAAAAGTGAGAACAAGCCAAGGACAATCCTGTCATGGGAAGATCAATTATTATCAGTGAATTTAGGGGCAGTGTCCTTGTGCAAGGTGAGCAGAGAACGTGGTGTGTGGCCCTGGAAGGGTGTCCCTCACCTGGGAGGACCTCACACAGAGGTGACAGAAGGAGAAACAAGAGGTTAATTCACAGAATCACTCAGGTTGGAAAAGATCTCTGAGACCATGGAGTCCAACCTGTGGCTGACCCCACCTTGTCACCGAGTGCCACCTCCAGACATTCCTTGGACACCTCCAGGGATGGGGACTCCAAACCTCCCTGGCAGCACATTCCAATGCCCAACCACCCTTTTGTTTAATAAATTGTTCCTGATATCCAATCTAAACCTCCCCTGGCACAGCTTGAGGCAATTTCCTCTTGTCCTGTCCTTTATTCCCCGGAAGCAAAGCCCAAATTTCTGTGCACAGAATCAGAAATTAAATCCCTTCAGGTCACCTCGTTCCTTGTTTCACAACCTGTATCTTATGGACCACAACGCCCTGGGAAACATCAAAGGTGCCCTGTGGCACCAGCAGGAAAAAAAAAGAAAATGTAAATCCTTGGACACGTGCAAGTAAAATCAGGAGGAATTAAATAAACAATGAGCATCCCAAATTGAATCCAGTCTGTATTAGGAAAACCAAATAAAGGAAAACCACGGGCACTGTTTCCTGTTCTGCTTTTCCAGGAGCTTGGATGCTCCTTCTGTGTGTCCTGGTTTGAAGGACAGGTATCTGCCAATAAAGGCAGGAGCTTCTCTTTGAAATGGAGAATGGAAACCCCCTCCCTCCAAATTATTATTATAATTTTGAAATTAAGGGGCTCTCAGGCAAAGATAGGGGAATTAGGAATAACAGTTCTTTACTAGGAAAATTAAAATAGAAATGCAGTATTACAAAGAACAGTCCCAAACCCTGCCAGAGTCAGAATCCAAGCTGACACCCGTCAGTCAGTCAGGGTGTTGGCACAGTCCCATTCAATGGTGGCTGCATCCTCCTGCAGGGGCAGATGTGGTTCAGCTGGAGCAGTGCTCCTGGAGAAGGTGCAGTTTCCTCTGAAGCTCCAGGGATGATGTGCAAAGGTCCAGTTTTCCTCTGGAATCCAGTGGCAAAGGCTGCTCTGCTGTTCCAAATCTCAGTTTTTCTCTGGGTAGGAAAGGCTTGGCTCCTCCCCTGGCTGGAGCATCTCCCATGGGATGATGGAATTTTATCAGTCATGCCCTGGGACTCACTGGCCATGAACAGGAGATATCTCCTGGAGGGAGGATGGGCTGTGGGAAGATAAAGATGATTGCCCAGCTGGTTTAAAGATGGCCCATGAGCAGATAATGTGTGCCAGGAGATCAGGGTCACTGCCCCAGCTGGGTTAACAGATGGGGACAGAATTCACATTTCTGGTCACATCAACCCAACACAGCATGGAAAAAGTTGAGGGATGCTGATCTGGTTCCCCTCCTGCCACAGGGCAGGATCTCCTCTCCCCAAACCATTCCTGCAGTGTTTGTGTAGCCTCAGAAGTCTCCAGATTCCCCAAATTCCCAGGCAAGCTGTTCCAGCAGGGAATTATCTGCAGCACTGGGTTTTGCTTGTGTCTAAATCGTGTCTCCACAGCTCCAACACAGGCCTGGGATTTCCTGCCCCCTCCAAAGTGAGCACAGGGGTCAGATCACTCCCCTCCTCTTTTTTGGCACCTTCTGTGTTCATTTTCACACCTCTTCTCCATCTTCCCTGCAGCACAGTGATGTTTCCCACGTTTTCTGGACCTGCTCTCACCTCTGACTTGTCCCCAGCTTTCCCAAAACGTGGGGAGCAGATCCCTGTCTTCAGGATATTCCTCTTTATTTTATTTCCCCTTCAGTTTGTGATCCACTCTCATTCCCAGCAATTTTTTTCTGCAGAACTGCTGCATCCTTGGATTCTCTCAGATGTGAAGTTTTTGGGTGTTGCTCTTTCATGCAGCACTTTTCCCTTGCTCTTACCTTTCCAGCCTGATTTCTGACCCCCAAAGTTCAGGGAACCCCTCCAAGGCTGGCATTCCATCCACAGATGGAATCAGGCTTGGAAAAGCTCTCAGATCATCGAGCCCAACCATTAAATGAGGATTTGTTTCCTGTTCCATCATCTGGATATCACTGAAAATGCTCAACAGGAGTCAGGACAGGCTCCAGCCTCCCAGATCCAGAATAAATCCTTTAAACTCAACGTGATCCCAGCTGGGAAATCTGAGTTCCATTTAACCCACATTTCCTGAGCCCAACGTGGGAAATCCTGCCTGGAGCACTGAGATTCCTCCTCGTGGTTCCTCCCACACAGCCCAGGCTCGGGAGGGATTGAGAGCAGCCTTTGTGTTTCCTTTCCTTGGGATGCTGGGTGGCAGGAGCACGAGGAGGGAAATGTGACCTTCCAGAGATGATTCAGGGCTTGTGAAAGTCGTTGGAGGAAGGTTCTTCCCAGATTTTGGCATTTTTAGACATCCAGAGATTTCCAAGGTTGGTTTTAGTTTTTTTAAAATGTTTTCCTCTTGCTGCCTATCCCATTAAAAGCTGTTTTTTGAACAGTAATCACTCAATTATTTCATTTCCTTCGTGTCCCTGAAATCCCTTATTATCAAAACACAACAAGTTATGGAAATATTATTTCCTATAAAGACAAACAATCCTTAAAATCAAAATATTTGCCTGTAAAGACCATGTGAGATGCAACAAAAAAAATAAATCATGAGTGACTGTTGAGCATAAAGAACCACCAGTTCCAACCCAAACCAATCTATGTGTGCACTTGGTAGATAAAATGCCATTTATTGCAGATTTCAAAGACCCTCCAGCAGGCCATGGCAGCATCTGAACATCCAGCATCTCCTTTGAAGACTTCACAGACATTTCCTGGGTTTTTTTCATCTCATTTCAGCTCATTCCAATGATGGAATATAATTTCCCAACTTCAAAATTTACAGAATGTGGGAACTGAGGGAATTTATGACTTTACTCTCCTCAAAAGCAGAGCAGCCACATCAGGGAAGTGAATCCCCTTTTTCCAAAAAGGAGAAGTTATATATTCCCATGAGATAAACTCCTGATCACTTCCAAAATCTGCCTGTAGCAAATATTTATTTAAAGAGAAAAGTTTACCCATTTTCCAAGCAGGGCTCTTCTTTCTTCAAATACCTATAAAGCACAAGGAAAAAAAAAAAAAAAAAGAAAATTGAGTATTTGAAAGGGACTCAATATGTGCTGAGAAAAACCCAGCTTCAAAAACAGTCCACAAAATATCAATGGAATCACTGAATGGGTGATTTTGGAAAAAAGAATTAGGGAGTTTAATTCAAACTCCCTGACAGGATCAGCTAAAGGAGTAGATGAGGCATGTCTGTGAGTTTTGGGTGTTTTATTGGATGGAGATTGCAGAACTTCCCTAAAATCAGGTTCTCCAATTCCTTAATCATTCCCCAGGCCCTGTGCTGGATTTATTCCATAAATCCATTTATTTCTTGAAGAGCCCAGAAATTCCTGATCTTTTCTGAGGAGAGGGAAAGAACCCACATCCCTTCTCCTGACACCTACACTTGATTGTTCCTTGGTGATGCTGTTGGGAATTTATCATTCCTGAATTCCTGAAACCTCCTGGATTCGATGCCACATCCCTGGAAGTGTCCAAGGCCAGGCTGGAGGGGCTTGGAGCAACCTGGGACAGTGTCAGGGTTGGAACTGGATGAGCTTTAAGGTCCCTTCCAACACAAAATATCCAGGGATTGGGAAGCCACAACATCTCTGGGAAATCTCAGCCCTCACAGCCAGGAATTCCTTCCCAAATCCCATCCAAATCTCCCTTTTCCCATTTGAAGCCATTCCCTGTGTCCTGTCCCTCCATCCCTTGTCCCCAGTCCCTCTCCAGCTCTCCTGGAGCCCCTTCAGGCTCTGGAAGGTCTCTGAGCTCTCCCTGGACCCTTCTCTGCTCCAGATGAACATTCGCAGCCTGGATTCACGGGAATTCTCCTCTCCTGGACATGTAGTGATGGGAGGTGCCCCAAAATCCAGATTTCCCACCTCTTTATTTCCAAAATTCCATTAATTCCGACTTGGAGGCACTGGGAGCCTGAAATCCTGCACAGATTCCATCCCAACTCAGCAAAAAACCTTCAGGAATGGGATAACAAGAGCAGTGTCTTGGGTTGCAATACAGGATGTACCAGCAATGTGAATTCTGTCCCCATCTGTTAACCCAGCTGGGGCAGTGACCCTGATCTCCTGGCACACATTATCTGCTCATGGGCCATCTTTAAACCAGCTGGGCAATCATCTTTATCTTTCCACAGCCCATCCTCCCTCCAGGAGATATCTCCTGTTCATGGCCAGTGAGTCCCAGGGCATGACTGATAAAATTCCATCATCCCACTGGGAGATGCTCCAGCCAGGGGAGGAGCCAAGCCTTTCCTACCCAGAGAAAAACTGACATTTGGAACAGCAGAGCAGCCTTTGCCACTGGATTCCAGAGGAAAACTGGACCTTTGCACATCATCCCTGGAGCTTCAGAGGAAACTGCACCTTCTCCAGGAGCACTGCTCCAGCTGAACCACATCTGCCCCTGCAGGAGGATGCAGCCACCATTGAATGGGACTGTGCCAACACCCTGACTGACTGACGGGTGTCAGCTTGGATTCTGACTCTGGCAGGGTTGGGATTGTTCTGTGTAATACTGCATTTCTATTTTAATTTTCCTAGTAAAGAACTGTTATTCCTAATTCCCATCTCTTTGCCTGAGAGCCCCTTAATTTCCAAATTATAATAATTTGGAGGGAGGGGGTTTCCATTCTCAATTTCAAAGAGAAGCTTCTGCCTTTCTTGGCAGACCCCTGTCCTTCACACCAGGACAAGCAGCCTTTGTTCCCTGTCCACTTTGCAGTGACAACTCCCACCCTATCAAAATCCAGAGGAGGATTTCTGCCCTTGACCTTTATCCATAGGGAGCTGCACCCCCATGCGCTAACATGTGACTCCCCCAGCACCACAAAAACCACCTCAACCCTCGGGATGGTGACCTGGGAAGTGAGGGAATGATGGGAATGATTTTTTCCAGCAGATAGATCAAAGAAGGGAGGGAGGGAGGAGAAAAGCCTGGCTTGTAACCGCACACAAAGCAGCGATTAAAGCGCGGGCAGGAGAACACGCGGGATCATTGCAAACCCCAGACGTGCAGAGATGCTCCTGCAGGGAGGGACATTATCAGTGCTGCTGGCTGCTGCAGCAGCTGACAGCTCCAGCTCTGTCTCTCCCAGCAGGAGTGTCTCTGACATGGCTGGAAATTACATTTCTTTTATTTGACAGTTTTTATTTGCTTTATTTGCATGGGGGACACCGGTAAAACAGAGGGAAAAAAGAAAACCAACAACCCAACAAGCTGAACTTGGAAAAGGATTTGCCCCAAGGAAGGGATGAATAGTCAAAGATGTGAGTTTTGGGTTGGAGAATTCCAGAGGGGAGGGAGCTGTTTATGGTCTTTGATCAAAGACAGACGCGGATTTGCTTTCAGCGTTCTTGGAGACACATCTGAGCTGAGGCTCTCACAAAGTTCTGCCTCTCCAGGCACTCAGGAGTGTTAATTAGCAACAGAATGGCCCAAATTTGGTGTAATAATCAAGCCCATGTCCTCTCCTCCAAGGCTTTGTGGATCCACACCTGTGGAGTGCCTCGGATGCAGCCACAGGCCCGGGATGATTTTGGGATCTGCTGTCTCACATCCGTGGCTTCAGGGGGTTCAAAGATGCTCAAGTGGCTGGAAAATCCCTCCATCCTTTGCTGCAAATACCACTGGAGGCTCTTCTGGAGGAATTCAGACCTGAATTCCTGCCCAGCAGAAGGCAAATCCTCTCCCCAATTCCAGCCCTTCCTGCAGGACTCTCCATCTCCTGCCCTTGCTTCATCCTCAGCTGCAGCACCACCCTGGAGATTCCATCCCTGCTTTTGTGACCATGAACAATTTGGGGTTTCCTGATTGTGCCTCCTTGGCTTTGGCCTGTCCCTGGTGCTGGTCCTGCCTTTAAAGCAATCATGGAACCCTGGAATGGTTTGGATTGGAAGGGACTTTAAAGCTCATCCAGTTCCAACCCACTATCCCAGGTTGCTCCAAGCCCCATCCAGCCTGGCCTTGGGCACTGTCAGGGATCCAGGGGCACTGAATCCAGGAGATTTCAGGAACCACAGAATGGTTTGGGATGGAATAGACCTCAAGGATCATCTCTTTCCAACCCCCTGAGAAGATGTTGAATGTTAGGAAGAAATTCTTCCCTGGGAGGGCGGTGAGGCCCTGGAATAGGATTCCCAGAGAATTTGTGGCTGCCCCTGGATCCCTGGACGTGTCCAAGGCCAGGCTGGAGCAACCTGGGATAGTGAGACTTGTCCCTGCTCTTGGCAGGGTTGGAATGAGATGGGATTTAGGTTTCTCCCAACCCAAACCATTCAGGAATTCTGGGACAAGTGCACTCCCCACCATGTTTGAAAACCCATGGAAATGTACAGGAACTGCCAATGGGACACCCAGAATTACACAAAATTTGTCAAGTAGCAAATTCATGACACCATAAACTCCCAGGTCTGCTCCTAAATGTGGAATTTTGGCAATTCTGCCTTGGACCAGCCCTGAATTCCCACCTCTCCTGCCCCTCATTCCCTGTTCCAACGAGTCCACTTCTCACACACCCCATCTCTCCCTGCATTTTCCATCTCTTCCATCTATAAATTCCTATTCCTTCCATCTATAAATTCCCATTTCTTCCATCTATAAATCCCCATTTCTTCCATTTATAAATTCCTGTTCCTTCCATCTATAAATTCCTTTTCCTTCCATCTATAAGTTCCCATCCCTTCTGTCTATAAATCCCCATTCCTTCCATCTACAAATTCCCATTCTTTCAATCTATAAATTCCTGTTCCTCCCAAATATAAATTCCCATCCCTTCCATCTATAAATTCCTGTTCCTTCCATCTATAAATTCCTATTCCTTCCATCTATAAATTCCCATCTCTTCCATCTATAAATTCCCATTCCTTCCATCTATAAATTCCCATCTCTTCCATCTATAAATTCCCTTGCCTTCCATCAATAAATTCCCATTTCTTCCATATGTAAATTCCCATTTCTTCCATCTGTAAATTCCTGTTCTTTTCATCTATAAATTCCCATTCCTTCCACCTATAAATTCCTGTTCCTTCCATCTTTAATTCCCATTTCTTCCATCTATAAATCCCCATTCCTTCCATCTATAAATTCCTGTTCCTTCCATCTATAAACTTCTCTTCCTTCTATCTTTAATTCCCATTCCTTCCATCTACAAATTCCTTGACTGTACAATGTCACCTTCTCTCTCTCCAGCTCCCTATAAATACCCATAAAAACATCTCCTGACTCCAAATGTCAGAACTAATTTTGCTGCAGCTATTTTTCAATATTTTTTTGCTGCAGAGCAGGGTAGGGATTTGGAAAAAAAAAAAAAAAAAAAAAAAAAAAGGGATTTTTTTTTTTGCCAGGTCAGTGGTTTAAAACCTGGATCAGAAACAAGAAAAGATCTTTTTCTTCCAAGAAGAAATCTTGGAAAATCTTGGAAGAAATCCAGAATGTTCCAAGGTTGGAAAAGACCCCCAAGGTCGTTGAGTCCAACCATTAATCCAGCACCACCACGTTCCCCATGTGCCAAAGGCCTTTCCAGTTCATCCCTGGTATTTTTTCAATTTTTAATATTAATTTCTGGCATTTTCTGGGATATTCTTGTATATTCCTCACTCCCTGGAGCATCTCCAAGAACTGTTTATTCAACAATCCAGTATTAATCCCTAAAAGTTTTGCTGCAGCTCAATCCAACTGGCTAAGGAGCAGAGTAGTAAAAAAAAAAAAAGGTGGGAAAATGTGGGGAAATGTGGGAAAATGTGGTTTTTTTTATTTCTGGTTAGGTCATACTTTATTGCACAGTGATGTGTATCTGCAAAAATAATGTTGGAAGGGAGTAGGAAACATCAAAATGATTCAAAGGCTGGAGAATTTGCCAGATTGAAAGGACTTCAAAGAGCTCAATCTCCTGAGTTTATCAGAAATAAAATTAATTCAAGTGTTGGCTTGAAGTGGGGTAAAAGTCCTTCCACAGGGAAAAAGAAATGCTGGATGCAGAGGAGTTTAATTAGGGAGCAAGGGAAAAATCAAATTAATTTTAATGCCAGAGGTATCCAGACAGGAGACAACGTTTCATCTTTTTATGGTATAAGGGATTAAACACAAGAAAATTATTAGGAAAGTGGTGAAATTTTATTTTTTTTAAGGAATGTCAGTTCTTCACCCCCCTGCCCCAAAGCACAATTTTGTGACTTTCAGTAAAAAAAAAGAAAAAATTCACCTTCTCTTTTTTTTTTTTAAAGCTATTTTTAAAGAATAGCTGTATTTAAATACTTGTTTGCTTTAAATAGGTAAAATAGATTTTTCCATCTTTTCAGATTATTTTACCATAAAGATTTATGTGGCTAATATCTCTGCATTTCCAACAGGGGAACAAAACTCCAAGTTCTTATTCCATTACTCATGATCACCTTTGACTCACACTCAGTTTGCTCTGGGGTAAAACTGGAGGACTTTGGTGCCAAAAAAAAAAAAAAAAAAAAAAAAGGACAATTTTATGACTTTCAGCAAAAAAAAAATCCACTTTTTTTCTTAAAAGAAGCAAATTATTTGGCAAAGTAGCAAATCAAATAAAAAAAAAAAGTAAATTTTTCATCTTTTAATGTTAATTTCAAAAATATGTATCATAAAGATTTCTTTGTACTTGTAACAGGGAGCAAAACCTCCAGGTTTTTATTCCGTTTCCCATGACCTCCATGGGAAAAAAATTAAATTTTTCTCAGGCTTGGGAATTGGTGAAATTGAGGATTCTGAGACTATTCCAAACCCACTGGACAAGATTGAGGAAATAAATCCTCCAGTTGGTTTTGCCTTGAGGAGTTGGACTGGATGATCTCCGTGAGTCGCTTCCAAACCCAACAATTCCGCGATCCCCCGATTTTCAGGTTGGTTTTATTTGATTTATTTAAATTTTTTTTTTTTATTTATATTTTTTATTTTTTTGGGAACTTGCCTTGTCGTTCATGAGCTGGTGGTTCAGGGGAGTCCACGTGCTCAGCTTGAGCTGGAGCTTGGAGCCATCTGGGTTTTTGGGAGGTGCAAACGCCATGGGGAGGGAGGATCCTCCTGCCAAAAAAAAAAGAACAAAGAGGGGGGTTAGCCCTGTGAATTCCTTATTTTTCATGGAAAAAAAATGAGATTTTTAACAAAGAATCCAATTATTTTGTTGGACAAAGATGGGCGTTATCCCTGTGCCGTTCCTTCATTTTCATGGGAAAAAAAAAAGATTTTAAGAAGGAATTAAATTATTTAATTAGATAAAGATGGGCGTCATCCCTGAGCCATTTCTTTGTTTTCATGGAAAAAAAAATTTAACAAGGAATCCAATGGTTTTATAGAAAAAAGATGGAGGATATCTCTGTGCCAACCCTTTATTTTTGTGGGCAAAACATAATTTTAACAAGGAATCCAATGGTTTTATAGAAAAAAGTTGGGTGTTATCGTTGTGCCATTTCTTCTTTTTCATGGAAAAAAAAAGAAAAAAAAATACAATTTTAGCATGGAATTTAATGATTTCGTAGCACAAAGATGGGCGTTATCCCTGTGCTATTCCTTCGTTTTCATGGAAAGAAATAAGATTTTTAACAAGGAATTTAATGATTTTGTAGGACAAAAATGGGCCATTTCTTTTTTTTCGTGGAAAAAAATAAGATTTTTAAGAAGGAATTAAATTATTTCATTGGGCAAAGATGGGCGTTATCCCTGTGCCATTCTTTCTTTTCATGGAAAAAAAAAATACAATTTTAAGAAGGAATTAAATTATTTCATTGGGCAAAGATGGGCGTTGTCCCTGTGCCATTCCTTCTTTTTCATGGGGAAAAAAAGAGATTTTTAACAGGGAATTCACTGAATTGAAAGAAAAATTATGGATGTTATGCCTGTGCCATTCCTTCTTTTTCCTGAAAAAAATTAAGATTTTCAGAGGGAATCCAATGATTTCATAGTGCAATGGTTTCATAGCACGTTTTTTGCTGGGAAAAAATTATTTTAATAAGGAATCCAATGATTTAATAGAAAAAAGTTGAGTGTTATCCCTGTGCCATTCCTTCCTTTTTATGGAAAAAAATAAGATTTTTAACAAGGAATTGAATGATTTTGTTGGACAGAGATGGGTGTTATCCCTGTGCCATTCTTTTTTTTTTCATGAAAAAAAAAAGATTTTAACAAGGAATTAAATTATTTCATAGGACAAATATGAGTGTTATCCCTGTGCCATTCCTTCTTTTTCATGAAAAAATAAGATTTTTAAAAAGGAATCCAACGATTTCATTGGACAAAGATGGGTGTTATCCTTGTGCCATTCCTTCTTTCTCATGGAAAAAAATAAGATTTTAAGAGGGAATCCAATGATTTCATAGCATTTCATGTGCAATGGTTTCATAAAACTTTTTTTGGTGGGAAAAATACAATTTTAACAAGGAATCTAATGATTTCATTGGACAAAGGTGGGAGTTATCCCTGTGCCATTTCTTCTTTTTCCTAGAAAAAAAAATACAATTTTAAAAAGGAATTTAATTATTTTGTATGATAAAAATGGACATTGACCTTGTGACATTACTTCTTTTTCATGGGAAAAAAAAATAACCAGGAATTTAATGATTTCATAGAAAAAAGATGGGTGTTATCTCTTTGCTATTTCTTCTTTTTAATGGAAAAAAAAAATTTACCAAGAAATCCAATGATTTATGAGATGGATGTTATCCCTGTCCCATTCTTTTTTTTTTTTCATGAAAAAAAAAAAGATTTTAACAAGGAATTAAATTATTTCATAGGACAAATATGAGTGTTATCCCTGTGCCATTCCTTTGTTTTTGTGGAGAAAAATTAAGATTTTTAAAGAGGAATCCAATGATTTTATTGGACAAAGATGGGTGTTATCCTTGTGCCATTCCTTCTTTCTCATGGAAAAAAATAAGATTTTAAGAGGGAATCCAATGATTTCATAGCAATTCATGTGCAATGGTTTCATATAACTTTTTTTGGTGGGAAAAATACAATTTTAACAAGGAATCTAATGATTTCATTGGGCAAAAGTGGATGTTATCCATGTGCCATTCCTTTGTTTTTGTGGAAAAAAATAAGATTTTTAACAAGGAGTCCAATGATTTAATAGAAAAAAGATGGATGTTATCTCTGTGCCATTCCTTTGTTTTTGTGGGACAAAATAAAATTTTAACAAGGAATTTAATGATTTAATTGGACAAAAATGGGTGTTATCCCTGTGCCATTCCTTACTTTTTATGGAAAAAATATTGCAATTTTTTTAACAAGGAATTTAATTATTTAATTGGACAAAAATGGGTGTTATCCCTGTGCCATTTCTTTGTTTTCATGTAAAAAAAAAAGATTTTTAGCAAGGAATCCAATGATTTAATAGCATTTAATGTGCAATGGTTTTATAGCACTTTTTTGGTGGGAAAAAAAATAATTTTAATAAGGAATCCAATGATTTCATAGCACAGCAATGACCCAAAATGGGAAAATAATTTGAAATTCAGTGGTTGATGGTGGGACTTGATGACCTTAAAGGTTTATTCCAACATTGACAAAATTTTTGCAGGAATTTCCACTGGGGTAAATCAGATTTTTTCCACAATTTCCCAGGCATAATAAAAGGGATTTTATTTTATTTTTATTTACTTTTTTATTTTTTATTTTCCCCTTCATCTTCATTCCCCACCTCAGCTATCCAATTTCCAGGCTGGAAAATAATATAAATAATAAATATAAATATAAATATAAATATAAATATAAATATAAATATAAATATAAATATAAATATAAATATAAATATAAATGTAGATATAAATATAAATATAAATATACATATAAATATACATATAAATATACATATAAATATACATATAAATGTAATTTCTTTACCACATTTTACAATAATCTCCCTTCCCTGCATATATTTATTCTGCAATTTTTTTCTGTAAATACCTCAAATCACTTTGGAGCTTCATGGTGGCAGGATGGATAATGGGATTTTTTTGGGGGAAAAAAAGGCAAATCCATGAATTAAATCCCATCTTGTGTTACCAGCCTGTGCTGAACCCAAACACATCAAAATCCACCCAGAAAAAGGGATTTTGTAGCTACTCCCAGACCCAAGTTCCTCTTTTTTTCAATGGATTAATCTTCAAAAATCACATCAATTTTCTGTTTATTTTTTCCTTCCTTTCTTGTGTTATTACAGAGTAAAAAAAAAAATCGATTTAAAAATGAAAACAAAAATAAAATAAAACAATTCAAACAAGCAAAAAAAAAAACAAAAAAAAAAACCATATGCATGCAAAACACCCTTTAAAAAATCCAAAAAAGCCTGAAAAACCAAAATACAAACCAAAATACACAAAAGCCCAACCAACCAAACAAAAACCAAAACAAAAACAAACAAAAAACTAACAAACAGAAAACAAAAATATCCCAAGCAAAAATCTGTTGCATTTTCCCCTCCGTGCTCAGGAAATAAATTCGTTGACAAAAATCTGATTTTTTTTATTTTCCTCCTTATTTCTCTTTTTTTTCCCCCCCTTTTTTTTTCTTTTTTTTATTTTTCTTTTTTTTTCTCTTTTTTTCTCTTTTTTTCTTTTTTTTTTTTTTCTTTTTTTCTCTCTCTCTCTCTCTCTCTTTTTTTTTTTTTTTTTTTTTTTTTATGGTGGATTTGGGATCATCCCCTGCCTCGTTTCTGTTTTGTTTCCCTGCAATTTTCAATTTGGGATTTTGTGGCTGGAGCAGCCCCATTCCCAAAGCAGCTCTGAGGGTTGGGGTGGAATCTTTGGAAATCCCTAAAGAGCCAAAAATGTGGGTCAGGATTTGGGGAAAGTTTGTTTGAAAATTCAGGATGTGGGAAAAGTCTGAAAATTCAGGATCTGAGGAAAATCTGTCTGAAACCTCAGGATTTAGGGAAAGTCTGAAAATTCAGGATCTTTGAAAAATATTAAATTCAGGGTCTGAGGAAAGTCTGTCTGAAATTCAGGATCTGGGGAAAGTCTGAAACTGAATTTTGGGGATGTCTGTGCAGGGCCAGGGCTTGGATGTGATGATCTGGGTGGGTGACATGGAGAAGTCACATTCCATAATGCCATAATTCCATAATTCCATAATTCCAAAGTTCCATTATTCCATTATTCCATAATTCCAAAATTCCATTATTCCATTATTCCATTATTCCATAATTCCATAATTCCAAAATTCTATTATTCCATAATTCCATAATTCCAAAATTCCATTATTCCATAATTCCATAATTCCATAATTCCATTATTCCATAATTCCATAATTCCACTATTCCATTATTCCATAATTCCATAATTCCATAATGCCATAATTCCATTATTCCATAATTCCATAGTTCCATAATTCCATAATACAAAAATTCCATAATTCTATCATTCCATAATGCCATAATTACATTAAAAAAAAAAAAAATTGGAAATGTAGGAGCAGGTGGTGGGTATGGTAAATGTCAGTGCAAAAGAAATTTGGGGGAAAAAATCCCGAGTTTTGTGATTTATGCAGAGTTAAAAAGAGCAAAATTGCCAGAGTCCCTTGGAATGGTTCCCAGTTGGGATGGGAGGATCCAAGAAATTTGTGGAACAAAATTTCACAGGGCAGGAGACAGGAATGGTGCATTTTATCAGCAGGAAAGTGTCACTTGGAAACCACTGGAAATACCTCCACTTATTCCAGCACAATTTGAAATTTAAAAATGGTTTAAAAAATAAATTATTCCATTGAAGAAAGCTCAACAATCCATCATGATCTCATCCCATTAACCAGGAAGAATTTCTTTTACCTGGGCTAATCTCTGCTTAACCATTCCCAAAACAACTCCTGCAGAAGCAGAAGCACTTTATTTATTATATTTATGATTTATTTATTTATTCATGATTTTTAAACCACATCTCTGCAGAAATAAAACCTTTGTTCTGCTGCATGCAGAGGTTTAAGGATGTGTTCCCTTAATCTCATCAATCCATGTGGCACCAATGGAACAATGGAAAAATTCAGCTGGGAATAAACTTAAAAATTTTAGGATTTAACTGAATCAACCTCAAGTTAAAGGAGTGCAATTTTGATTATAAATTAATATATCAAAATAAACAGTGCAGTGGTGGGAGGAAGGTTTTAAGCAGCAGCACCAAGCAGAGGTACAGGCAGGGCAGAGGGTGGAGTAGGAAGGAGCTGGGGCTGAAATCAATAATCAATAATCAATAATCAATAACCAATAATCAATAGCCCAGCAAGGCTGGGAGTTGTCCATGGATGCCAATGTGTTATCCAAGCATTCCCTGAGCTTATTTTGTTTTCGTGATGCCTTTAAACCCCTATTATTGGAATCACAGGGTTGTTCAGGTTGGTGAAAACCTGAGCAAACCCAGACACGAGCCCGGCACTAACCCGTGTCCCCAAGTGCCGCATCCTCGTGGCGTTTGGACACTTCCAGGGATGAGGATTCCACCACTGCCCTGGGCAAGGCTTGACCACCCAAATATCCAGCCTGAGCCTCTCCTGGCCCAGCCTGAGGCTGTTCCCTCTCCTGTCCCTGTTCCCTGGGAGAAATCCTGACCCCTCTGGCTGTCCCCTCCTGTCAGGGAGTTGTGCGGAGCCACAAGGTTCCCCCTGAGCCTCCTTTTCTCCAGCTGAGCCCCTTCCCAGCTCCCTCATTCTCTCCTGGTGCTCCAGCCCCTTCCCAGCTCTGTTCCCTGCCCTGGACACGCTCCAGCTGCTCCATGTCCTCCTTCACAGCCCAGGTGCCACCGGCTTCTTTCTCACCTGGGCACCTCCATCCGTAGGGATGGAAACAGTGGGAACACCGCTGACATTTCCCACCTTCCTCCCCGAATCCCTTATCCCCTCCGCATTCCCAGCGGAGTTTGTGCCACCTCCCCGCCGTGTCCCAGCGCATTTGGTGTCCCCTGGGGTGTGTCCGCTCCTGCCCCCCGTGTCCCCCGTGTCCTCTCACCTTCCTCCTCCCGCCTGCCGACGCCGCCTCCTCCTCTTCCTCCTCCCCCCCCACATCCGCATCCCGTCGCTATGGCAACCCCGGGGGAGGGAGCGGCGCCAACCAATCAGCTCCCGCCTTTTCCCTCCCTCCCGTCCGCATCCCGTCTCCATGGCAACCCCGGGGGGCGCCAGCCAATCAGAGCCCCCCCAGCGGGGTTAGAGCGGCCGGGGTTTCGGATCTACCTAGCAACCAGTCTGGCGCGCTCTGATTGGCTGGGCGGCTGGAGTGGGCGGGGCGTGCTGGCGCGGGGGCGTGGTCATGCGGGAGGCGTGGCCGGGCGCTGCCGCCGCCGCCGCCCGAGGAGCGCGCGCGGGACCGTGAGGGCGGCGGGAGCCGCGCAGGTAACGGGGACACGGCGGGGACACGGCGGGGACACGGCGGGGACACGGCGGGGACACGGCAGGGACACGGCAGGGACACGGCAGGGACACGGCGCTGCCCTCAGCGGCTCGTCCTGCCCGCCCCGGGCACAGGCGGCGGCGGGGCCGTGCAGCGCAGCGCGGGGATCGGGGATGCCGGTGCTGCTGAGCTCGGCGGGTGGGTGGAGAACGGGGGGATGCCGGCCCTGAGCGCCGGGAACGGGCCGGATCCGCTCCCCGTGAGGCCGGGGATGCTGGCGCGGCCTCGGCGTGCCGTAGTGCGGTACTGCGGCCCCGGGGAGGGGATGCTGGATCCCCACCGCCTTCACTGAGGGCTCGGGGAATGCTGGAGCCTCGCTGAGGGCTGGAACCTCGCTGAGGTGGAGCCTCACCGCTCTCACTGAGGGCTCGGGGGATGCCGGATCCTCGCTGAGGGCTCGGGGATGTTAGATCCTCGCTGAGGGCTCAGGGGATGTTAGATCCTCGCTGAGGGCTCGGGGATGCCGGATCCTCGCTGAGGGCTCGGGTGATGCCGGATCCTCACTGAGGGCTCGGGGGATGTTAATCCTCGCTGAGGGCTCAGGGATGCCGGATCCTCGCTGAGGGCTCGGGTGATGCCGGATCCTCGCTGAAGGTCCGGGGAATGCTGGATCCTCACTCAGGGCTCCAGGGGTGCCGCGCTGTCCGCGCTCTCCCCGGATCCCTCCGGGAAGGCGGTGCGGGCGATCCGGGCTGGACCCGGGCTGGATCTGGGCTGGATCCGGGTTGTATTTGGGCTGGACTCGGGCTGGATTTGGGCTGAGTTTGGGCTAGATCGGGGCTGGTCCCGGGCTGTATTTGGGCTGGATCTGAGCTGGATCCGGGCTGTATTTGGGCTGGATCCGGTCTGGATTTGAGCTGGATCCAGGCTGGATCTGGGCTGGATCCGGGCTGGACTCGTGCTGGACCCATGCTGGATTTGGGCTGGACCCGGGCTGGATTTGGGCTGGATCTGAGCTGGATTTGGGCTGGATTTGAGCTGGACCCGGGCTGGACCCGGGCTGGATCGAGGCTGGACCCGGGCTGGATCTGGGCTGGATTTGGGCTGGTCCTGGGCTGGATCTGGGCTGAATTTGGGCTGGTCCCGGGCTGGATCCGGGCTGGATCGAGGCTGGACCCGGGCTGGATTTGGGCTGGACCCGGGCTGGATCGAGGCTGGCCCCGGGCTTAATTTGGGCCGGACCCAGGCTAGACCCGGGCTGAATTTGGGCTGGACCCTGGCCGGACCCCGGCCGGACCCGCCGCTCTCCGCCCCCCGGCCGTGCCGCAGCGATGCTGATCCCGCCCTTGTTCCTTGCACTTGTTCCTGCGCCTCTCGGAAAGCGCCGCTGGCTCTGCCCGCTGCCCACGCCGGGACTGCCCTCCCCAGGCCCTTCTGTTGGAGAGGTGACAGACCTGTCCCTCCGTATCCGACCGGGGCTGGGCTTGGAATTAGATGAGATTCAAAGTCCCCTCCGACCCAAACCATTCTATCCCGTGACAATCATGGAAAATCTCGCCAGGGTTGTTTCTGCCTTTCCATGCTCCCTCTGCTGCTAATTGAAATAAGGGATGTGGGGGGATAACTGTCCCTCAAAACAGCGCTGGAGCTGCTTTCCCTCTGAGTAATTAATTAGAAAGGAGCTGGGAGAATAATTTATTCTCCTTTTGTGCCCTGGTGTGGGTGGGGAAGGGCTGGGGAGATGCAGTGAATGAGTTCTGCTTTCTCCAGGGTCAGAGTTGGGTGGGGAATAGCTGAGAGGACATTTTCCTCTCCTCTGGTTTGTGGTTTTATCTCCCCTTTTCTCTTTTTTCCTAAAGTCTGATAAGTTCATTCTTCTTCCTCATTGCTCCCTTAGGGACTTTGAAAAAAAAAAAAAAAAAAAAATTCCTTGTGGGAATCAACCCTTCCTCCTCGTGAATTTTCACTCTTTATAATAATTGTCAGTGCATGTCTTAATTAATCTTTCCCAGCAAGAA
The DNA here is from genome assembly GCF_029582105.1 of Oenanthe melanoleuca. Taxonomy (NCBI): domain Eukaryota; kingdom Metazoa; phylum Chordata; class Aves; order Passeriformes; family Muscicapidae; genus Oenanthe; species Oenanthe melanoleuca. Next base: position 1,302,223 of record NC_079336.1, read on the forward strand.
TTGCATGGGCTGATAAACAATGTAAAAATCCACAACCACACCAACAAACTGCTCCTTTTGCTACGTTTTATTTCCAGTGCTTGCGGTGGGAGGGGAAGCCACCCCTCCTTGTTTTTATCCCTGGTGTCATCCAAAGTGTTTTGTTTTCATATGCATCACCAAAATAACCCCAAAATAAGTGCAGAGCCTTAACCCAGAGTGCACAGACTGGATCTGTGGTGAGAGATCTCCTGACACTCAGGTTATTGCAGCACCCATCTGTCTGCACCGATCCATGGATCATCCACTGCAAAACTCCTTGCACAATGGAACCTTCCTTTCTTTTTATTTGAATTGTTTCACTTTTCCCAGGGCCAGGTTCTTTGTTTTGATGTGCTTTCCAACCTCCTGGAAATACATTCTTAATTTTATTTATGATACTTTAATTATGAACTTGAACGTGAAATGGAAAAGGAACAAGATGAATTTTTTTTCTGTTTTTTGCATAGTTAAAACTTTATTTTTTAACTTTTTATTTTGTGGCTTATTGAATCTTTGTTTTTGAGGAGAAATGGATCTGTTTGGATCCTGCTGTTCTGTGTGTCATTAATAAGATTTCTATGGAGCATTCTTGGACTTTTTCCCAAAAAACTCCACATCCTAACCTGGATTTTCCCAATTTTTGTGGTGCAGACTTTAACTGGAGCCCAGTTCACCTTAGGTTGCTTCTGAACCATTTTTTGTGAAGGTTTTTTTACAGATCACTGCAATTACACCTCAATTACAATGAGCTAAAAAAAGTCTCTTGCTCATCCACACTGAAAATTGGGGAATAAAATCCTTTGGAGAAACAACAAAAAATGATGAATCCAGAATTCTGGAGATGCCAACAAACTCAAAAACATTTTTTTTTAAATTTTCTGAATTTGAGGAGCTGTTATTAAAATATTAAACCCAAGGGAATGGATTTAAGGGGGATTAAGCACCTTGTCCAACATGGGATCACACCAAATTTGGGTTGGAAAGAACCATTTATTTCCAATTTTTCTGCCAGGGAATTTCACAAAACTAAGCAGTTTTTCTGAAAAATTTCAGAACACAAGCTGAGATTTGAGCTGTGTTGCTTCTACCACTTCAGGTGTGTAGGAAGTTCTCTTTCTTCCCTTTTTTTCCTCTTTATTTTTTTTTTTTTTTTTTTGGCTCATGTTTTGTTTTTCCTGGCTTTGCAACTTCTCCTATTTCTATTTTTTTCCCTTATTTCAGTGCCTTGTGAGAGGGAGAAGCAAAGTTGTCAATAAACTGAATTTAATGTGGTTATCTTTAGCAGCTTGGCCTTTTTTTTTCTTTTTTTTTTTTTTCTTTTCCCATCTCTCTGCATGTTTGTTTTTAACCAACCTATCTCCAAAAAACTCCAGCCAAACCCTTTCCCCTCCCACAAAAAAAACCAGAATTGTTTAGGTTGGAAGGAACCTCTCAACATTATCCAGTCCAACCCACAAAACTGCACCAAGGCTTTAAAAACTTGAATTTTTCTGACCATAAGATGGGCCTGTGTAAATAAAAATGTGCAAAAGGAAAAATCTCTGTTCTCTCAAGATTGGGAATCTGTTCAGATTTTGGGAATATTGATGGAATATTTGGAGTTTTCTACATTTCTGTTACTTTTTTAACAATAATTCACATTAAACCAGCTGGTTAGAGACTGGATTTTGCAAATATTACCTCTGTGAGACAAAATTGTTATTAAAAATTGACTTTTTTTTTTGTATTTTTGGGGCTCTGTGAATGGAGGAGAGGATGGATATGTGCAATTAAAAAAAAAAAACCAGATTAAAATGCCAGATTTGAGCTCAGGTAGCCAAACCTCCCTGGGCAGGCCAGTGACAAGCTGGGACTTGTGGGCTTGGTGACTGGTTTTGTGTTTTTGTTTTACAATTAGAATTTATAATTAGAATTTATAATTATTCCTGAGATGCTATCATGTGAGTGAGTCACAAACAGCCTGGTTTCAGTGGGGCCAAGCTGAAAGTGGGGGAGTTTCTACAAATATTCTGATTATTAAATAGCAAAATTCTATTAGTAATCAGAAATTTAAATTATTATTATTAAATATAAAAATATTAATATAATATTCAGTATGACCCCTGTGTTGTCACCATTTTTGGGTGCTTTTCTTCCATCCAATTCTGCTAAATTTGGTGGATTATTAAACATGTAAAATAATATTAATAATCATAATTTAAATTTATATAATTTAAAATATATATAATAACATATTATATATATATATTATATATTATTTATGATATAATATTATTTATTGTTATTATTTATTATATATTTATTATTTATATATTATTTTATATATTAATATATAAAATATTAATATAATAATCAATATGACCCTCGTGTTTTCACCATTTTTAGGTGCTTTTCTTCCATCCAATTCTGTCAATTTTGGTGCCAATTAGTGGCAATCCTCCATCAAATTCTTCCATTTAATTCCTCCATCTTCCACTCATTTCCTCCAGAAATTTTTTTAAAAATCAGGATTAAAACTTGCAGAAGAACCTTGTAGCCTTGCCCAGGAGACCTTGAAGCAGTTTAGGAGTTGAGAGGTAAAATATTTTAATATTTTTATGGCTTTACCAAGTTTTTCAGTGTGTTTTGTCTTGTGTTTTTTGCTCCAGGTTTTCCAGGACAAAAAAAAAAAAAAGCAGGAATCCCCTGGAGCTCTGCCCTGCCACCATGGGCTCAGTGGTGTGGGAATGTGGTTGAAATTCCAATATTTAATTCATGCCACAGAGAAAAGAAGAAAGAAAAAAAAAAAGAAAAAAAAAAAAAGAAGATTTCAAGATTTCTTACACATTGAGCTGAGGATGCTGAACCCAAAACCTCTTCCTCCAGCAAACCCTGGTGATATTTTGGTGAGAATTGCAGCTCCATGAGGAGCTGGAGGATGTGCTGGCCCCCCTGTTGGGGTGCAGGGATGGCTTGGGGGTGGCTGCTCTGCTCCCTGGGGATTTGGGGGGGCTGGGTGAGCCCCACAGGGGGGCACAGCCTCTTCTCCTGTGAGCCCATCATCCTCAGGATGTGCCAGGACCTGCCCTACAACTCCACCTTCATGCCCAACCTCCTCAACCACTATGACCAGCAAACTGCAGCTCTGGCTATGGAGGTAAAAATATTTTTTTTTTAATTTTTTTTGGCATAAATATATCTTTATTTATCTAATTTCGACCTTTCGTTCATCAATGATTGATGAGAGAATCCAGAATGAAAAAAAAAAATAAATTAAGGTATTGAATAATTCAAATATAACCCAAAATATCATATTCTAAATAGTCAAAGATATTCCTTTGGTACACATTCTGCCTAATTTAATATCTGAATCAATATCTAATTTTAAATCTAATAAATATCTAATTTAATATCATTTCCCACTGAGTGGGAAATGCTCTGCCTGTGCTTGGTACTTTAAATACCTTTACAAATCTTAATTTATACAATTTTTTTCAATCTGTTTTCCATCATATTCTAAATATTCTAATTCTAATATTCTAAGTCAAAATATTCCATGGGTACACATTCTGCCTAATTTAATATCTAATTTAATATCACTGAGTGGGAAATGCTCTGCCTGTGCTTGGTACTTTAAATACCTTTAAAAAACTTAATTTATACAAATTTTTTTCAATCTGTTTCCCATCATATTCTAAATAGTCAAAATATTTCATGGCTACATATTCTGCCTAATTTAATATCTGATTATACATCACTGATATATAGATATTATATTCAGATAATATATTATCTAAATTAATATTATCAATTATGTTAATTATATTAATATAATATTAAAATTTTATATTTTATATATAGATATTATATTTAATATCCAATCTGATTTAATATCACTGAGTGGGAAATGCTCTGCCTGTGCTTAGTATTTTAAATACCTTCAAAAATCATAATTTTTTTCAATTTTTCAGTCTATTTTCCATCCTACCCAATGAGTTTCCTCACTTGCTATTCTATGATAAGACTAAAATGAATGAAAATTCAGAATATTTATCAAGTTCTTGCTCTCAACCTGCTCAAAATTCCATGAAGGATTTATGCAGATTTTGGTTTATTTGTATTTTTTTTAAAGTGCTTGGGGAACCTTTGTGGATAAATCTGTAAGAAATTTAAGAATAATCTTGTAATTCTTTTCCTGACAGCACAGAAACTGAATTTTCATTGCTATTTTAAAATAATATAAACATTTAGCTTTGTGTGGTTTGTCTGTGCAAGAGTTTGGAATTAAATGTGGTGGATTTTTTAAAAATTTCAGCTCTTTTCCCTTAAATTTGGAGGAACTTTGGGCTTGGATCTGCAGATTCTGGTTATCCTGAATATGGAGCAAAATGAGGGAATTTTATTGTAAATCAGGGCAAAAGGAGGGAATTTTATTTTAAATCAGAGCAAAAGGAGTGAATTTTATTTTAAATCAGGGCAAAAGGAGGGAATTTTTTGGCAAAAATAAGCTGGAATTTCCTTTCTCCAAGGTTGAAGCAGAAAGGTGGGAAGTGTCAGGAATGGGATTTAAGTTCCCTTCCCACCCAAACCATGCTGGAATTTAATAATTTCATTTCTTTTTTCATTCTCTAACTTATTTTAAATCATTTTTCTGTTCTTTCCTTCAAGCCCCTCTTGGGATTTTTATCCCCCAAGCTTTTCCTCTCCATGGAATCCTTCCAGCTTTTCCTGCAGTGTCCTTCTCCTTCCTGCAATTTTGCTGCTTCATTCCTGGGATAATTTGAATTCTCCTCTCCCCTTTTTTTTTTTTTTTTATCCTTGCCTTGTCCTTGTCCAGGGTGTGGACACAATTTATGAATAAATCCCATTTTTCCCTAATAATGCCCAACATCCTGCTTGTTTTTTCAGCCTTTTTCTTGCACATTAAACCTCTCCTTTAAGAGAACTGTCAAAAATACAATTTTTACTTAAATCCCATTTGCTGGGTGCAGAGGAATAATTCCAGCCTGAGCCAGAACAATTATTCTGATTTTTGTGGAAGCTTCCTGCCACGGAGAGGGGAACTGAGCTTTTCTTCTGTGCCCTCTATGGTGCAAAAATTCAAATTAAAACCAGAAATTTTCCAGCACAAAATGCTGGAATTCACACCAAAGCCATTCTTGTTGCTTCTCTGCCTTTTGTGGTGCAAAAATTCAAATTAAAAGCAGAAATTATCTAGCACAAAATGCTGCAATTCACACCAAAGCCATTCTGGGTTCGTGGGTGTGTTTAACACTTCCTTTTAGCCAATAAAAAAATCAGTGTTTAAGGTGGTAATTCCAGATTATGGGCCACTTCTTAGTAAAGGTGAATGCTGTGAGGAAAACGAAAATTTATCAACATTAAATTCTCCCACTTGAGATTTTTCAGCAGCAAAAAAAATAAAAAAAAAGACTAAAAATCTACATATTTTCATAAATTTATTCCCATTCTTTGTATTAACTTAGATTGCACTTTAATATCTACTTAAGAAGAGGGAATTTTTTTTTATTATTATTGTTTAGTTATTATTTAATGTTCAGGTGGCTGAATGCTGTTAAATGTTGAATTTTCTGGGAACATCTCTGGTTTCCAAGCCCCCTCCCTGGTTGCTGTGAACATAAAATGATGTAGAAACAGAGTCAGGGTGATTCATTTTGTGTACTTTGTAAAGCTCTGGTTTGCAGAACCTCTTTTTTACAGCAGTTCCTGATTTAAAAAAAAAAAAAAAAAGAAAAATTCAGCTGGTTTGTGCAATAAAAGAAAGAGTGAAAAAAAAAAAAGAGAATTATTGTAGCTGTTGTTTTGCCATCAGTAAATTCAGTGGAATTCTCTTCCCATGCTGCTTATTGCTTAAAAACTTATTTATTATTTCTTGAAAAATCAAATTAAATTGCCTCTTTGAGGCTTTAAACTGATGTGGTTCCTTCATAATTGTAATAAAGTCAGCATCAGGTGAGAGAATCAGCAAAATCAGGGAATTCCAGGATGGTTTGGGGTAAAGGAGATTTTAAAGTCCATCCTGGACACCTCCCACTATCCCAGGTCACTCCAGCCTGGCCTGGGACATTCCAGGGATGGGGCAGCCACAGATTCTCTGGGAATTCTCTTCCACAGCCTCCCCACCTTCCCAGGGAAGGATTTTTTTTCCCCCTCTAAATTTCCCTTTTTTCAGCCCATCAGTGCTCTGGAATCAGCTCCTGCTCCTTGGGAAGGGAATTCCTTCAGCTCTGTGCTTTGATCCAGGAGTGGAGGCAGGGCTGCTGCATCCAGGGCTTTGGGGATTTATTTTAGGACAAACACCAATCCAACAGAGACTGAAATGAGAATTATTTTGCCTCTGCTGCAAAAAAAAAAAAAAAATTTACCTGTGCTGTTCTAAAGCAGCAATAAAGGAGTGGTGACTGCAGTGGTGTGATGTGAGTCCCAGTGTCCAGGGCAGGAGTTTCCAGCTGCTGTGGAATTTTTGGGATGAGCTGTCCAGAGCTGGGAGCTGTCCAGGGATTGTTTGCTGACTGTGGAGCAGCATGCTCTGAGGTGACATTTTCTCTAACTTCTGACAGGCTGTTTTTGGCCAGTATCCATCAGGAATATCTGTTTTTAGCAGTGCCTTAAATATTCCTGAGGATGCTGCAGCTCTGTGTGTTCCATAAATCCATAAATCCTGAGCTGGTGGAGAACTCAAATTACCCTGTCCCCCCCAGGGACCTGACCTTGTTTTCTCATCTCTTTGGGTTATTATTGCTCCAAAGAATTATCTCCTGTCCCTTTTCCATTTAATATTCCTTGAAGGATTTGCTGAGGTGTGGCAGCAGTGGGGTTTATCTGCCCCAGTGCAGTTTTTGTGGGCAAACATTTTGATCAGAAAACCTGAATTTTGGTGGCCTGTGGCCATTCAATGACAGCTTTTATCATCACTGATGAAGAAAAGCAGTTTCATTTGATGATTGCCAAGCTTTTTGAATTAAATAAGCTGTCACCACTTCTTTTTCCTCACCCTGGTTTTTATGGCACCCCACAAAATCCTGGAGGGGATCAAAGAGGTTTTAAAGGACAGGAGCCAGACATGGCTGAGGGCTGAATCTGAGTTTTCTTTTGGGATTAAACTGGAGGTTAAAGGCTCTAAAAAGGAGCTGATGCAGTCACCATATGGCCAGGGAGATAATGGCTCTTCCTTTGCACTCCATTCCTATTTCCCTATAAAAAAAAAGAGCAGCAGTTGGGACTCAGGGATGCAGCTAGCCAGGAGATGGAGGAATTGGGTTATCCCAGGATGATTTGGGGTTTGCAGTGTGCTGATCCTACCAGGAAATCATTGATATAAATTAAATCCCCTTTTTTGGAATATTTAGAATATTCCAAATATTCCACAGAATATCCAGCTACAGCTGTGAGGACATCTTATTTCAGATTTAGTGATTTTTTTGCCTGTTCTGGTGCTCACAGAGGAAATTCCACTGACCTGCCACAGAGCTGCAAGGTCTGTGTGCCCTTGCCAGCCCTATTTTTTGGAGTCTTAGTCCATTTTTTCCACCTTTTTTTTAATTAGAAAAGAACCAGAGTGTATTTAAAATGGCATTAACAGAAGGCATAGCTGTATTTATTCCCAGCCCAATCTCAACATCTGTGATAAGAGGAATTTTTCCAGCAGAGGTAGGTATTAAATATGGTATTAAGTGGCTCATTTAGAGTTTCTTTCCTAATAATCATCAAAAAAGCAGAGTGGGAAATCCTTAACTTAATTCCACTTTTATTCCTTTCCTTTTTCTGCCTTCTCTGTTCAGATCCCAAATTTCACACTTCTTGGCTCTCTGTTCCTCAGCTCTGCCTCCCAGACTCCTGGAAGCACAGGCACATAAAGCTGATGGAAAAGTTGTTTTTAATCAGCTGCTGTTTTGTAAGCACCCTGATCTCAGGCAAGGATTAATTTTCTCTGTGATCCCCTCAGAACAATGGAGCTGTGCAGGATCACAGGGATGTGAGCAGTGCTCCAGCTGATTAAAGCCTTCCATTTCATTCATTTTATATTCTCTTATCTCCAGCTGGAGTTTTTTACCTTGGAAAAAAAAAACAAAAAACAAAAAAACCCCAACTTTTAGATTTTATTGTTAAAGCAAAGCTGGAGTCAAGGAATTGCTGATGATGTCCTTGGGAATTCCTGGAGCTCAACTGTTTGAAATGCAGCAGCCTCTGGTTCAGGCTTGATCTGCAAAGTGTCATGGAAAGGTGAAATCCTTAGTGGGAAAAGATAATCTGGGAAGAACCAGAGCTGTTACATCCCCCAGCAGGTTTCATACAAAAATGAGCATGATCTGACAATTCTGTAAAACGAGGTTTCTGAGGGAGCAGAGCTCCTGTTAGAGCCATCAGCTGGATGTTTTCACAGGAAAATCCAGTGTACTCTGAGTGAATTCTGCAAATTCCATGAAGAGAGAATAATTTTGATTGTCTGGACAGGAGGAGCTGCCACAGGAGGTGGAAATTTGCATTCAGATAAAACACAGAGCTCTGTTTGATGGAGCTGCTCTGAGGTTGGTGGAGGCTGGAGGGAAAAAGGGAAAGAGTTTTGGATGAGAATATTTGGCAGCAGTTAATTCAGACAATATCCAGGAATAAATTTGGAATTTTGGGCTGCTGTGTGCAGTGGTTTGTGTTTGGGGGATCTAAAAATTGAGATTTCCTTCTAAAAGAAGCACAAAACACTCAAGGGGTCAAACTTCTGCCTGGAGATCACCAGTGCCCAAATACCAAAATAAAATCACAGGTGTGAGAAACACTGATTTTTTTCCCCCCCCTACCTAACACATATTCCCCAAGGAATAATTTAAGAAATACTGATTTTTAGTCTTTTATGTTTGTTAATGAGAACAAGATGTGAGTATTTTTAATGCTGGCTATGACAGTGAGAGGAAAAAAGGAAGAGAGAAAAACAAGGTTTTGAGGTTTTGTTAAAATGACAGAGAGATGAACTTTGTCACTTTTTCATATTTGCTCAAATCCAAGATTAATTCTGAACGATGGAAATGGGAGAACCAAGTTAAACCTTAATGGCTTAATGCAAACATAGGGGAAGGGGAAAAAAAAAAATCTTTTATGTAAAGATTCAGTTGAAAGTCAATGCTGCACATCTTAATCAAGATGTATTCCCAGGGGGATGTTTTTGGGGTCAGGGAGGCAGATGGCTCTGCCTTGTGGCTCATTCTGCAGCAGCTGGTGGAGCCTTAAGGAGGAATTATTAGGAAAGGTGGAACAAGCACAGATTTATTTGGAATTGTTAAATAACAGAGCTCTGCACAGTCAGTTGTAGCTTGACAGATTTAGGTGCCAGAGGATGAAATTCTCTGGTAATATTTTGGGAATATTTGGTTTGCCTTTTACCAATCTCACCCATTATGAGGTCACAGCTATTCCTTCCCATCTTTGTATGATTTTTGTGCAAAAAATAAGCAATAAATAATGTCTGGCTGCTTAAAAGCAGAATGGCTTGGTTGGGATGTGCTTTTTGTGTGTTGGAAATTGGCTTTTCCCTGCTTTTTTCTGGTGTGTGGTGGTGGTTCCAGTTAGAGGGTGGATGGATCTGGAATAAAAACCACACCAGACAGAAGACAAGGAATAAATCTGGGATCACTTCAGCACCAAGGAGCAGCTGTCAGAAATAATTGTCTTGCTGGCATGGCAGTTCCCTTCTCTGTTTTGGGGGGCATTGGTGAGTTTAGAGGGAGTTCAGAGGGTTTTTATGGATTTGGGACACTTCCCATTATCTCAGGTCACTCCAGTCTTTCCTTGGACACTTCCAGGGGCAGCCATAGCTTTTTTGGGAATTCCAGCCCTTGGAGCATCTCTGTGCTGCTCCAGCAATTCCATGTCCTCATTCTGGCATCACCAGAACCATCCTCAGTACAGGGACATATTTCTGATATTCTCCAAATTGATCCATTTTCTCCTGACATTCAGAACAACATCCACACAAATCACAATTTACTGTTGTTTCTTTGCTTTGTTTTGTTTTTTTTTTTTTTTTTAATCTTCAATAAACCACCTGCTGCTTTTTTATTCCCTGCTTTTTGTGCTGAAGACACAACAAGCTTTCCTTGCTGTGCCATTAGTGGTTTTACAGGGCTCATCCTCCTGCTGTCTCTTTTACAAGTGCAATAATCACAACCTGCCATATTTATATTTTTATGGAGCAGCTATTTCCATGGTTTTTTTTTGGAGTAGTTGGATGAGCTGCAATGCTCCTAGCCTGGCAGAGCCCTTCAGCATCTCACAGAACATTCACTTCTGTCAGATTTGGGAATCCCTTCTTCCCATTTTTTCTGTGATCTCTTATCAATCAATCTGGATGTAGTTGGATGCTCGGCCCTTCAAGTTTTCTTTCATTTTGCTTTCTTTTTAAGACTTTACCAAGTCCTGGCATCGTGTTTTCCCTATTTTCTTCCCATTTTCTTCCCATTTTCCTGGCGATTTTGGCCCCCCCAGCTCCTGCTGTGTCCTGCAGAGTTGTTCCTATGGTTACCCCCTCTTTGTGGGGGGACAAAGGTTGGCATCTGGGTCCTCCCGAGCCAAATTCTGCCCTTTGACTCCCTCCCCTTTTCACACCCCTCGCTGAGCTTGGCCTCCTGGAGGTTCCCATGGAAACAGGGAAGGAAATTTGAAAAGAGAAGCACAAAGAGCTGCTTCATTTGAATTTGAACAAGGGGAGGAAGGCTCCTTGTAGTTCTTGGAAAGCCCGAAATTTATCTTCTCAAAGTTGCTTTCAATTTGTAAACTTATTTATATTCCCTGTTTCTCCATTTGTAGGACAAAAGTTGGCGTGTCCAGCAAGGAGAAACATCTTTTTTTATAAATTCAGGGAGACAGCTCTGGCCAGCCACTCGTTTTCTTCTCCCCACTGCCAGCTCTGAAAGCATCACTCATGATTTTAAATTTTCTCCCTGAAAACTCCCATGTATTACATATTTTCCACTCCATAAGGACTCAATGATATTGTCAATTATCTGCAGCCTGTCTTTATGGAGGAGTGGGTGAATTGTGTGTCCTTGAGAATCAGCAGAGCCAGGGCTGAATTCTCTGCTCCTGAGAATTCATTTTCCCTCTTTATTTTACATTTTAACCCTCCCTGTGCAGGTGGAACTGCAGAGAATAATAAGATTATAAAGTTTGACCTTGGGTTTCAGGTTTGCTTGTTGTCAATAATGAAAAACCAAAAAAAAAAATAAAACCAAGGAAACAAAAATATAAAAATATTCAATTACAAGGTTTGATTTAAATGCATGAAAGTCACTTTTCCTCCAGGTTTTTCTCTGTGGTTTTTTTGGATGACAGATTATCCAAATCTTCCAGAAAAAGTCTTTCCCTCACATCCAAGAAAAAAGAATTATTTGGAATTCTGTCCTCCAAATCTTGTGGCTAAAACACAGATCTTTTCTTTCCTCTTCCTTTGCAAATCATTCCTAGTGTGAGAAATGAGGTTTATTTTCTTGGTGGATTTCAAAAGGTTTAATAAAAGATAATAACAGACATAAATATAAATAATAAAATAAAATAAAATAAAATAAAATAAAATAAAATAAAATAAAATAAAATAAAATAATAAATAAATATAAATAATAAAATAAAAGGTTATATCAGCTGGGTGCTTGGCATTTAAGAGCACACTTGTTTTGGAGACACTTAAATTTTTTAGCTTGTTGCATATTCATAAACTTACTATACATTTTCAAACTTTTTTAAAACTATTTTTTATATTTTAGGAATTGTTTTACATGGCTACTTTTTGAGTATTTTTTTTTTAGAGTATATGTGTTTTTTGGCTTTTTTTAGTCTTAATTTGGGCTGTGCTTTTTAATTTTTACAGATGATTTGTGTGGGTAATTGGTATATTAATAATAGGTGTTTTTATTGGGTTTTTAATGGTTTTTAAGATACAGTTTAAAAATAACACTAAGTAATAAAATATCTTTGTATTAAGTAAACTACCTGCTTAATTAGATAACACCCAATAAAAATACCTATTATCAAGAGTTACCAACTATCTATAAAAATTAAAAACCACAACCCAAATTAAAACTAACAAAAAAAATTAAAACCACAGCCAAAAAAATATATGGTCTAAAAAAGCAGACTCAAAAAGTAACCATGTAAAATAATTCCTAAAATATAAAAAAATAACTTATAAAAAGTTTTCAAAATCTATGATAAGTTTATAAATATGCAACAAACTAATAAATTTAAAGTTTCTCCAAAACAGCAAATGTGCTCTCAGCTAAATGCCAAGCATCCATCTGTTACAACATTTTCTTTATTATTTCTTATTAAACTTTTTAAAATCTACCAAAAAATAAAGTTTATTTTTCACACTGCCCCATCCTGCTGCTTCCCTACCTGTTATGGATTAGTTAATTTAGTAGCTTGTCTTTATTATTTTTTTTTTGCCTTTACTCAGAATTAGGATAAAACCCACAAATTTTCTCATGTTAGGGCTCAGTTGTTTATTTATTTTTATTTCAAGTACAAAGAGTTCTGCAAGACTTCCAGCTAAAAGTGAGCAAAATGGGGAGAGAAAAAAAAAGCTGAATATCCTAATAAAGAGCTAAAATCTATATTATTTATACTTTTGACTTAATAACCAAACACTTGTGACCTTTGGTTTTATTTAGCCAAAAATCCACCTGAAATCATGAAGAAGAAGGAAGAAGACAGAACACTCAAAAATCTCTATTTTGTCTCATACCTATTTACTGTTTAAAAAGGCTTTGTAGGGGTTTTCCAACAGATATTTATTTTTCTTTATTCTATTTCACTGAGAAAGAAATTGTAATTATCCTCTGCAGAATCTTTTTTCTTGCCTTGTTTCCCTCACTCTGATTAATCTCATTATTTTTTGGCTGAGTGTTCCAGAGATTTCCCCCAAAACAGAGCTGACAACAAACTCCTGGCCTCAAACAGGAGAAAATCCAAAATTTGGAGGGCAAAATGTTCTTTCATCTATTTTGAGAGCACTAAAAAAAAACCCTTTTAGGGGGCCTCAGAAACAAATAAGTGGGAATTCCTGTCAAATATTTATCTGGTGAATTATTAACTGAGAAAATCAAGTCAGGGCCTTGGGTTTGCCCTCAGTTTTGGGGAGGATTTTTGGGATTGAGGTGGGGAACAGCTGTCTGAAGTGGGATACAATTGCAATTATTTTTAATTCTTTGCCCCTCTCCCCCCCTGTAGTGTTCAGCTGTGACCTCATTAACTCAGCCCTGAATGGAAGGCAGAGTGTTGCCTGATGAATCTGAAATTTTAATTTACAGCTGCTGCCTTCACCCATTTTTTTTTTTTAGAAATGGCTTAAAAATGCTTAAAAATTGAAGTCACCCCCTAATTATCTTAATTCCTCTATTTAGAAGCTTAAATTAATTTTCATTTAATCCATTGGAATAAATTAAAGTATACTCAGCTATTCTGCATTATTAATAGAGAGGCCTTTTGGGTTGCCCTCTTGTAATTCCTTAATTGGGGAAGAGAAATTTATATTGGGATGGGAAAAAAAAAAAATCCTCAAAAAACTCTCTCACTATTTGTTCAGACCCTACAGGCTGGATATAGAATTAGAATCATGAAAGAAAAGGAAAATTTCTTTCTAAATATTGAAGTTTTCCTCCAAACTCACCTCATTTCCTTGTTGTTGGTGTCCAGCTGTTGGAAGAATTCCATGAATACCAAAATATGGGAAATTGAGAGATTCAGCTGAAATTCACCTTGGATTTCTGTAATGGCTTTATTGGCTTGTTACAAGCACAGGGTGATTTTGTGTGGAGCACCAGGGGACACTGAGAGAAACACTTTTGGTTTTTCACCAGAATTTCAGGTAAATTTACAGGTTTTTGTGAGTGAAATCTGAATTATGTCATAATCTGGCCACATCTTCCCAATTAATATACAGGAGGAGTGCTGAGTGCTGCAGCTTTGTTTCTTTGGTGATGGAAATTGCCTCAAATAATCTCCAAACCATGAGAATCCTCACAAACAAAATAATCTGGAGTTCAAAATTGGGAAATATTTATTCAGCAGTAACAGGTGAGGTGGAGTAAATGCAGAATTAAATGGGAGGTGCTGCCAAATTGAGATTTGGTGGTGGAGCAACTTGATTTGGGGGGGATCTACTCCAGGAAATGCAGAGAAATGAGGAAGAAATTCCTCCCTCTGAGAGTGGGGAGGGGCTGGGATGGAATTCCAGAGAATTTGTGGCTGTTCCATCCCTGGAAGTGTCCAAGGCCAGGTTGGAACAACCTGGGGTAGGGAGAGATGTTGGGGTAAGAACTGGATGAGCTTTAATCAACACAAAGCATCCCATAATTCTGTGATTCCATAATTTAAGGGACAGCAGGGCTGCAGAGTTTGTGGAGAACAGAAAACCATCCTGAATTATTTATTATTTATTTATTTATTATTATTTGCACATGGAGCAACCTGCTGATTTTTTGAATTAATTCCACCAAGAAACCAGCTCAGTATCCTCGACTGACAGAGCAGCATGAAGCAAAAATAATATAATATCTTTATTAGAATTATTCTAAACAATACATTTCTCTTACTTCTCTGTGAAATATCCTTTATTTTGAGGCCCAAAGATGCAAATTTTCTCTCCCATCCAATGTGTGTGTGGTTTTGCTGCATTATAAATTTAACAGATTTCACAGTCTGCAGTGTTAGATTGAGACACAGCTGCTAAAAAATAATCAGCATTCACATTGCAGACACAGTTTTCTATCCAGAATAATTTTTATAACTTTAATCCAGCAGATGATGTTTTTACTTTATTTTGCATCATGTTATTTGTGGCTATTGTTGTAGTGGATCAGGGCTGTGCTCTGAGATGCATCATTTTATCCCCTGACTGCTTTTGGGGTTTAATTTGGGGCAGGGACTTTGTGGATATTGCAGGATGATGCCTTGAAGGATTTAGGTGAGTTCTCTTTTCATAGGAGCAAAATTCAGCAAAATTCACTCATTTAACCTCTTCCCAAGGAGTTGCTGGTCCTTGTTTAGACAGGGAAGTCAGGAGAGCTGTTGGATGGTGATTCCTTCAACATTCCCAGCTGCCAAAATTCTGCTCTGACAGCTTCATGCTTCTGTCACAGCAAGAAGAGTTGCTGTGGGACTGAGACTCTGAAATTCACTTTATTTACCTTAAACCCAAGTCAGGGCTGCAGAGGAACAAGATAAATAAACTTGCAAACAATAAATAATAATCTTAGGTTTGGAAATTCAGCTTGCCAGGTTATATTCTGTAGGGTTTTATGTTATGTTTATGTGTGTTATGTGGCAGATTTTTTTTTTTTTTAATCTGCCTGTGAATTCCATCTGATCAGTGTCAAATCCTGTAACAAATCCCACCAAAAGCTTTTCCTCTTTTGCTCAAGAGAAATTTTTGAGCAGTGAATTGCCACACTCCTCTCTCTCCTGTAGTTTTCCAAGGAGACTTCCCTGGAGGTGGCAGGAATTGTGTGACCCTGCAGGTGCATCAGGGATGGGGGAGGAGGAGGGGAAGGGGAAGGAGAAGGAGAAGGGGAAGGGGAAGGGGAAGGGGAAGGGGAAGGGGAAGGGGAAGGGGAAGGGGAAGGGGAAGGAGAAGGAGAAGGAGAAGGAGAAGGAGAAGGAGAAGGAGAAGGAGAAGGAGAAGGAGAAGGAGAAGGAGAAGGAGAAGGAGAAGGAGAAGGAGAAGGAGAAGGAGAAGGAGAAGGAGAAGGAGAAGGAGGGAGGAGGAGGAGAAGGAGAAGGAGAAAGAAAAGAGAAGGAGAAAGAGAAGAGAAGGAGGAGGAGGAGGAGAAGAGAAAGACAGAAAGAGGAAGAGAAGAAGGAGGGGAAGGAGAAGGAGGAGAAAGAGAAAGAGAAGAAGGAGAAGGAGGGGAGAAGAAGGGGAAGAAGGAGAAGGAGAGAGAGAAAGAAATGAAAGAGAGAAAGGAAAGAGAGAGAGAAAGAGAAAGAAAGAAAGAAAAAGAAAGAAAGAAAGAAAGAAAGAAAGAAAGAAAGAAAGAAAGAAAGAAAGAAAGAAAGAAAGAAAGAAAGAAAGAAAGAAAGAAAGAAAGAAAGAAAGAAAGAAAGAAAGAAAGAAAGAAAGAAAGAAAGAAAGAAAGAAAGAAAGAAAGAAAGAAAGAAAGAAAGAAAGAAAGAAAGAAAGAAAGAAAGAAAGAAAGAGAAGGAGAGGAAGGAAAAGGAGAGAAAGGAAAGAAAAAAGGAGGAGGAGAAGAAGGAGGGGAAGGAGAAGAGGAAGGGGAAGGGGAAGGAGAAGGAGAAGAAGGAGAAGGTTGTTGTTGCTCTACTTCTCACCACGAGTCTCCTTCCCCTCCCACAGTGAGAGCAGCCCTGGAGCATTTCCCAGCAGCCTGGAGCTGTGATCACACTCCCACTGGGAATGTCATCCTTGCAGGAGATGGGAGTGTGTCATTTCTGTGAAAAACAGGATTGTGACAAGATTTACAGCTCCTGCCCCACAGTCTCTTCCTCACCCAGGCAAAGTGTCTTCATTTAGCAGGATCTGAACCCAGTGCAGAGGATGCTGGATTGATTTGTGGGTTTATTTCCCTGCTCATATCCCTCTGGAATTCTCCCAAGCCCATCACAGCAGGCACGTGGAGAGGAAGGAGGAAACCCAAACCCTCTGAACCCAAATGGAAATGGTTCCCAGGACCACCCATCTGCATCCCCCCATTCCCAAAACACAAATCCCACATGCAGGAAAAGTGCAGATTGACAGATGGATGCCATTTCCAGAGGAACTTTGGAATTTAAAATGCAGCAGGAGACATCTTCAAAGAACAACAGCAGATGGCTTTGCTTTTTGCACCTATAGGCAGAGATTAATGTAATTCACTGGCTTTTAACTGCTTCCATCTTTATCCTCCTTTTTTTTCCTGCTGAAATTAACCTTGGCTGTCTGTCTGCAGACAGAAAGTTGAGGATGGTTTTTCATGATTGCTGCCCTCTCAGGGCAAGGCAGGTAAAATAATTGGGTTTTAAAGTGAATAATAGGGTGAGTGCCTAGTTCAACCTATAGCATGGAAAATATCATTTAAACACACAGTAATTACTTGTCTTTTTTTATTGTTGGAGTTTCTTAAATAACTATTTAAATGCAGACATTTATTTTTAGTGCTGAAGTAAAAACAATCTGATTTTTTTTCCCTTCCCAGCCCCTAAAGCAGTGCAGTGTCAGTTTAATCCTCGTTGCAATCAGGATTTTTCCAGCTGCCATCAAATTATGAGATGTGGGGTTCACACAAATAATTGGGAAAAACTTTATTCCATGCTGAAGGGGAGAAGCTCAACAGGCTTTTCATTTGGCTTTTCATACATGTAGCAGTGAGAGAAACCAGAAATAATTCCAAAAATCAAAGTACACCTGAGTTTCTCAGCAGGGAAGTGGGAGGTGAGATAAACTGGGCTGTGCTCTGTGCCAGGAATTCTCACTGAACGTGTCTTGGCACTGAGCACTCAGAGCAGGCTTGGGCAAAATCACCTTTTGCCTTCAGAAATCAGAATAAAGGGGCTGCAGTGCCAGAGTCACTGTGTTCAGTTGGGCTGGTTCCAGCAGAAACAAACTCACTCCTGCACACCTGGCTGTGTTACAGCCCTCGCTGCCACCTTTGATTTCATGGCATGATCCAGCCAAACTGGGAGGGAAAAGAGAAATAACCCTGATTTTCTGCCAACTTCATGCCCCAAATCCCTGCTTTTTGCTCTGCTGTGCCTGGGTGAACATTCCCTGGGTTTTTATTTTTGGAAGCAGCAGCTGGGTTGAGCAGGACCCTGTTTTATTCCAGCAGCTTTTTAGCTCAGGTATGAACTTGGAGCAAACATTTCCAGCTGGAGTGTGAGCAGCACAACCCAGGGAGCTTCCCAGGAGTCTGGGGGAATGAAAAATAAATGTTCAGAGTCTCAAGGAAACCAACTCTGCTTTTAAGAGGCTCAAGGCATGATCCAGCCAAACTGGGAGAGAAAAGAGAAATAACCCTGATTTTCTGCCAAGTTCATGCCCCAAATCCCTGCTTTTTGCTCTGCTGTGCCTGGGTGAACATTCCCTGGGTTTTTATTTTTGGAAGCAGCAGCTGGGTTGAGCAGGACCCTGTTTTATTCCAGCAGCTTTTTAGCTCAGGTATGAACTTGGAGCAAACATTTCCAGGTGGAGTGTGAGCAGCACAACCCAGGGAGCTTCAGAGGAGTCTGGGGGAATGAAAAATAAATTTTTAGAGTCTCAAGGAAACCAATTTTGCTTTTAAGAGGCTGAAGGTGCTCAGTGGAAGCAGGAGCTGCCTGCAGAGTTAAATCCAAAACACATCCAGTTCTCCAGGGGAGGCATCGCCCTTTGAGACACAATTCCCGATTTTTTTCCCTGATGAACAGCGAGCTCCATCAAAGGCCGGGAGATTGAGGACAAAGAGCTGCTCATGTGGCTGCTCCGAGCCGGGATGTGCCCCGAGGCAGCTGCTTCCACCCGGGAATTGCAGCAGCAATTGAAAGTCATAGCATCATTCTCTTCCCTGGAGCCCGAGGGGAGAAAAGTTCCCTCCTTCCCTCTCTTCCTCTTTAGTTCTCTGATCAAAGAATAGAATGTATAAATAAACAGAATGGGGGAAAGATCACCCCGGTAATTTGGTTTAAATCTTGCAAAGCCACTTCCTAAATAACAGCCGAATGTCTGCGTAAAAGAAAGTAATTTTGGTTTATTATCTCGCAGTGTTATGAGGTCTGAAATTGGAACTGTTTATAATTTGAGTTACTGCTCTTGCTTTGTGACCAAAAGTGAGGATTTGTTAAGAAAATTATTTGGAGTGGGGGAAAATCTACACATTCCATCTCTCCTTTGCTTTTCATCCCTTGGAGGGTGAAAGTTGGGGTTGGAACGAGATGGATTTTAAGGTCTCTTCACATCAACACCTGAGTGGCAAAACGAAGGACAAGAAGAGTTTCTCTCTTCCTTCTCTTGATGTCCCAAATCACTCAGTTTGGCTGCTGCCACGCCTCCTCTTGCCCTCATCCTGTTCCCTTTTTGCTCCTGGAGTTGCTCACCAGGCGTTTTTGTGAAGCGCATCCCGATGAACAGAGAGCCTTTTGTTCGGCTCGATGTCATAACTTGCACTGCGTCCTTGGGCAAGAGCATGAAAAGAGCCTTTTAATCTCCCCGTGTTTATTTTTAATAGGGAACACCATAATCAGTAGGTGGAGGTGACCTTTCATCTCGGGAGCTGCGAGGGGGGAGGACAGTTTGGAGATAATTTTTGGGGTGCTTGCAGAGGGAGCTGCCCACAGGCACAAATGCTGGCTCAGGGCAAGTGAGTCTCTTTTTCTGTGTTATCAGGAGTGGTTGTTGAGATTTTTCTTTTGTTCTCCAGCTCAGCCTCTTCCTGATTTTAAAATTCACAGGATCCCAGGCTGGAAAAGATCTTTGGGATCACTGAGTCCAGCCTGTGACTGATGCTCACCCTGTCACCAGCCCAGAGCTCTGAGTGTTGTTCCTTGGGCACCTCCAGAGATGGGGACTCCAAACCTCCCTGGGCAGCCCCTTCTGATGTTTCACAGCTTTTCCATGAGGAAATTCCCTCTGATGTCCAGTTTGAAGCTCCTCTGGCACAGCTTGAGGCCATTTCTGTCCTGCCCCTTCACCTGGAGCTGTTTGCACACCCTGAGATACTCTGAGGTCTCTTCCTAAACGGTTCAGCCTCTGCAAGCTCCCCCAAAACCAAACAGATCTTTTAGCAAAGGCAAAATAGCAGGAAAAGAGGAACTTTGGGACATGTTTGCTAAGTGGGAGGTGTATCAGATGGAAGTATGGGAGAAATTGTCAGGAGAAGTTGAAATTAGGTGTAGGTTTGTGAAAACTTGAAGTGTCAGGAGGCAAAACTTTGGGATTGGGGCAGGCATGAAAACAGGAACTCTTTTTTTGTAAAGTTTTAACTTCATTTTCTCATTTTCAAGGTTTTAGAAAAGAATGGAAGTTAAATTCTTATTAGAATAAAAGCAGAGTTCTTGTTTTATTTTCCCTTTTCATTAAGTGAAGGCTTTTATGTCCACCTTTTCCTGGCAGGTGTTGTAACTCCCTGGAATCAGTTTTTGAATCCATGTGGTCAAACAATGGCTTTAACTCTGCTGTAGACAATAAATACTCACAAATCAATATGTAAATACAAATAAATCTGAAGTACACATCCAGCCAAACAGAAGGACTTCCTTGAGTAACATGAGCCTGTAAATGTAAATATTTCCCAACTGCTGCTGCTTTTTTCCTGATTGATAACTCTGGAGGCTCATCCTGCTCTTCCTGCATGTTATTGCTGAATTTCATGGGATGTTTGAGAAATTAAGGAAATTTAATCAACTTGGTAAATAGTAATGATGTTTTAAAAAAACACATTAAAATCATGGCATGGTTGTGTCTTGTATTCCCAAAATTAACATTTTGCAGAGGGAGGGAGACTTCTGGGAAGGATTGGAAGAGTAAAGAATGATAAGAGAGAAGTGAAACTTTTCCTTATAGTTCCTGGTATTTGCTATTTTCTGGACCTACTTTTTCCTCTTAGATCAGTTCTGCTCTACAGTGTGGAAAAAGAAAATGCTGAATTGGTTTAAAGCACTTCTCAGGAAATTGCTGCTTGAGAATGTAATCTTTCTGCAGCTCCTCTTCAGCTGCACTTGTAACAAGCTTAAGGATTTCTAGGTATTTATATATAGCAAGTTCATTTGTGCTTCATTGTGCACTGCAAATTCCAAGGATCAGAATTCCTGCTCCTTAATCCTGCTGGGCTGTGGAGAAATAATGATATCCAAATAATAGACTTCTGCTAAAAATCTGTGTAGAACAAAGCTGTAGAAAAAGCCACTGTCACCTTTTCCCTTCGAGCTGTGATTTGAAATATAAATCAGGGGAAGAAGTAGCTCATGGAGGTGTTTTTCCAGTCTGGGGTTTGTTTTATTCCAGAATTGGAAATCCTAAAGTATTCCAATATTCTCTAATTCCACTCTCACAGGAATATCATTGATCTTACATTGATATCCAAAGAGGTGATGGTGCCACAGAGATTTGGAATAAAACATTGATTAATTCTTGGAGAGTTTTAAGGGCAAACCACAAAAACCAAGAGCAGAATGAAGCCACACTGGACAATAATGTGGATTATCACCCTGCACCAGATTCTTCTGAGACATAAATCCCCATTATCTTTATTTTTCTTTCTTTTTCCTTCAGAAGTACTCCAGACCAGCTGTATTTGCCTAACTCTGACAGATTTTCTCTCAGAGCTTCCAAGGAGTGTCGCTGTCATTGATACCCAAACCTCTTATAAAGGAGCACGAGATAACGGTTATTTATTTGGATTTTTTTATTTTTTTCAGGTTTTGATTTCATTATTTTTTCTGATGTTTAGGCAAGAAATGACATCTTGGCTGTGCCTTCGGTGTGATTACAGCCCTGGAAGTTCTGTGGCTATGTGGGAATTTAAATAAGAACCCCCAAGTTCTGTCCTGACAATCATTTCTCCCAACAGGTCGCAGTTACAATGGTGATGCCACTAAAGTGGCATATTCCAAGGTGGTGGTTTGAAAAAAAAAGAAAAGAAAAAAATAAAATTAAAAAAAATACCTCTGTTTTTTAAAAAATAAAAAAAAAAATTATTTGAACTGTTATAATTTAATTATATAGTTTAATCATTAAAATGTATTCCATAATCAATATTGTCCTCAATAATAGTTCCAAAAAAACCTCTTAGTTAAAAAATGATATTTTTACATAGTAATCAGAATTCTGTTCTCCCGAACAACTAATCACTGGAACATCAAAATCACAAAAAACCTGTTTCTTATAAAAAAATCTCCATAAACCAAAGAAAAAAGTCTCTTCTCCCAAAAATTAGTAAAAAACTATTTTAAAGATAATAAACTAAGTTATTTTCTGTACATTTTGAGTATAAAAGAAAATAAGTGTGTAAAAAAGAAAAAACAGTCTAAAGTTTTATTCTGATTTTTTTTCTCTTACAATTTCTAATACTGAAGTTTCTCTTTTTACCATTTTTAAATTAAGCCTGTCTTACCTTCCTCCTAATCCTATCTCACAACAAAAAAAAAATTTAAATCAATAAACCAAAACCGCTAAACCCACAAAAGCGGAATATTGAATTTGGAATATTAAATTCAGACTATTGAATTCAGTCTTTCTTTTTTTTCTTTTTTTTTTTTTCTTTCTTTCTTTTTTTTTTTCTTGTTTTTTTTTTCTTTTCTTTCTTTTTTTTTTCTTTTTTACTTTTTTTCTTGTTTTTTTTTTTCTTTCTTTTTTTTTCTTTTTACTTTTTTTCTTGTTTTTTTTTCTTTTTTCTTTTTTTCTTGTTTTTTTTTTCTTTTTTTTCTTTTTTTTCTTTTTTTCTTTTTTTTCTTGTTTTTTTTCTTTTTTTCTTTTTTTTCTTTTTTTTCTTTTTTTCTTTTTTTCTTGTTTTTTTTTCTTTTTTCTTTTTTTCTTCTTTTTTTTCTTTATTTTTCTTCTTTTTTTCTTCTTTTTTTCTTTTTTTTTCTTCTTTTTTTTTCTTTTTTTCTTTTTTTTCTTTTTTTTCTTTTTTTCTTTTTTTCTTGTTTTTTTTTCTTTTTTCTTTTTTTCTTCTTTTTTTTCTTTATTTTTCTTCTTTTTTTCTTCTTTTTTTCTTTTTTTTTCTTCTTTTTTTTTCTTTTCTTTCTTTTTTTTTTCTTTTTTACTTTTTTTCTTGTTTTTTTTCTTTTTTCTTTTTTTCTTCTTTTTTTTCTTTATTTTTCTTCTTTTTTTCTTCTTTTTTTCTTTTTTTTCTTCTTTTTTTTCTTGTTTTTTTTTCTTTTTTTTCTTTTTTTTCCTTTTTTTCTTTTTTTTTATTTTTTTACTTTTTTTTTTTCTTCTTTTTTCTTTTTTTTTCTTCTTTTTTTTTCTTTTTTCATTTTTTTCTTGTTTTTTTTCTTTTTTTCCTTCTTTTTTTTTTTTTTCTTTTTTTCTTTTTCTTTATTTTTCTTTCCTTTCTGCCAGCCCTTCCACCCCATGGTGAACCTGGAGTGCTCGCGGGATTTCCGGCCGTTCCTGTGCGCTCTGTACGCGCCGGTGTGCATGGAGTACGGGCGGGTGACGCTGCCCTGCCGGCGGCTCTGCCAGCGCGCCCACAGCGAGTGCTCCAAGCTCATGGAGATGTTCGGCGTCTCCTGGCCCGAGGATATGGAGTGCACCAGGTGAGACATCCCCAATCCCCCTTTTTAATTTTTTTTTTTTTTTTTTAATTGCAGGATATATTTATTTCAGGCCCATTGTCTCGGTTTGAAGGACAGGTGTCTGCTAAGAAAGGCAGGAGCTTATTATTATTATAATTTCAAAATTAAGGGGCTCTCAGGCAAAGATATGGGAATTAGGAATAACAGTTCTGTGCTAGGAAAATTAAAATAGAAATGCAGTATTACACAGAACAATCCCAGCCCTGCCAGAGTCAGAATCCAAGCTGACACCCGTCAGTCAGTCAGGGTGTTGGCACAGTCCCATTCAATGGTGGCTGCATCCTCCTGCAGGGGCAGATGTGGTTCAGCTGGAGCAGTGCTCCTGGAGAAGGTGCAGTTTCCTCTGAAGCTCCAGGGATGATGTGGAAAGGTCCAGTTTTCCTCTGGAATCCAGTGGCAAAGGCTGCTCTGCTGTTCCAAATCTCAGTTTTTCTCTGGGTAGGAAAGGCTTGGCTCCTCCCCTGGCTGGAGCATCTCCCAGTGGGATGATGGAATTTTATCAGTCATGCCCTGGGACTCACTGGCCATGAACAGGAGATATCTCCTGGAGGGAGGATGGGCTGTGGGAAGATAAAGATGATTGCCCAGCTGGTTTAAAGATGGCCCATGAGCAGATAATGTGTGCCAGGAGATCAGGGTCACTGCCCCAGCTGGGTTAACAGATGGGGACAGAATACAGACTTTTGATCACATCCAGTATTCCAACCTAAGACACCTGTAAAAAGCAGGTTTTAAACGTTTTCCATCACTAAGCTGCATTTTTCTTCCCATTTGCCAGCAGCCTTTCCTGAGGTGGGAACTGAATTCCTGTTTCCGCCCAAGAGGTCACCTGAAAATTGGCTGGTTTGATGAGGCTGAAATCTCAAAGCTGTTTGCAGAGCGTGTACCCCATGCTGAGCTGCAAACAGTTGTGTTCAGCTTTACATTGTGCAAATAAATTTATGGAAAAACCATCCCATGGTGTTTCAATCTGTTTGAGACAGAATATGCATGAAATTAGAAGCACTATCTTCATGCTTTATTGTTTTTTTGTAAGTGACTCCAACCGTTAATGAAACTGAGGAGCAGAAACAGGAAGATATAATTTACATTTGGCTTGGAGAGAATGAAAAGCAATTAAAATTATTTTAGTTAAATAAGTTAGTTATTTAGTTAAACTTTTAAACTTTTTAGTTAAACTATTTAACTTTTTAGTTAAATAAGTCAGAGGATGTTTCTAGGTTATTTGGATTGCTTCAATGAAACTCCATCTTCCAGTCAGAGCTTTATTTAGACCAATATCTCCATCATAATTCCATTTATTAATGCTGGTGTCAACTACACAAACATCTTCATCATAACTCCATTTATTAAAACTGGTGGCATTGCCAGTTGGAATTTTGGTGTCACCACCTCACTGCTCTGTCTGATGGCAGCAAAGGCAGGCTTTGAGGAAAGGCTTTCAAATGTTTTTGAAATCCTGCTGCCATGGGCTTGAATTCACAGATTTCCTGGGATGGATTTTACATCCTTCCCTTCATTCTTAAGGCCCAAATGGGCTCCTTATCAGTCTCATTTTTACACTTATTTTATAGTTTTAAAACTGCTGTGTGGGATGAGTTTGTGCAGGATTTCCCAGATTCCCCATTTTTTGGATTGTCTAGTTTTGCTCCAGCTGATTTGGCTGAAGTCACACTTAGAGATGAAGTTACCAGTCTGAAACACTAATCTTAGAAAATTAGGATCTTAGTTACCTTGCTGAAAACAATTAAAAATTAGAAGGGAGTAGTTATCTGAAACTTAAATAAATTGATTGTCTGTCATTTCATGTTTGCTCAGCTGTGCTTACAATGGGAAAAGATGAAACTAGTGAGCAGATCCAAAGGAATATGGACAATGCAACCAGAAATCCATTCTTTGGAAAACTGGACTATCCCCAGAAATCATTTCTATTGTCAGTGATAGAAAAGGTCGAGAGTTCAGGGTGAGGAAGACTCACCTTACTTCCTCCTTTTAAGACCCCTCCCCACAAAAACAATCCCAGACTTAATTTAAGAAGTCAATCACGCATGCTTAATAGCTATTCAAGCTACTTATCATAGGAAGTGAGGGATGGGAAGGGCTGTTATTATGAATATGTATTTGTTTGAATCCTTAGCTAATAAATAGACTTTGTGATCACCTGTGATTTGGCAGTGTATTAGAGGATTACCTCACTGCTGCCCAGCGCTGAATAAACACACTTTCTGACTTTAAATTGTTAGAGAGTCTTTTGTCCATCCCAGTTGAGTATGGGAATAGACCAGTACTCATATTTTGGTAAATCAAGTCCTTGTAAAGTGAGTGCATTTCCTGAAAATGCCTCCTTGCAGGTTCCCAGACTGCGACGAGCCCTATCCTCGCCTGGTTGACCTCAGCCTGGCCGGGGAGCCCACGGAGGAGGCGCCGATGGCCGTGCAGAGGGATTACGGCTTTTGGTGTCCCCGCGAGCTGAAAATCGACCCGGAGCTGGGCTACTCCTTCCTGCGGGTCCGGGACTGCTCCCCCCCGTGCCCCAACATGTACTTCCGCCGGGAGGAGCTTTCCTTCGCCCGCTACTTCATCGGGGTCATCTCCATCGTCTGCCTCTCGGCCACCTTGTTCACCTTCCTGACCTTCCTCATCGACGTCACGCGCTTCCGCTACCCGGAGCGCCCCATCATCTTCTACGCCGTCTGCTACATGATGGTGTCCCTCATCTTCTTCATCGGCTTCCTGCTGGAGGACCGGGTGGCCTGCAACGCCTCCAGCCCTTCCCAGTACAAAGCCTCCACGGTGACCCAGGGATCCCACAACAAAGCCTGCACCATGCTCTTCATGGTGCTCTACTTCTTCACCATGGCGGGCAGCGTCTGGTGGGTCATCCTCACCATCACCTGGTTCCTGGCTGCCGTGCCCAAGTGGGGCAGCGAGGCCATCGAGAAGAAGGCGCTGCTGTTCCACGCCAGCGCCTGGGGCATCCCGGGCACCCTGACCATCATCCTGCTGGCCATGAACAAGATCGAGGGCGACAACATCAGCGGCGTGTGCTTCGTCGGCCTCTACGACGTGGACGCGCTGAGGTACTTCGTGCTGGCTCCCCTCTGCCTCTACGTGGTGGTGGGAGTGTCCCTGCTGCTGGCCGGGATCATCTCCCTCAACCGCGTGCGCATCGAGATCCCGCTGGAGAAGGAGAACCAGGACAAGCTGGTGAAGTTCATGATCCGCATCGGCGTGTTCAGCGTGCTGTACCTCGTGCCCCTGCTGGTCGTCATCGGCTGCTACTTCTACGAGCAGGCGAACCGCGGCGTGTGGGAGACCACGTGGGTGCAGGAGCGCTGCCGCGAGTACCACATCCCCTGTCCCTACCAGGTGAGCAGCACCCCTGCCCGGCACCCATCCCCTCCTTCTGTGCCACTAAAGGCAGGAGCTTCGCTTGGAAATGGAGAATGGAAACCCCCTCCCTCCAAATTATTATCATTTTGAAATTAAGATATGGAAATAACAGTTCTTTACTAGGAAAATTAAAATAGAAATGCAGTATTACACAGAACAATCCCAAACCCTGCCAGAGTCAGAATCCAAGCTGACACCCGTCAGTCAGTCAGGGTGTTGGCACAGTCCCATTCAATGGTGGCTGCATCCTCCTGCAGGGGCAGATGTGGTTCAGCTGGAGCAGTGCTCCTGGAGAAGGTGCAGTTTCCTCTGAAGCTCCAGGGATGATGTGCAAAGGTCCAGTTTTCCTCTGGAATCCAGTGGCAAAGGCTGCTCTGCTGTTCCAAATCTCAGTTTTTCTCTGGGTAGGAAAGGCTTGGCTCCTCCCCTGGCTGGAGCATCTCCCAGTGGGATGATGGAATTTTATCAGTCATGCCCTGGGACTCACTGGCCATGAACAGGAGATATCTCCTGGAGGGAGGATGGGCTGTGGGAAGATAAAGATGATTGCCCAGCTGGTTTAAAGATGGCCCATGAGCAGATAATGTGTGCCAGGAGATCAGGGTCACTGCCCCAGCTGGGTTAACAGATGGGGACAGAATTCACATTGCTGGCCACATCTTATATGGTAACCCAAGACCTTCCATCATCCTTTTTTGTGCTGTGAGACCTAAAATGTGTGCTGAGAACAAAGCAAACATAGAAAATTTGGATTTGTGTGGGGAAAACGAATTCTTGGTTTCTCTCCCTCTGTAAGGATGATGGTGGATTTGAAGCAGTGGAATCACTTGGGATTTGAGCCATGAGCTGATTCCATGAGCTGATTTTTGGGGCTCTTTCCACTCAAAGGGGATGTTGAGAGTGGAGTTTTCCCTCCTTTGCCTGGGGAGGTTTTGGATTTTTGCCTCCTTTGTCACAGGTAGAAGTTGCTGGCCATGCAAAGCTGTTGTGTCCTTGGAGATGGTGCCCTTCCCTCTGGGAGCCTCCCCCACCTCAGGAAGGGCCCTGTGGGTCCCTCCAGCAATAAAATCTCCTGCTCAAGCAGCTGAAGGTCTGGAGGGAGCAGAGCTTGGGGCCACTCGGTGCTAAAACCAAAAGATGTTGAATTATTGAGTAATTATTGGGCAATTTTGAGAAGCCCAAGGCAGGAGGGGCTGTGGCTGCTCTTGGAGCAGCTTGGGGGGGTCTCAGAGAGGGTTTATGGGGTGGGTGGGTGGGGAAAAGCTTCCTCAGAATGGGAAAAAATTCCTACAGGGTGTGGAAGCTCATTTGGGTGGCAGGGGAGAGTTACTTGTTCCTCCCTCAAAGTTCTGCTGTTCCTATTAAAAAAAATCATTGTCATACTCAAATTCTTGGGAAATTCCTCAGGCCAGGTGTTGTTGGGGAATCAGAAGTTCCCATCATCTGCTTGGTGATTTTTTCTGAAATTTTTGGGCTGTGTGGGATGTAAAAATGTTATTTTAAACCAACCTCAAGACCAGGGCTTGATAAGTTTAATTTTGGTTGTTGGAAATTTTTCTGGTGAGGTTTTAGTGTTTAAGCTGAGTTGTCATCAGTCTGATTTTTGTAGTTCTTGTTCATCTCTAGCAAATTTTGGGGCTTTGGTGGCCTGGAGGTTTTGTGCTCATTTTGTGCCAGGAACATCTGTATAAAATCTGATTTGAAGCCTCTTCTGAAGAAAACCAGAGCTTGCAGCTCATCAGCTTTGGGTTTTTTCCCAAGAAATTGAGGCTTATCTGCTTGGTTTAATTGAGTTATCACAGGAACAGAAGCCTCTGAGAGCCCTGAGATCAAACTCTCCACTGCTTTATTCAGATGCAGTTGAAAAGAAAGTATTTTAGGGATTAATTGCCTGCTTTTGGGCCAAAATGGCAGTTTGTTTTTGGAATGACATTCCTTAGATATTTTCTGCAATTTATTTTAAAGGAACTTTATTTCCAGAGGGTTTTACAGCAAACCTCTCTTTTACAGCTGCACACAGAGGGATATTTAAAAATTACCATTTTGGCTCTGAAGCAGTTAAAACACCAGCTGAGTCATCAAAGCTTACATTTTAATGCAATAAAATATCACTTAAAGGTTCAGCTTAGGCTTGATAATAATCCTTTTATTACCTTTTAACCCTTTCTGGTTGTTTTGGGTTTTTTATGAGGTTTTATTAGGGTGGGATTCTTCCCTCCCATCCTATGTGGGAGCATTTTTATGGCAGGAAATCTCTTGGCAGTTCCACTGGCTTGATTGAGTCTTCACTGCTGCAGTTTGAATCTGTTCAAACTGGCTGATGCTTAAAAAGAATGAAAAAAATAAAAATAATTGGGGGGGGAGGGGGGGAGACGTGTCTTTATCTTTTAATTTCCAACATCCAACATCTAAATTTAAAGCCTATAAAATCAAGAGGGTTTTGAGGAGGCAAAATTAGGAGGAAAAACTTAATTTTAAACCTCCAAACAAAGCTGGATAATGAAACCATGTAGGAAAATGCTGCTGAAATCCCTGGCAAACCGTTGCTGTGATGGCCCAGCAGGAGTCAAAAGAACAATAATGGTTTCATTCACTTCAAATTGGGTTGAAGGACCTGCAGACCCCAGGGAGCATTAGAGGGGTTGGATTTTTGTGTTTTTTTTTTTTTTTCTTTTAACCCATCCATTTGTATTTTTTTTCCCCTATGAAACAATCCAAATTTAGGACTGAAACAGATTTCTCAAAGCTGTGGGGGGAAATTATTTTATCCTTAGCTCATGCTAGTGAAATATATCTTTAAATTAGGGGGGAAATGTGAAATAAGAGTGTATTTTTACAGAGCTTTAATGTTATTTAATTAACTTGCAGTGTTTCTGAGAGCAGAACCATCCTAAATGGATAGCTGGAGTCAATAAAAGGGTTTTTTGTGTGAAGCTTCCCCGGGGTCAGGAGCTTTTTCCCAACAAAAATCTCAGCAAATCCGAGGTTAAAAAATCCACTGGGGCGTGACATCATCTTTGCCATGGGAGATGATGTCACAGAAAATCCTTCTGGAAAATTCCCAGTGCAGGGGGAGGGAATGTGCAGCTGTGGATTCTCTGCTCCACCTCCAGGCTGGGGTTCACATAAAAAACCAGAAATTGTTTATCTGGCTGCCCAAAATCTGAAATGTTGGCAAAATTTGAAATATTCCCAAGTGGAGAAAGCAAAAAAATCCTCACCCACTGGGTATGGATTATTCTGGTTTTTGGCAAATCTGGGAGGAATCCATGAATTTCCTGGTGAGATAAAATCTTTGCCACAGGGACAGGGAATCAGTGTCCCAAATTCAGGAGAGGAAAAAGGAAAGGAAAGGAAAGGAAAGGAAAGGAAAGGAAAGGAAAGGAAAGGAAAGGAAAGGAAAGGAAAGGAAAGGAAAGGAAAGGAAAGGAAAGGAAAGGAAAGGAAAGGAAAGGAAAGGAAAGGAAAGGAAAGGAAAGGAAAGGAAAGGAAAGGAAAGGAAAGGAAAGGAAAGGAAAGGAAAGGAAAGGAAAGGAAAGGAAAGGAAAGGAAAGGAAAGGAAAGGAAAGGAAAGGAAAGGAAAGGAAAGGAAAGGAAAGGAAAGGGAGGAAAAAAGAAAAAGGGAAAGAAAGAGAGAGAGAGAGAGAAAGAAAGAAAAGAAAGAAGAGAAAGGAAAGAAAGAAGGAAGGAAAGAAAGAGAGAGAGAGAGAAAGAAAGAGAGAGAGAGAGAAAGAAAGAAAGAAAGAAAGAAAGAAAGAAAGAAAGAAAGAAAGAAAGAAAGAAAGAAAGAAAGAAAGAAAGAAAGAAAGAAAGAAAGAAAGAAAGAAAGAAAAGAAAGAAAGAAAGAGGAGGTTGGATTTTTTTCCAAGTGCTTGTAATGTATTTTTCTCTTCTAAAAAAAAAAAAAACCCAAGAAAAATCTGATTTCCTACAAAGCAAAGAAAGTTTTAGGAGTAATTTACCTCAAATCCAAACCTAAATAAAATCCACAATTTCCATAAATTGACTCAGCCCTGAGCTGCTGGGAGAGAATTCAAATTTAGATACCAAAGGGAAAAAAATAAAGGAAAATAAACAATTTCAGAGACATTTGCAGCTGTAATGGGAGTCACATTGGCTCTTAGTGGGGATTTTTAATTTGGGGATTTTTCCTGCAAAATTCTGAGAAAATATGGGGCAAAAGGGGTAGAAAAAGTGAAGGATTTTTTTTTTTTTTTTTGCAATCACTCCCTTTCAAAAATGAGAATAAACTCTTGTAAACTCATTTTCTAGATCCAGAATATATAAAGATATATAGATTAATAAATAGATTATAAAAATTCAGCCTTGGTTAAATCCTTATAATCATTGCAGAAAGAAAATGAGGGAAGAATATTTTTTTTAGCCATTTTTTTGAGGATTGAATTTCCTGGAATTTGAGAGATTATTTCATTTTTCTGCAGGAACAATGAGCACAACTCTTACAAAAATAATTTTCACTGAGTTCTTTGAAGCAGTTCCTGTGCTTATCTCTAAATCTTTTCTATTTTCCTTCTGATCTCTTGAAAAAAAAAATTAAAACTTTTTAATTGAAAATTTAATTAATTAATTTTAATTTTTTAAATTAATTTTTTTTCTTCATTCCAAGTTGAGACCTGTGGGATAAAATGAGATTTTTACTGGAATTTCACCCACTCACTGAAGCACAGAGGGAATAAAAATACACATTTCAATTTATTCCTGTTAAAATTGAAATTTTAACACCAATTTTAATGCTATTTTAACTCAAATTTAATGCAAATTTTAATTATCTGACAGCATGGGATCCCAGTGGGTTTTAATATTAGGATTAAAATCCTAATAAGATTAAAATCAAGAATTCAGCAATTTTCTGATAATGAGCTGACAATGGTTCATTTTTTATTTTTATATTTTTATATTTTACCATCCTTTCACATGTGGTTGGAATGGGATGAGCTTTAATTAATTTCCAAACCAAATAATTCTGGGATTTTTTTTTTTTTTTTTGTGCTTCCAAAATTAACATTGTGTGAAAAAAACAAACAAAAAACCAAGAATTAATCCTTGACCCTGTGGATTTTCAGTGCTGCTCCAGTCAGGATGGAATTTCTCTGTTTTTGTGGAGAAAATTCAATTTTTTCCCCATTTTTTTTCATTTTTATCCCATTTTTTCCCTTTTTCTCCCCATTTTTTCCACTCCTCTGTTTTGTTTTTTTTTTTTTTTTCACCCAGAGTGTCTCAGCTGTTTTGCCATCTGTGGGGCTGCAGGAGTGCTGAAAAAAAAAGGAAATTTTCAGCACCATTCATATAAAAGAGAATAAATCAATGTCTGTAAATCCAGATTTTTCCTCCATTTTCTTTCTTCATTATTTATTGCTCAGAATTCCTCTCAGGAAAGGTTAAATTTGCTTAAATCTGATTCCACCTTAAAGAAAAAAAAATTAAATAAATAAAACCAAAACAAAGGTGGAGATAAAAATCAGATTTTCCATATTAATCACAATTGGAATTGATCACAGGGTTTCCTAAAAAAAAAATAAAATATTTGAGGAGCAACCTGAATTCTGGTTATTAAGGAATAGGAATTCTGGAGGTAATAATAATAATAATAATAATAATAATAATAATAATAATAATAATCGGAATTATTTTAAAATAATTGCTCAAAAAATGAGCAAGACTGGGGTCTATTTCTCATTTTCACCAAAAATAAAACTAAACTGAAAAGTATCAAAAACTGATAAGAAATGTCAAAACTAATAAGAAATATCAAAATTGATTTAAAAAAATATCAAAAATTGATGAGCTATGTTCAAATCAGGGATTTTATTTTACTGCTTGTGTTTAAATTTTGGGAATTGTTTTATTTTGCATTGTTTTATTATTTTTTGTATTTATTATTTATATTATTTTTATTCCATTTATTTTATTATTTTATTTTTTATCATTTTATTTATTTCTATTATTTATGATAGAAATTATCATTATTTTATAGATTTAACAACCCAACTTTACTGTATAAAAATACTTCCATTCCTCCTCCTGAAGCAGTTTTTCAGAGGGAACTGAGAGGAGTTTTAAGTAGAAATAAATCATTAATAAAATGTAATTATATTTGAATATATATCAGTGCAGTAAAGAGTCAGGGATGTGTTTTTTAGGCAGTTAAACAGTTAAAATTCTTGGGGAAAAAATGGATTTTAGATGGATGGATTTGGTGTGGTGAGGTGGATCTGCTCTATCCCTTAATTCCCAATTTTTCTATTAGAATATCTGTCCCCCATGAAGATGGTAATTTAAAAATTTTTAATTATTTATTTAATTTCCATAATGGATTTTTTTCTCTTAGAGTATCTGTTCCCCATGAAGATGGTAATTTTATAAATTTCTATTTATTTATTGAATTTCCAGAGTGGATTTTTTTTCTCCAAAATAGATGTCCCCCATGAAGATGGAAATTTTATAAATTTTTATTTATTTAATTAATTTCCAGGGTGAATTTTTCTCTTAGAATATCTGTTCCCCATGAAGATGATAATTTTATAAATTTCTATTTATTTATTTAATTTCCAGAGTGGATTTTTTTCTCCAAAATAGATGTCCCCCATGAAGATGGAAATTTTATAAATTTTTATTTATTTAATTAATTTCCAGAGTGAATTTTACTCCTAGAATAACTGTTCCCCATGAAGATGGTAATTTATAAATTTCTATTTATTTATTTCATTTCCAGAGTGAATTTTTCTCCCCAGAATATCTGTTCCCCACGAAGATGATAATTTTATAAATTTCTATTTATTTATTGAATTTCCAGAGTGAATTTCTTTCCCCCAGAATATCTGTTCCCCATGAAGATGATAATTTTATAAATTTCTATTTATTTATTTAATTTCCAGAGTGAATTTCTTTCTCCTAGAATATCTGTTCCCCATGAAGATGCTAATTTATAAATTTTTATTTATTTATTGAATTTCTAGAGTGAATTTATTTCTCCTAGAATATCTGTTCCCCATGAAGATGGTAATTTTATAAATTTTATTACTGTTTTATTTATTTAATTTCCAGAGTGAATTTCTTTCCCCCAGAATAGCTGTTCCCCATGAAGATGATAATTTTATAAATTTTTATTTATTTAATTAATTTCCAGAGTGAATTTTTCTCTTAGAATATCTGTTCCCCACGAAGATGATAATTTTATAAATTTTTATTTATTTATTTAATTTCCAGGGTGAATTTTTCTCTTAGAATAGCTGTTCCCCACGAAGATGATCATTTTATAAATTGATATTCCAATGTCTTATTTATTTCTTTTTCCCTTGAGTCAGCTTTGAAGCTGTTACCCACCCAAGCCTTGCAGAACTGTCTGATAAAAGCAAAAAAAAACCAAGATTTGAACAATAATTTACTTTACAGTGACAACTCCTCCTACATTTGACTGGAAAACAAATTGTGAGTGTAATCCTGGATCTCAGTGACAGTGATGGAAACAAGCAGATCAAATTCCAATTTTCCCATTTAATTTGAATTTCATTGCTTTTTATCCTGAGGGAAATATCAAATTATTGCTGTTGTTGCCCCAGAGGAGGGGACAGGTGTTTTATTTGGGTTTTCCCCCACACACACACCCTGTGCTCATTAATTTGTATTTTCACACATTTTTAGTGTCAGAAAAAAGCAGCTGAGATGGATGATTCAAGGGCAGGAGGGGCAGATATTCAGGAATGAGTTTTAGAAGCTTTTATTTAAAAATGAGCAGCCATGGGTTCCCTGGGGGAATCAAGAAATTCAACTTTTTAACCTCATTTCTCAGCACCTGCCCACTGGTGTTCAATGTGGGACACAATTCCTCCAAACCAGGACTGAGGATTCTTGGATTCACTCAGGGAAAAATTGTTTTTCTTGGATGTTCTGCAGATAGAAGGGAAAAAATGGGCTAAAAAAAACCCCTTTTATTTGGAAATTGATGTTTTTAATATCCTTGCTCAGCACTTGCCCACTGGTGTTTAATGTGGGACACAATTCCTCCAAACCAGGACAGAGGATTCTTGGATTCACTCAGGGAAAAAACTTTTCTGTTGGATGTTCTGCAGATAGGAATTAAAAAATGGGCTGAAAAATGCAATTATTTGGAAATTGATGTTTTTAACCTTTCTCAGCACCTGCCCACCAGTGTTTAATGGGGGACACAATTCCTCCAAACCAGGACTGAGGATTCTTGGATTCACTCAGGGAAAAATTGTTTTTCTTGGATGTTCTGCAGATAGGAATAAAAAAATGGGCTGAAAAATGCAATTATTTGGAAATTGGTATTTTTAACCTTTCTCAGCACCTGCCCACTGGTGTTCAATGGGGGACACAATTCCTCCAAACCAGGACTGAGGATTCTTGGATTCACTCAGGGAAAAAAAATTTTTGTTGGATGTTCTGCAGATAGGAATAAAAAAATGGGCTGAAAAATGCAATTATTTAGAAATTGATATTTTTAATCTCCTTTCTGAGCACCTGCCCACCAGTGTTTCTTGTGGGACGTGATTCCTCCAAACCAGGACTGAGGATTCTTGGATTCACTCAGGGAAATTTTTTTTTTTTTGATGTTCTGCAGATAGAAGGGAAAAAATGGGCTAAAAAATGCATTTATTTGGAAATTGATGTTTTCAATCTCCTCTCTGAGCACCTGCCCACTGGTGTTTTGTGAGGAAAGTGATTCCTCCAAACCAGCACATTCACTGAGGATTCACTGAGGATTCTTGGATTCACCAACTTTCAGAGTTGGATTCACCCAACTTTTCTTTTGGATGCTCTGCAGATAGGAGGGAAAAAATGGGCTAAAAAGTGCATTTATTTGGAAATTGATATTTTTAACCTCCTTTCTCAGCACCTGCCCACTGGTGTTTTGTGAAGGATGCAATTCCTCTGAACCAGGATTGGGGATTCTTGGATTCACTCAGGGAAAACTCCTCACAGAAAAGCAGTTTTTAGATAGAAACAAGGTTTTTAGCTAAAAAGGACATTATCCCATTTTTTTTAAGGTCCAGAGATCTGTCTCTGGATTTGAGTTTTTCAGAGCAAAAGGGGAATTCTGAAACTTTTTGGATTATGAGGAGAACATTGAGGTGTATTTAGAAGGGTGATGGTGCCAGGTGGGGAACAGGAGAAATGGCAGAATTCAGTTCCTCAGTAAATATTCCCAATTATTGTTTCAGCTGCTGGCAGGAATGTAGAGACTAAAATTGGGTTTAGCAGTGGAATTCACTCTGACACTGAGGGATCATGTTCTGGTGGCATTTCCACATCCCCATCTCTGACCAAAAAAAAAAAAAAAATTATAATTAATTGTTATTTCACAGCTGAAAATCAGGCTCTGTTTTTAGCTGCACTTTGGGAACTTTAATACTAAATAGTTAATAATAATTTATATTAATATAATATTTATATTTATAAATTCCAGGGGTGTCTGTGCTGCTGAGAAGGTGATTTTTATATTGGAATCATTTCTCCTGAGTGAATTCCAGCCTGAAAACCAGCAGCAGAGCTTTGCTGGCTTCATGTTTCTGTAAAAGAAGAGGAAATTCTGCACAGAGAGCTCACATCAGTGATTTCTCTGTGATTTTTATCCCTCCCAGGAAAAAATCAGGCAGGGGGGGTTGGAGTGAGATGAGCTCCAAGGGCCCTTCCAGCCCAAACCATTGTGAATTATATTAAAAAAAAAAAAAAAAAAATTAAAAAAAAATATATATACACAATATATTTTATTTATTTATTTATTTATTTACTTACTTACTTACATGCTTATTGTTTTTTATCTATTTATTGTTATTTATTTACTTATTTATTTATTTATTTATTTATTTATTGTTTTAAATTCTCCTGAACTTCATTTCAGTTCCATTTATTTATTTATTTATTTATTTATTTATCTATTGCTTTAAATTCTCCTGAACTTCATTTTAATTCCTTTTTCTCCTTGCAATAGTTCAGCTTTCAAGGAAGTTTCATAAAAAAACCCAACAGTTTATTCAGGTGTAAATAGAAATAGAACAAGGTTGTGCTCAAAGAAATTTGCTTCTAAACCCAAAGGGTTTAAAATTTTTCAAAATTTCAAACACTTGGTTTTTAAACCTGGAAGAATAATTTCAAGTTTCATTTTTTCATGGTGTTAATGATTCTAAATGTTGTTAATTATTCTGAATATCTGCAGATGAATATTGTTTCAAACAGGTGCAGTCACTCAGTATTAATGTGAGTTTAGTGGCTGCTTGGAGAAAAGTGTGTGGTGATGTTTAATTTTTATTTATTTTTTTGCCAAAGAGCAGGATGTGCTTCCTTTCACCTGAAAGATTTGTTGGATGTATTTAATTTAATTTTTTTTTCATTGGAATTATTTGTAGCACTCAGCACAAGCACATTGAGCCAGGAGTTTTGCTGTTGAGTGATTTATTGTAATATCTTGCTGGAATTAATCCAGTGAGCTTTAGCACTACAACTGGTGGTTTATTCTTGATGAAAAATTCAAAATTAAATCCCCTTCAGGACAGAAATTCTGCTAGGGGAGACCTGGCCCTGTGGACAGACATGAAATACAAATATAAATAATTAAATATAAAAATGCACCTGGATGTCACCTTCATTAAGAAATGATTAATTTCAATTCTTACTCCACTTAGTGCCAAACGAGCTTGTGATGAAAAAATAATTGAGATTTTTGAGAGCTTTGTTTTGCTGGGTAATTTTCTATTGGGTAATCATTAATATTTTTGATTTCTGGATAGAATCTCACAGCTTGGCTCTGTTCTGTTAAATGCTGCAGAAGATCCAGTGGTGTCCAAGACCTGGGGCAGAGGTGGATGCAGAATAAAGAACATCTCCTAATTATCTCATTACACTTCTGCACTTCCATTTTCCACCTCCAGGACTAAAAAATGTGCAATAATACAAAATATTAAACTGTGGATTGCTGGATTAAACCAGTGGAAACATCAATTATCACAGGGTGGGAGCTGATTTCTGACAAATCCCTCTGGCACAGGGCATGATTGGACTTTGAATTCTCAGTTTGGGAGGAAATCAGTTCTGGGTGTTGTTCTGGGAGGCTGTGCCTGTATTTCTGCAGCAGCACAGGACCAGACAGGAGCTCTGATTGTCACAGACCCAGAATGTGCCACAATTCATATTTGAAGCCATCCCAAAATCCTTCTCTCCCAAGGATGGAATCCCTTCCTGGCTGCTGCAGTATTTCTTTCCTATTGCTTGCATTCAACACTTTTAAAGTGGTTTTCCCTCCATGTTTTAGTGTTCAAACATTCTTTTTCTCATTCTTTGTCTCCCCCTAGGCCAGAGCAGCTTCTTGAATTCCCAGAGTGTTCCAGCCTCACCCTCCCCTCACAGAGCACCAGTGCCTGTCTCAAACAGCTGCTGGGATTGGATTTGGGAAGATTTCATGGGCATGTCCCCACAACTAAACCTTCCTGCCACTCCAATCCTTGAGGGATGTGCACTGAGTTTATTTCTCTTGGGATCAGGAGAAATCTGCTCTTTGTCCTCCAAGTTCTGTCTTGTCCCTCATCTCCTGAGAAAATAAAAATTAAAAAAAAAAACAAGAAAAAAAAAATAAAGATCATCCCCTGCCATGAGCAGAAACACCTTTCACTATCCCAGGCTGATCCAAGCCAAATCCAGCCTGGCCTTGGAAACTCCCAGGGATCCAGGGGCAGCCACAGCTGCTCTGGGCTGGGATGATGTTTTGTTTGGGAAATGATGTTTTAGCTCTGGAAATCTCAGGAGAATGGGGCTGAAATGATGTTTTAGCTCTGGAAATCTCAGGAGAATGGGGCTGAAATGATGTTTTAGTTCTGGAAATCTCAGGAGAATGGGGCTGAAATGATGTTTTAGTTCTGGAAATCTCAGGAGAATGGGGCTGAAATGATGTTTTAACTCTGGAAAACTGGGGAGAATTGAGCAGAAATGGTATTTTAGGTGTGGAAGTCAGGAGGATGTGGGTGAAATGTTGGGGGAAATGGTGGTTTCTGGGAATTCTCTGGGAATTCCATCCCAGCCCCTCCCAGGGAACAATTCCTGCCCAATATCCCATCCATCCCATCCTCTGGCAGTGAAGCCATTCCCTGTGTCCTGTCCCTCCATCCCTTGTCCCCAGTCCCTCTCCAGCTCTCCTGGAGCCCCTTCAGGCTCTGCAAGGGGCTCTGAGCTCTCCCTGGATCCTTCTCCTCTCCAGGTGAATTCCCAGCCTTTATCCCAGTTCTCCCAGTCGCTGGGATTGCTGGAATTCCAGGGAATCACACAAATGCTCACAGAGGATTTCACAGCACCAGGAGTTTGTTCCTTCTCTCCACAGCCTGGTGGCCTCTTCCAGCCTTGCTCTGGAAGTTCCCTCTCTGTGAAAATTCAGTTTTTGAGCTGGGTTATCAGTTCCAGAAAGCTCCTGGGTGTTTGTTTTCCTGGAAGGAAAACATTTGTCTTCCTTTCCAAACAAACCCTTTGTGTGTAAAAACGTTTGGAAAAACATCTTGTGAGCATTTTCAAGCTGAGCTGATCTCCCTGAAGAGAGAAAGTTTTGCTGGCTTGATAAGAACCAGGCACTTGTACCTGGCCAGAGCCTTGAATTCCCAGGGGAGGGAGACAGGAAAACCCTCCAAGGAATAAAGGATCAGTGCTGGCCATCCTTGAAGCTCCCAGGGGCATTTTCCCAAGAGCAGCCACAGCACCTGGTCCTATATAGGTTAATCCCATCAAAGGAACGACTCTTCCTGATTTGCAGACTAGAACAATATTTCACAATTATTCAGGGCAGGGACAAAAGGGCCAGAAATATAAATAAAGGCCAGGACCTCACAGCAGTTGAGCCTTTTGTGTGGCTTGTGCAGCCCCTCGGTCAGGGAACAAAGGAATCCTGGCCGTGTTTGCTTTGGCTCCAGGCAGGGAGGGACGATTGAAAAGTGTGAAATAAATGAGTGCCCAGCCCGGATGGCTGCTGGAATCGCCCTTTCTTCTCTTTTTCTCTCTGCAGGTCACTCAGATGAGCCGTCCCGATCTGATTTTGTTCCTCATGAAGTACCTGATGGCCTTGGTGGTCGGGATCCCCTCGGTGTTCTGGGTGGGCAGCAAGAAGACCTGCTTTGAGTGGGCCAGCTTCTTCCACGGGCGCAGGAAAAAAGAGTGAGTACGGATATTCTGCAGAGTAACCCTTCCCTTGCTGCCCTGGGAGAGAGTTTGGGTTGTTTGTCACGGGGGAAAGGCAGGAATGGATGGAAAAGTCACTTCTCAGAACACAGGCAACATCCCTAATTATTCTCCCTAATTATTCTTTGTTCCAGAATCCAATCTGCATTTGTCTGTCTTCAAAATGGTTTTAATAAGAATTAAGTATCAAATAAACACTGCAACTATTCTGCCTCTTACTGAGAGGTGGAATGGAAACTTTTTATTTATAAATGTGCATCTAGCCAACTGAACCAGAGCTTTAAATTCAAATTAAACACAGGTTCCTCTCACCGTGGTTGCAGCTGAAAGAATCTGTCTCTGCTTTAAATCTTCTTTATGGATTGGTGCTGAAGAGCAGTTTGATAGAGACAACAAGAATTTCTTGGAGCTTCTGTAAGGTTGAAATTAATTTAGATGAAGGTTGGGATCGATTTAGAGACGAGCTGGGTGATTTTGTGGTAGCAGTGGGTAGGTACTTTGCTAATAGTGTCCTTGAAGATGTTTTTAAGCAGAGCCACAAAGCAGAAGAAGCCTTTGGGTGACTCCTCCCTGACTTTTGGTGCACCCTTCAAGGCTGAAATAACCGGATAGGGAGGTGCTTCAGAATCGGGCAGCCAGGGCCATTATCATTAAATAAATAATGCTCTTGTTTGCCGAGCAGTGCTGCTCGTTCTGCGGTCACTTCTCACGCAGTAATTAATCAGCGCTAATCGCTCCAGGGTCGTCAACGAGAGCCGCCAAGTGCTGCAGGAGCCGGACTTCGCCCAGTCGCTGCTGAGGGACCCCAACACGCCCATCATCCGAAAATCCAGGGGCACTTCCACGCAGGGCACCTCCACGCACGCCTCGTCCACGCAGCTGGCCATGCTGGACGAGCAGAGGAGCAAAGCGGGCAGCGTGCACAGCAAAGTCAGCAGCTACCACGGCAGCCTGCACCGCTCGCGGGACGGACGGTACGGCCCCAAAATCCGGGCTGCTCTGGGGGAGGGGCCTGGAACAGCATCTTCCTGAGCAGGCTACAAAAAATCCTGGCTGCTTGAGGGGGAAAGCACCTTAAACATCATCTCCTTCCTCGTTCCTGAGCAGCCTCCAAAAAATTCTGTTCTGGGTGGGAAGAGACCTTAAACTTCATCTCCTCCCTCCTGAGCAGGCTACAAAAAATCCTGGGTGTTTTGGGGGAAAGCACCTTAAACACCATCTCCTTCCTCCTTCCTGAGCAGCCTCCAAAATATCCTGGGTGTTTTGGGTGGGAAGGGACCTTAAACATCATCTCCTTCCTCTTTCCTGAGCAGGCTACAAAAAATTCTGTTCTGGGTGGTAAGAGACCTTAAACATCATCTCCTCCTTCCTGAGCAGGCTACAAAAAATCCTGGCTGCTTGAGGGGGAAAACACCTTAAACATCATCTCCTTCCTCCTTCCTGAGTGGGCTACAAAAAATCCTGGGTGTTTTGGGTGGGAAGGGACCTTAAAGATCATCTCCTCCCTCCTGAGCAGGCTACAAAAAATCCTGGGTGTTTTGGGGGAAAGCACCTTAAACACCATCTCCTTCCTCCTTCCTGAGCAGCCTCCAAAATATCCTGGGTGTTTTGGGTGGGAAGGGACCTTAAACATCATCTCCTCCTTCCTGAGCAGGCTACAAAAAATCCGGGGTGTTTTAGGGGGAAGGCACCTTAAAGATCATCTTCTTCCACCTTCCTCCTTCTGAGCAGCCTCCAAAAAATCCTGGGTGTTTTGGATGGGAAGGGACCTTAAAGATCATCTCCTTCCTCCATCCTGAGCAGGCTACAAAAAATCCTGGCTGCTTTGGGGAGAAGGCACCTTAAAGATCATCATCTTCCTCCTTCCTGAGCAGCCTCCAAAAAATCCTGTCTGTTTTGGGTGGGAAGAGACCTTAAAGACTTCCTCCTTCCAGGCTACAAAATATTCTGGGTGTTTTAGGGGAGAAAGGACCTTAAGGCTCATCTCCTTCCTCCTTCCTCCTGCCTGAGTGGCCACCAAAAAATCCTGGCTGTTTTGGGTGGGAAGGCACCTTAAAAATCACCTCCTTCCACCTTTCACTCTCCCAGGTTGCTCCAACCTGTCCTCAAATAATTGCAGATGTGGGGAGTTCACAACTTCTTTGGTAAATCTTGTGCAGAAGTTGGACAGGCTCCTTCCAGCCATAATTCTGCTAAGATGGGATGTTCTGGTGCATCAGAGAGAAAAAATGCTGTGGTATTTCAGAGTCTGTGCTGCTCTTGGTGAATTAATTACACAGCAGAGCTGGTTTTCCTGCCCCAGCATCAGCTCAGCACTTTCCTGGCTGCTTTAGTCCGTGTGCCAGTGGATTTTGTGACTGTCAGTACTCCTGGTAAACAAGGGCACAAGTTCCCTTGTTGTTTCCTTGCCCTGAGTCGAAGTGGAGCTAAGGTTTCCAGAGTAATTAATCATCCAGTGTTTCACTCCCCTAATTATCAATTAGCTGGAGAAAGAACCAAGTGAGACCCATTGTGCAGGAGCTGGAACTGGGGGCTGTAGGAGCTGAGCAGGTGTCCTGGTTTGAAGGACAGGTGTCTGCCAAGAAAGCTTCTCTTTGAAATGGAGAGTGCAAACCCCCTCCCTCCAAATTATTATTATCATTTTGAAATTAAGGGGCTCTCAGGCAAAGATATGGGAATTAGGAATAACAGTTCTTTACTAGGAAAATTAAAATAGAAATGCAGTATTACACAGAACAATCCCAAACCCTGCCAGAGTCAGAATCCAAGCTGACACCCGTCAGTCAGTCAGGGTGTTGGCACAGTCCCATTCAATGGTGGCTGCATCCTCCTGCAGGGACAGATGTGGTTCAGCTGGAGCAGTGCTCCTGGAGAAGGTGCAGTTTCCTCTGAAGCTCCAGGGATGATGTGCAAAGGTCCAGTTTTCCTCTGGAATCCAGTGGCAAAGGCTGCTCTGCTGTTCCAAATCTCAGTTTTTCTCTGGGTAGGAAAGGCTTGGCTCCTCCCCTGGCTGGAGCATCTCCCATGGGATGATGGAATTTTATCAGTCATGCCCTGGGACTCACTGGCCATGAACAGGAGATATCTCCTGGAGGGAGGATGGGCTGTGGGAAGATAAAGATGATTGCCCAGCTGGTTTAAAGATGGCCCATGAGCAGATAATGTGTGCCAGGAGATAAGGAATAAAAGGATAAAACCCCACCCGGTTTTTAACAGATGGTGACAGGATTCACATTTCTGGCCACAGCAACCCACCATAGCAGGGAATGCCTTTCCTCCCAAAACCTGTGCTGATCTTTCCCCTGGGTTAGGTACACTCCCTGCAGCTACAGGGGCGTGGAGGAACGACTACCTCACGGCAGCATGTCCCGGCTGACCGACCACTCCCGGCACAGCAGCTCGCACCGGCTCAACGAGCAGTCGCGGCACAGCAGCGCCCGGGACCTCAGCGGGAACCCGGTGACTCTGATCAGCCACGGCACCAGCATGAACCGCGTCATCGAGGAGGATGGCACCAGTGCCTGAGGCTGCCGGCCCCGCTGCCTTCCTCGGCAGCTGACACGCCCAGCATTGTCCTCAGCCTCTCAGGTGCTCAGCTTGGGCTCAACGTGGGGAGTCGGGGTTGGCTTCTCTGCCTGGAACTCGGCTTGGAGCTGGCTGAGTTAAAAACAGCTGGTTGTCTCCTCTGAAACCTCTCTGGAGGTAATTATTTATTTGAGAACTCATCACACACAACTGCTGAATTTCGGATTCTCTGTGGAAAACATCTCCCCCTTCCTTCTCTGTCCCTCCCTCTGTCCCTCCTTCTGTGCCAGCCCCAAAATTTCGGTGTTGGGGTCGTGCTGGGAGTTGTTCTGATGAGACTGGAGGGGACTCTTGATGGCTGAAGGAATCCCTCCCTGCAGGGGACACGTCCAGCACTGCCTGAGGGACGCCTGGCAGCGTTTGGTCACACTGGAAACACCACAGGAACGAGCATTTTGGAGAAGGAAACTCCTCTGAGGATCACATTTCTTCCTCAGTTGTCCACAGGGTTCAGGGGAAGAGAGAGGCAGGCAAGAGCAGTTTTTTTATAACTTGTATTGTCCTTGCATTTTTTACAAAAGACTATTTAAATTTTCTACTGGTTTACAATTTCTGTAGGAAGAGATGGGTTTTAAAAGCAATTATCTAGATAATGTTCAGCCATTTATTTTTTAGAGTCACGTACAAAAGCTGAGATTGCCTGTTCCTGATCTATTTAAAAAAAACTATCATAGAAAAGCTGAATTTGTCACCCAAGCAGGAATGTACAGCCAGAGCTGAGCCTGTTTACAAACCCCAGCAGCTGAGGCCAGAAGGAGCAGAGGAGTTGATTCAAGGATGCCCCACCTGCCTGGTGATGTCATGGCTGTTTGGGGAGGATTCTCTGTGCTGAGCAGGAATTCAGAGATGGGTGGGGGGAAACTGAGGCAGGAGCTGTCCCCAGATGGGGAAAATGGAGCAAGTGGCAGCTGGAAGCTGAGGAGGAGCCAGGATCCACAGTTCAGGGACCTTGGTTACAGATCCACCTCTGCTGGGGTTGTTTTCAACCCCTACTGCAGATTCATGGTAGAGAATTCTCAGTTTGGGCTTTTTTTGTGTGGGGGACTTGAGGCAGAAGTCGAGGATGGTGCTGGAGATCTGCTGGAGCATCTTCTGCAGAGGTTCATGCTGAAGGAGGCAGAGCTACCTCAGTAACTGCTCAGATCACTGCTGGGAAATGAATCCTTATTTTACATTGTCCTTCCATAATTCCCTCCCTGACCTGCTGGAGGCACTTTGAGAAGCCTTTGTGCACCAACCTCGAGGGCAGGAGCTGCTCCACAATTAACTCCTTTTAACTGCAGCTGATGACACAACAGCAGACTCATAACCTGTGTGCTGTGCAATCAAAG
This sequence comes from Oenanthe melanoleuca, assembly GCF_029582105.1. Taxonomy (NCBI): domain Eukaryota; kingdom Metazoa; phylum Chordata; class Aves; order Passeriformes; family Muscicapidae; genus Oenanthe; species Oenanthe melanoleuca. Next base: position 1,347,000 of record NC_079336.1, read on the forward strand.
GCTCCCAGACAGATTCATCCCAAATTGTCTTCCTTGCTCCCACCGGGTCGGAGGAGAAAACAAAGAGCCCAGGAGTAACAAATTTTTGTTGTTTGGAGTAACAAAGTTTTGTTGTCAGCCCAGGGATTGCCCTGTCCCAGGGAGAACTGCCCAGATCCAAAGCCCGTGGAAAATCCTTTGGAGTGATTTAAACCAGAGAAGCTGCAACTCCCTGGAAGCCCCAAGGGTGGAACCTTTGCTGTTTTCAAATTCAGCTCCTCCTGCCTCACAGTGATCTGATAGAAATCTGGATCTGTGGAAGATGAGTTTTTCTAAACACTGGAACTGAACTAAATAAGCTCAAGGGTTTACATTGATCCTCTTGGCTCAATTTCCAGTACTTTTATCTTTTTTTAATAAATTGCAGCAATGCTTTGACTTGTTTAGAGACAGGGAGAGGAATGCTGATGGAGCTTGGAGAAGGATCCTGCTGGAAATGTTGTTAATTAGTGAGGCTCAGTCCCCATGCTGCTTCCAGATGGGAATATCCAAGTTGTTCCTTGCTCATGGATCCTAAAGGAACAGGCTCCTGTCACCCCAGAGAGGTGATTGAACATCAAACTGAAACTCCCTTCTACCTTCAGCACCTGAGCTGTGCTCTCTTGGCAGAGCATTCCTCAGCCATGGTTCTCCCCCAGCTGGGGCTCACAGGGCTTCAGCTCCCAAATCTGAGGTGCATCCCAGTTGGAATGTGACCCACCAGCATCTCAGGCAGGGGCACCAGGATCTGGCTGCTGTCCCCAGGAATCAGGCAGGGAAGCTGGACAGTGCCTGGTTCTCCAGCTCATCCCAAACTTCAGCCCTGTCCCTCCCACCAAAACTCTGCTCTGTGAAACTGCTCCATCAAAGCTGCAAAATGCATGACTCCTCATTCCCAGCGTTCCCAGGGATCTCCAGCTCCTGTTTTACCAACCTGACTGTGCTGACAGCAGCTCCCCCTGAGTTTGTGGTGTTCCCTCTCCCTTAATCCCTTCAGCTCCTGTGAAATATCCCAGATCAGAGCTGTGCTCGTGTTGCATGGAAGAGCTGCTCCTCTTTTTTAAACCATAAACAACCCAACAGCAGCAAACAGCCACATTTGGGTGTCAGTGTGTTTGTGTTCTCCCCTTTTCTTCCAGTTTAGACCCAAATTTTGTGCTGGAAGCTTGAAGCCACCAGCTCTAGGGGAGAGGTCAGTGGTGAGCACGGGAGGCTCTGTCACAGCCACAATCCAGCACTGCTCCTGAGCTGTTCCAGCAAGGATGGGAGGGAAAAATCCCTCAGGAAGGGCACAAGGAGAAGAGCAGTGCCCACCCTTCCAGGGGAGCCGGTTCTGCAGCCCAGCTCCGGGGCACTGAGGATCCCAAAAAGCAGCAGGGAGCCGACAGCCGTGTCAGTGTGGTGAGAGCAGGGCACAGAGCAGAGCATCCCTCCCGGGAGCCATCCCAGCTCCCCCCTGAGCTGCAGAATGTCCAGCTGAATGTGAAGCTTTACCCACCCCCCGTGCTTCCTCTCTAATGGGATCAGCTTTGCTTTTGCCCCCAGGCGCTGTTGTGGGGAGCTCGGTGCATGCAAAGCCTCTCGCAGCCCTTCCTCCCCTGCTGGGACATCCCCGGGAAGGAGCTCCCTGAATCCTCTCAACTCGTGGAATGTGTGGGCCGACCCCACTTGCACTCAGCTCTTGTAGACTTGTTTACAGTTAGTCCAGTGTCGGTTTTGTAACGTTTAATTTTTAGCACTTTAACTGTGAGTGTACAAATTGGTTCCCTTGTAGTTGGTGTACATTTTCATTTTAGACCTTTGGAAGTTTTTAATAAAACGATGGAAAAACTCTGGTACCAGGTTTCCAATTCTTCTCCCGTGGGTATAATCCTACCTCTGTTAAAAAACCCGGTTCAGCAGTTGAGATACAAAGGTGAAATAATTAAAGATCCGGTTTTACTTTGGCCAGCAGCTCTCTGAATTTAAAGAAAGATTTCCAGACTTTAATCTCCCGCCAACATCTGCACTCGTGGACGCCGGGCAGGCTTCCAGCAAACACAAACTCGCGGATTTGGGCTGCGGGTTGCTCCGCCCTTGGACGAGAACAGAGCACTGAGAGCAGCAGCGCTCCACAGGCACAGAGAGCGGGGAGCAGGCAGGTTTGGGAGCAGCGCTGCCAGGGATGGTTGGGCTGTGCTATTGCCAAATCCAAGCTGAGGACGGGGTGAGGGATTTATCTGGAGGAGTGTCTGGGGTTCGGGCGGATACGTGGTGGTTTTGGGTTGGAAGCCGTGTGCTGAGTCTGGCGTGGCTGGTGATAAAATAACTCACTAATTACTGGTGCTGAATTAGATAATTAGTTCAGGGATGAAACTTTAAGAGCTGCTGTGGGTTGTGAGTGAGCAGCTCTCAAGTCAAGCAGCCAGAGGAGGATTCCCAGAGCAGCTGAGCCCATTGGGGATGGGGAACGGGAGCTCCCAGCGCTCATCTCATTGCCGGCTCCCGAGGGGTTAATGCAGGGCTTGGGGAGGAGATGGAGTCACCCGGAGCCACCCGAGGTGGTTTCACCTGCGGGGGGGAGTGGGAGGAGCACGGGAGAAGGAGCCGGGGGAGGGGCTGTGGTGGGAGCAGGGTCAGTTCAGACCCCCGGGCTGGGATTAGGGCTGGGGGTGTTTTAGTCACGATCACATTCCTGACACACCTTAACACCCAGGTTGCTGTTTGGTGCCAGCTTTGTCTCCCAGCTCTGCCAGCTCGTGCCCTTGTCGTGATTTCTTCTCCTGGACGGGAGAAGAGCATCTGCCGTGCACTAATCCTAAAAACAACAAAGTCATTGAATCATGGAATGGTCTGGGTTGGAAGGCACCTGAAATTTAGCTTTTAATTCTGTTCCCTTGCCATGAGCAGGGACACCTTCCACTATCCCAGGCTGCTCCAGGCCCCATCCAGCCTGGCCTTGGACACTGCCAGGGATCCAGGGGCAGCCACAGCTGCTCTGGCAATCTGTGCCCTCCACCCTCACAGGGAACAATTCCTTCCTAATATCCAATCAGAACCTACTCCAAGAAATCACTGGTAACAAAAGGCTGAAACAAAGTAGGTGGAAATAGAAGGATCTTTTTTTAAAAAAGCATTTTTTTAATGAGCTATCTCCAGCCCAGTGGGATCAAACCTCCAGCCCTGGAGCGTGACCAGCCAGGATCCACATTTCCAACGCCCTTGGCTACCGGTCTGACTGGTTTTTATGGTAACACTCCAGACACCTTTGATTGATACTCAGTCTCCAGTTTCAGTGCCTGCACCTCTGTGCCACCTCCTCCCTGCACCCACATCCTGCTGCACACCCCACTGGCAGCTCCTGCTCCCCCTCCATCCCACGGGGCCATCCCGGGTGGGGACAGCTGCTTTCTCCTCTCCCATCTCCTTGGGTTTGGGTTTTAGGAGATCCCACCTTCCCCTTTGCTTCCTGCCCCCATTTCTGCCTCCACACACTCCCCTTGCAGCACCTTGATGCATTTCAAAGCCTCTGCATCCCAGGAGCTGGCTTAAAATATTTCCAGGGTGTCCCACGAGATGCTCAGCAAACTGGAGCTATCCTGATGCCTGAAATGGTGGGAAAGCTGAAGAAGGATGGATCTGCAGTGCCAAATGGTTGCCAGCCTCTTCCCAAGCTGCTGTAGTGCAATATTTTAAATATAAATATTTTGGTGTAGACACATCCTCCGCTGCTTCCCGTTCAGTGCTGGAGCAGAGGGTTCCTGCCTTTGGGAGAACGTGCTGAAAAGATCCCTTGAGGCCCTGAATTGCAACATAATGCAGCCAAATCCCACCTGGAATCCGTCAGAAGGGACGAGCCCCGACATTCCCCGATCCTTCAAAGCCCTCGGATCTGGAAACGACACCATCAGATAAGGCTCAGCTCCTGCCAAAAGACACAGAACATCTGCTGGGCTGCACAAAGAGGGGTTAGGGGAAACTGAACCTTGTTCCTCAGCTCTCATTTCTGGGAGGAAACCATCTCCCAGGTTCTGCTTTGCAGGGCGGGTCTGGGGCTTTCACGGTGGTCCCCAGGCTCTGAGGATGAGGTGACCTTGATGATGGCACAGGGGGAGCAGGGCCAGGGATGTGCTGGCTCGTGGAAGAGCAAAAAAATCCGGGGCTAACCAAGAGTTTGGATTTGTGGTGACGAGATGAGAGGAAACGCCCTCAAGCTGTGCCAGGGGAGATTCAGGTTGGACACCAGGAGGAATTTCCTCACAGAAAACACAGCAGGGGAGGTGCTGGAGTCCCCATCCCACTCAGTGCAAGATCAGTCAAAACATGGACTCAGTGATCTCAGAGATCTTTTTCTACCTAAATAATTCTATGAAAACCAGAAACCATCTTTAGTTTTCATCTCCTTTTCTCCACTTGGAACGCTTGTCCCTAAAAGCAGCCCCGAAGAACCTGCTGGTTCCACGGAGCTTGTTCCACCACAGCTGCTGGTGCTCCCTGGGGCAGGTGAAGGGTTAAGCCGGTCTCTGGAGCCCCGAATGCTGCCAGAGCTCGTTACGGGTGAGCAGCGGGAGAAGGGACACGCCGCTAATTGGAGCGGCGGCCTCCAGAGCTGTGAGAAATCAGCGGCGGCACAACGAGGAGGTGCCGAGCTCCGCGGCCGCTAACAGGTGCCGGGTCACCCCAAAATCCTGACCCCTGTCACTCAGTGCCCCTCACCCTCCCGACCTGACCGCGGGGGAGGCTTCTCACCCCCGTCCGGAGCAGCTGCTGCTGGAAAAGCTCTGACAGGCAGGATTTAGACTTTTGTTTTTTTCGCTGGAAGCCCAGGAGCCGTAAATCGAATTCCCAGTGCTGCTGCTGCCCCAGACCTTCCGAGGGTTGGCATCAGGGGTGGTGCAGGAGCAGAAAAAGCTGCAGCATCCCCAAACTGGGCTCAACCGGCTCCCGGCATCAGCAGAGCCCCTTCTCCTCCTCCCCTGCTCCCACTGTAGTCACAGCTCGTTGTGCAATTGTTTCCCCTGTATCCTTTTTCCCCAAAATGCTTTTTCTCCATCCTGGGACACTGGGGAGTTGTGGTGCTTTTCAAAGAGCTCTGGGAGCAGCACGGGGAGCAGGAGGATGTTTTGCTGTGCAGGGATGCAGCGATGCTGGTGGGGAGGAATCGGCGCTCGGGATGCTCGCAGAATCCTTGAATGATTCGAGCTGGAAGATTTGGGAAGATGTGTTGGGAGGATGGGAGAAACCACGATGTTGATCCTGAGTGCCGGCAATGCTTCACATCCACCCTTGGGGCAGTTTGGCAAAATCCAGCGCAGCTTTTCCACCCAAACCGCGGGGCAGAAAATGCCCCGGGAGATGTGCGGGCTCATCCCCGCCGGGGACACTGCCCGGCCTGGCCGCAGGGTCTGGGGAGCCCACGGGGGTTCTTCAGCCAAGAATCAGCCCAGAAAAGCGGCGTCCCCAGAGGCAGCGCGGGTTTTTGAGGCAATGGTGCCACCCTGTGCACCGCGCCAGCGCTGGGCTCGCAGTGACACCACGGAGGGATGGCACAGGAAGGTGGTGGCACAGGGCACCAACACCATCCACGGCAGGAAAAGGGTGACATTCCCTGCGAATGTCCCACTGCAGCTGGAACAGCTGGTTTGTAGGGACACGCATGGAAAGTGCAGAAATCCCATCAAACCCGGCGCTTCCTGGAGCTCCTAACGGGAATTCCGAGCTGGTTTATGCTTTTCCCACCTTTCCTGGGCCACAGAGTCCCCTCCTGTGCTCCATGCCCTGCCCCGAGGGAGATGTGGGGACATCACAGCAATGTCCCATCAGTGACCCTGCAGGAGGAGTCCGTGTCCTCTCCCTGAGCCCCAGGATGGAGCAGCACCACCCGGGAGAATCCCCCTGGGATATCTGGGATAATTTAGGTGCCACAACTTGTGGCCTCTAGGAGGGCTGGGGGGAAGCAGTTATTTTTTGTATTAGTATTTTAATATTTTTAATTAAGCAGGATGGGTGTCTCCCCAGCACCCCAGAGACCAGAAACACCCCAGAGGGTGTCACCCTGACATCCTGGGACTGATGGAGCCTCCAGGTGCAGCTCAGCTCCTGTGGAACGAGCACCCAGGAGGAGGCAGCAGAGCCCCATCCCTGGTTTCAGCTCCCCAGATGATTTCAATCCCCCATCACATCCCAGCTCCCTCCATGGCCGCCTATCCCAGGCTGTTTCAGGGTGTCAAATGGGGACAAGAAGCTTTGGGGACATTTTTAGTGTCAGGCTTTGCTATTTTAGCTCCTCCCTGAGTGTGCACACACCTGAAGGCACGAGCACAAAGGCACACACCCTGAATGGCCCCACCAAGAGGGATGGGAAAGCATCCCCCATCCCATAGGGGCACATGGATCCTCAGGCTGGAAGAGGGATTTGCACAGAAGGAAGGATTCCAGGAAGGATTTCAGGAATGAGGGAAGGATTTCAGGAAGGAAGGATTCCAGGAAGGAAATGGTCCCTGTGTTGTACAAATAAATAATGGAGGAGCAGCAGGGAATTTTGGAGACACAGTTTTGCAGGGAATCTCTGGTGTGACACCCCCAGTTAGCTGGACACACAACAACTTCCCTCTCTTGGATTCCAACGGCTAATCCTTAGGGAATAACAGACATTAACCTCTTAGCTGGTGTGCTGTCAGTGCCCCTCGCTGATGAGCTGATTAAAATTTAAAAAATTTGAATTCTCCCCCCCAGGTACCCCAGGAGATGCAGAGGAGATGCTCCTTGCTGGCTTTGCTCTTCCCTGTCTGTCTGAGCAGACCTGGATGCTCCATGGAAATGTTTGCAGCCTTTGTGATCTCCACTAATTCCTGGCTGCTGTGCTCCACCAGGATTATCTGTGTCCAAGCTGCCACCTGGAGCTGCCACCTGGTGCCAGGAAAATCAGTTAGAGGCAAAATTTCTCACAAAGGAGCCCCTATCCCCATCCTTGGGACATTCACAATTTTAACTTTATTTAAGCTGTTCAGAACAGTCATTGCTGCTCTGGACATGAGCCTTGACAAAGAAACACACAGAATTTCCTGGGATTTGAGAAATACTTGCAGCCCTCCCCAGGATTTGGCCAAATGTTGACTCTGATCTCCACAGAGCCACATCCCTGCTCCTGGGAAGAAACAGGAGCCTGTGGAAAGACATCATGGGAATAGAGGCTGCAGAATGGAGGATTTGGTTGGAAAAGCAGCTTTTTGAGTCAGAGCTACTGGCAGGGTTTGAAATGTCACTTCACATCTGCAGCAGACACAAGGTGGCATCAGAAAGCCAAATCCTCCCTGTGAGGTTTCTCTTGCCATGGAAAAGAAACACAAGTTGGACTCCAGGTGTGCACACACCTGATTGCTGTGCCTCTGGTTTTCCTGAGAGTCCTGCAGCAATTCTCCTCTCTTGTCACTGCTGGCTCTTTCCAGGTCTTGTCCATGAGCTGCAGTTGCTTCTCCTGTCAGAAAAAAACAGGAATTACATCAGTGGATCTTGATGCAAACTGGGAATGTGGATCAAGGCTTGTGAGGTCTCACTTTCAGAGCAGTATTTGAGCTTGTCATGGTTTAATGCAGGTTTGGTTTTTGGTTGGGACTGCTTTAATCCCATTTTTGGGGTGGCTGGTGTAGGATCATCATCCACTGGGATCTGTTTTCCTCAGGGATTTGCTGAGTTTTGGGTTGGTCTCTGAGCAGGATCCCAGTGCTGGGCTCAGCAGAGCAAAGCACTGACCCAGGGAGGTCAAGCCACAGAGTCTCGTTAATATTTAGGTGATTCTGCCACAGAGCTGCATTAATTATCCACTCAAGATGAATTAATTACCCTTCCAAGCAGCCTGTGGGGAAAAGCAGGGCAGAAAGAGTCAGGACTGGGGCTGTGACCCCGAGAGGCCCCAAATCCTCCTGCAGCACCCAGGGGTGCATCCAGACCATCAATCCATACATTTTCAATCCACACATTTCCACTCCATCAATCCATACATTTTCAATCCACACATTTCCACTCCATCAATCCATACATTTCTATAACTACAGACACACTGTGTGTATGTTTCTAACAAGTTCTCACAAGGGGAATACTCTGAACCTCTCAGCATCAGCCCCAGTTTCACCCCAAAAGCTGATGTGCCCCACATCTGCCCCTTCCTCTCCAAACCAGTGCTTCCAATTTATTTTCCACAGGTGTTTTAAGACACTTTTTTGGGTTTTGCCTGGGAATGGGCAAAGATGAGAGAAGACTCTGGAGAGATCTTAGAGTTTCTTGCAGAGCCTGAAGGGGCTCCAGGAGAGCTGGAGAGGGACTGGGGACAAGGGATGGAGGGACAGGACACAGGGAATGGCTTCCCACTGCCAGAGGATGGGATGGATGGGATATTGGGAAGGAATTGTTCCCTGGGAGGGTGGGGAAGCCCTGGAATAGAATTCCCAGAGAAGCTGTGGCTGGCCCTGGATCCCTGGAAGTGTCCAAGGCCAGGCTGGATCAATCTGGGATAGTGGAAGGTGTCCCTGCCCATGGCAGGAGGGTGGAATAATGTGATATTTAAGTTCCTTTCTAAAGCAAAACATTCTGGGAGTCTAAGTTTTTACACATACAAAAATAAAAATAAATATGGATATCTGGTATGCATCTATTTTATATGTATGTGTAAACACACATATAAAATATATACATACCAGATATCCATAAAATTACATTGATACAGATATAGATGTATATACCCATACATATACACATACATATACATATACATATACATATACATATACATATGCATATACATATACATATACATATACACATACACATACACATACATATACATATACGAATATGAATATACACATGGAGATATATATATATAAATATATAAATTAATAATAAATTAATTAATAAATATATAACACCACGTATACATCCACAGACATACAGCGATATATATTTATACACACCCCCTATTAGAACCCCAAACCCCCCTGTGGGTCCCAGGGCGTCCCCCCACCCCTTCCCAGCCGAGGGGACCCCACTCGCAGGAGGTGCCAGCAGAGGGCACCGCGCCCCCATTTTTGGGCTCCGCTTCCCAGAATGCAGCGAGTGGGGCCGGGGGCTCCGCGGGCTCCGCACGCCGGGGCTGCGGCCGCGGGGACAGCGCGGGGCTCCGCAGGTAAGGGCTGCTCCCCGCGACACTTCGGGCATCATTTCATTCATCATTCCATTTCATTTCATTTCATTTCATTTCATATTTCATTTCATTTCATTTCATTTCATTTCATTGTACGTTATTTTATCGCATTTCTTTTCTGTTATTTTTTAATTTTTAGTTTTTTGGTTTAGCATTTCATTCCCCCCCTCCATTTATTTTAGTATTTTATTTATTTGTGTTATTTACTTATAATCTACTCTATAGAATATATTTACTATAATCTACTTTATAATCGCTCCCCGCCCCACAGGAGGGGTGCCCTGGATTTAACCGGGAGCAGCACCAGCCCCTCCCGGGATGGGGACCCATCCTCCTCCTTTCCCCTCCTGGAGATGTCCCTGGGTTGGGCTGGAGATTTTTGGGAACTGGGGTTTTTTCCTGGCTGAACCGGCAGCTGCTTTCTTGGAGGGGGATGTGGGATTTTATCCAGCTCCCCAAAGTTGGGGGAAACTCGTGCCGGTGGCGCTGGGGTGGCAGCGGCTCCTGTCCCGCTGGGATGGTGCAACATAAATTCGGATTTAATGTGACGGCTGCGATGGAACAGCGGGCGGGGGCTGCTCTGCCCCCGCTCAAAGTTGCGTTCGAGTTTGGCAATTTGGGCCATGGGGAATGCGGGGAGAACTGGAGGCTTTGGGAGGGTGGCACAAGGAGAAATCCCTGCGGGGAATGGTCAGAGAGCAGGAGAGCGATCCCCGAGAGAGGGAAGGTTTGGGCTGCCCTTGAGGAGGCAGCGCCGGTGTCGTGGTGCCTCTCGTGGTTCAGCGGTAACTCCGTGTCTGGGATGCGAACAGGACACAGAAGGACCTGGAGAAGTCAGGATGCTCCGGCCCCCGTTCCTTGCTCAGATCCCCCTTCGTGTCTTAAATCTCGGGGTGCTCAGGACTCGCCATCTCTCCCGAGTTGTGTTTTGAGTTGGATAAAACCCTGGTTTGCACGAAAGCCCCCAGCCAGAGCAGCACTAAGGAAATTTTCCCTGAGCCAGGGAGGGAAGCTGGAGCCGAGCTAAAGCAAATAAACTTGTATTTCTTCATGTTGGGGCTGGGTTTCTTTGTGTTCCGCTCTGCTCTGGGCAGTCTGAGCTCCCTTCCAGCCCAGTCCAACCTTCACCTCCAAACGTGGCCGAGCAAAGAAAGTTCTGCTCCTCTGCAAAGCTCTGTCCTCCCTCCCTCGGCTTTTCCCCGCTGTTTCTCGCCCCGGTTGCTGCAGGAAGGGGCTGTGCGGCGTTTCTGCTCCAGGCTGAGATGCTGCAGCCGTGGAAAGTGTGAGCACGGCTGAGCTGGCAGGGCTGTGCGGCAGCCCTGTGCTCTGCTCTGCCCGGGGATGGAGGGGATGCTGCAGAGGAGGGAAAACACCTTTTTGTCACTAACAGCAAAAGGTGCTGGGGGGTTTCTCTGCCCGTCCCCACTGTGTCCCACTGACCATGGGAATGTGCCTGTGCAAAGCAGGAGCTGAGCGGATTTCAGGGTGGAGGTGCTGGAATATATCATTGTTAGGAGACTAAAAATGATCCCAGAGAAACCTTGGCTAAGAGGTTTCTCCCTGCTGGGTAAGCACTGTGTGTGTGCAGGAGTGATGAGGAGATGCAGTCAAAGATCAGAGGTGGGAAAAATGGGATGTTACAGAGAAAAAAAAAAATCGAAATCAAACTATGTGTTGTGCTCTTCCAAAAGAAATAAGGGGGGATGCAAGCCTGTTGATCCCACAGCAATAACCTGGGGGAACCTGTGGCTCCTCTGCCATCACATCAGTGTAACTCGTTAAATGCATTCCATCCTCTCACGAGAAAACAGATGAAATGTAGGTGCCAATGTCCCCAGTGCGTGTGAAGTGCTCTTACATCGGGGGAGAGGGAGGATTTTGACACATTGCACGGTTCCATCCATTAGTCACAGTGTTTCCAGCGTGCCACACGTGCACTCACATTTTGGTATAAATGGATGCACGGGAAGCAAATTCAGAGGTGACACAAGGGAATGTGGAGAAATTGAGGTGGATTTTTCCCCTGCAGGACCCTTTGTTGCCCAAGAGGGACCTCCAGCTTCAGTCCATTTGGTGTGGGTGATGCTTGCTTGCTGTAGGTAATAATTTCTTTTTTCTGATACATTTTTGGCTTCTTTGTACCAGTCTTCCTGCTTTGGAGGGAGGGAGGATGGAAATGTTGCAATTCCCGTTGAAGGGTTTGACATTTTATAGCAGAAAAAGCCAAAGGCAGACAGTTGCTTTGATTTGGCTCCTTTTTGCTGAGTTTAAGGGAAGGCAGGATGGGATTCAGGCTGGAGGTGGAGAAAGGAGGTGGCACACACATCCCTCATGTCACAGTGTCCCTCTGGTGTTTTCAGCAGGCATACATCTCTGGGAACAGGCTCTTTCCAACTGGTTTTGTGCCCAGAAACTCAAATCAGTCATATCCAGCAAAAATATGAAGGTGAGGGAACATCTGCTCCTATGTCACCCACATCAGTTTTTATGGCAGCTCTGATTTGCTCACTGGGGATCCCAAAAAGGATTTTGTGACTGTTGGGTAAGTTGGTATTGAAGGTTCACCACTTTCTCCTTCATTTCTTCTATTTCTCTGTCTCCCTTGGGAATGAGGAAAGGGTTTCCAGTGCCATGTCAGCATTTGTTTTTATTTTCTCAGTAGCTGGTCCTGGAAGCAGCTGCCTGGAAATGGTCAAGCAGGAGTTTTATGGTTCTGGAGAGGCCCTTCACCTTCCTGGTGGCCCTGCTTGAGGAGTGGTGGGCACTGGTGGCTGTCAGATGGATTTCACATCTGCTCACTGCTCCCAGCCAGGAATGGCTCTTTCCAGATCTGCCATTTTTTGGATTTCTTCCCCAAACACCCCTTGAATTTTCCAGCATGGAAATGTTGGAAAATTTCCATGAACTTCCAACTGGGATGTCCAGTTGCAGAAGGAGATGGAGCTGCTCTCTGGGCTGTGTGTCACATCCCTGCCCTTTCTGTATTCCCTTGGAAAAACCAGAGAGTTTTCTATGGAATGTGGCCCAGGGATGCTTTTTCCTTCAGAATGAGTCTGAACTTGTCCAGTTCAGCTGCAAAACCCTCAGCTGCTTGCGTGGGCCACTCTTTAAAAACAAAGGCACTTAAAAAACTATTCTTTGCCCCCAAAAAATAGCTTTGGTGGCTGTGACTGTCACTGAGTCACATTCCTGGTGGATAAATGATGTCTTTGTTGCTATTAGTTAATAAGGCAATTATTATGATAGGAAATTAACAAGAAATTGTTAAACTAATTAATTCAATTAATAGGAAATGCTGCCCTTCTCTGGGGCTGCCAGTGGATGATCTCTGTGTCAGCTCCAGATATCAGAGCAGAGCTTCACTGGGCAGCTGGGGGACCCAGTTTGGCCACGTGGCTCCACGAGGGGACCATGTGCTGGCCAGCCTAGTGGCCAGCATGGCAAGGGGAGCATCCAGCTCTCAGCAGGAGCTGGCAGCAAAGCCAGGCTTGCTTTTGACTCATCTGGCTGGGAGGTGGGAGGTGTCCTGGTGCCAAAGGAGGAGAAAGTCCTTGTTTCAGAAACACAGCAGAAGGAGGAACTGCTGCCAGTGATGGGCTGGAAGGAGGCAAAAATGATGATGAAAATCACTCATCAGCCCTGATGCATCTCCAGCTTGGCCTTAGGAAGGGATCCACCTTCAGATGGTGTCAAAATGGTCAAAAATCAAATTTTCCTGATTGCCTTTAATGCCACTGCCCTCACGTGCTGTGCTCCTGTCCCAGACTTCCACTGAGCCTTGGCTTTGGCCTTGGTTTGCCAATCTGAGATATTTTCCAACCAAAAAATCAGAAAACTCTGAAAATTTCAAACAAAAGCCCAGACAATTCTTTCTCTCACAGCTTTCATTTCACAGTGTGCCTTCCTTTCTGGCTGTAATTCCTACTGGGACTTCTGGCTTCCTAGAGAAAGGGTAAAAAAAAAAGGAAAAAGAAAAAAGAAAGCAGGCATTTAATAATAGATCAAAAATGAGATCATGCAGTAAGTCAGCCCTCCCCTTCCCAAAATGTAACTAAAGAAATTGCAAATCACCTTGAAAAAGGGAAGGAAAACAGCGTTGATCAAACTGGTGTTAAGTATAGATGGTTTATATTTTATTTAATGGCTTTGTGCTGTCCTAGAACAGCCACCCTCCCCTGAATTTCTGTCTGTGAGTAATTAAACAGTAGAGATGAACTGGGATGGGAAAAATCCAGTGAACTTCCAAGTGGGAATGCAGGGTTGGCTGCTTGGCAGAGCTGGAGACAGGCACAGCTGGTGGTGGTTGTAGCTCCCAAAAACCTGGAGGTTTCATGAGAGGCTCCTTGTTGGCCATCCCTGATGACTCTGGGCCAGTTCTGACCACGTTTGGAGGAGCAGTGGGGTGGCCAAGGGGAGGGAACCCAAGGAGCTTTGTGCCAAAGGAGTGGGTGCCAGCAGAAGTGCCATGATGGAGGGAAGAGGTGATTATTAGTCATGGGCAATTAGTCACCTGCCAGGCTGCCCTGGGAAGCTGGGCAAGCCCCAGCCTGGGCCACAGCTCAGCCAAAGCTTGAGGAGACACGAGTTCCTGGGCATCCAGGCTGTCAACCCCAGGCCTGTTCTTGTTTGCTGTAAATCCTCTGGCAATTTCAGGTTTGGGGTTTGGTGGGGCCATTGCCACAGGCCACAGGGAGGGTGGGAGTTGGGATTGGCCTGGTCTCTCAGCAGCCTGTGGGGAATGGATCAGCCACTGCATGTGGGGAATGTCTCCTCCTGGATCATCCCAAAGGTGTCCAGAGCCAGCGTGGGTGCTGTGAGTGCCAAGTGTGTGGGCTGCAGTGAGCCAGGCTGGGAGGAGGTGCAAGGCTCTGGCTCTTGGTCCTCGTTTGAAGGACAGGTATCTGCCAATAAAGGCAGGAGCTTCTCTTTGAAATGGAGAATGGAAACCCCCTCCCTCCAGATTATTATAATTTTGAAATTAAGGGGCTCTCAGGCAAAGATATGGGAATTAAGAATAACAGTTCTTTACTAGGAAAATTAAAATAGAAATGCAGTATTACAAAGAACAATCCCAACCCTGCCAGAGTCAGAATCCAAGCTGACACCCGTCAGTCAGTCAGGGTGTTGGCACAGTCCCATTCAATGGTGGCTGCATCCTCCTGCAGGGGCAGATGTGGTTCAGCTGGAGCAGTGCTCCTGGAGAAGGTGCAGTTTCCTCTGAAGCTCCAGGGATGATGTGCAAAGGTCCAGTTTTCCTCTGGAATCCAGTGGCAAAGGCTGCTCTGCTGTTCCAAATCTCAGTTTTTCTCTGGGTAGGAAAGGCTTGGCTCCTCCCCTGGCTGGAGCATCTCCCAGTGGGATGATGGAATTTTATCAGTCATGCCCTGGGACTCACTGGCCATGAACAGGAGATATCTCCTGGAGGGAGGATGGGCTGTGGGAAGATAAAGATGATTGCCCAGCTGGTTTAATGATGGCCCATGAGCAGATAATGTGTGCCAGGAGATCAGGGTCACTGCCCCAGCTGGGTTAACAGATGGGGACAGAATTCACATTTCTGGCCACATCCTGTATTGAAACCCAAGACACTCTTGCACAGAGTCTCCACCAGGACAGCAGACCTGCCCCCCCTGAGGTCCTGTTTGCACCCTTGATGAATAAAATACCAAGAGGGACATGGGGCACAGAGAGTCCTCTCCCATATTATCCTTGTTCAACATGGACAACCCAACCTGGGTCATGCCATGGGGATGAACCTCCACACAAAACCACGTTGGAGGGGCTTGGAGCAACCTGGGCTAGTGAAAGGTGTCTCTGTCCATGGCAGGGGGCTGCAATGATTTAAGTTCCCTTCAAACACAAGCCACTACATGTTTGTATGATTCTATAAAATTCAGTTGTAGATTTTTTTTTACCTGCTAAATCATCCACTTTTAAGCACAGAAGGTGTCAGAGCCCCTGTCTGTGAGAAGAAGAGGCTGAGGAGCCACATCCATCACAGCTCTGTGGTGAAGGCAGGCCAAGAAGAGAACAGGAGCAGCAATCCCGTGCTGGGACATGGGGCTCTGAGTGTTCACCAAGGGCTGCCAGAGGAGGCAGAAGTTGCTGGAAATCACCACTCCCATGTGTGATCAGTGTCCTCTAAGGTGTTTGTTTATCTTCTTTGCCACCTTCTTGGTCTCAGCTTTCTACTTGTAGAGTTGGAGAAGAATCTGTTCCATTACCTGCTGGGCTGCTGCTCTTCTTGTTTATTCCCCAGAAGGAAGAGAATTAGATGTGCCAGAGCTGAAAGTTTAAAATATAAATAAATCCAGACTTTGGAAACGACCACTTGGAGGTAGAATGAGCCTCAACAAGAAAATATTTGTCTTCCACCTTTTTCTGACTCTGGCTGAGACTAAAGTGTAGGGAGAAGACAGGGCAAGGTTTACTTTCTTTTAATTTCAAATATATTCCGAAAGCAGAGCAGTTGGAATTCCCTTTTTTCCTTCGAGTTGCTTTGCCAAGTTTGGGTGGAGAAAACCAGCTGAAAGCCTTGCCTTGGTGGATGTGGGATGGAGGCAGGAACACATTTATTTTCTTTATTTACCTATTTTCACGGGTGAGGCCCTAAGGCAAACAGCAAAGCCATGGCATGCAGACAACAGGAGCACTTTTCCCTCCCTCCCTCCCAATCCCTTTTCCCAGCTCCAACAAGATCAGCACTGAAGATACACAATTGAGTCAGCAATGCAGATGCCATCAAATGTCTGCTTTATTCCAGGCATGAATCAGAGCAGTGTCACAGCCTCACATCCTGCATCTCCTGATAAGAGTGCAGTTCCTTCTGGGGGAACCAACGGTGAAATCCCATCATGCTGCCTCTTGCAAGCACCCAGAACTCACTGTGGCCAGCAGTGTTTATTTTAATGCAACTTCTGCTGCAGCACATGCAGAGTGTTCTTTTTTAAAATCTCACATCCTGCAGCCAAAAGATGGTGTGGGTTTATGATCTGTTTGCATTACATGTGACCAGAATGAATATATGTACATATATATGGACATGAATATATAAAGATGAGAATTTTCTGGAGCACAAGCTGTTTGTGTTAAGACCAGTAAGAGCAGTGTGTGCCACCAGTCCAGGTGCTGGTTGCTCACTCTTCATGATTTTCTAATTTATTGTATCTTTGGAGAAAAAATGGATTAACTTCATTAGACTCTCCAACCATGCTTTTACCTCCAAAACCATCTTAATTTCCAGGCTTAAAATCTTTCCCTTTCAGTTGGCTGTGGGAGTCATGTGAGGAAGTGAAACCTTTTTATCCCCAGAAGTTCTCTGCTTCTCCCTTGCAGGATTCTCCATGCCCAGCTCTGTGACAGTGTTTCCTGCTATTGTTCCAGCTGCTGGCTCCCTCCTCAAGGGTTTTGAGTGGCCACTGGCTTTTTTGCATCAGTTGCCACTTTTCTCCTGATTCCAGGCTCCTTATTGCTGCTGCAGTCCCCGTTCTGCACCTGGTCTGAAAAGTCTCAGTGAGATGGAAGGAGGCCTGCACTAGTGAAGTTTTATCCCCTAAACACAGACACAACAGAGAAATTCTGCTAAAATCTGTCTGTATTGCCCTCAAGGGACCTGTGGAGCTGCTTAAAAGACATTTATGCCACTGTGGTGGAGGCAGAGAAGGATAATTTTCACCTTAGATTCCTCCTTTTAGGGGTTTGTTTGCTCCTTGGGGTTTTTCTGCACCAGAGACTACAGAAGTTGAGGGGATAAAAAGCATTTCTGTGGTTTCCCATCTGTAGATTTGAGGGAAAATTAGTTCAAATCCACCACCTTGAGCTGCATCATAAATCTCACTGCAGAAATACGGAGCCTAGACGTGAATAATTAGGACTTGCACAATAAAGGACTGGAATATTTCACAAATGACACACCATCTTTCCATCCAGCTGATGCTGTGCAGAGATCTGTGTGAAAGTTCTGTGCAGCCAAGGTGCAGAAGTTTTTGCTTCCATTTTTGACTCTTGAAGAAGAAGAAAATGAGAAGGAAAAATCAGGTTGCGTCCCTAAAATGCTCACTAAAGCTCAAATATGGGAGTTTTAAGGTTTCCCCCTATTAGAAAGTGTTTGTATGTGCTGAAAGCAAATGATGCCAATTAATAATTATCCTTTCCCAGCTTCCCACGTCTTGAAATCACTCCAGTTCAGCCAAGCTGCTTCCTATCAAACTTTCACACAAAAAACAAAGACTCTGCTGGGCTGTGACTGAACATGAGCAATGCTGCTCCCCAGGGGTCTGTGTCCCTGAGGTTTGAGGGCTGCAAGGAAAGGGCTGTGGGCTGTGAGATGACAAATGGAACTCCACAGTTGCTCCTTCATGCTCCAGCAAAGCTTTGTTTTGGGTTGTAGATATTTCCCAGCCACGAGGCTGAAACCTCAGCAGCTCTTATGTGAATACTCTTCACCTTTTTTTTTTGTTAATGCAGTTTGAAGTAATTGGAGGGTTGGTGATGTTTTGAACAATTTATCCACCTGGGAAATGATGACCTTGGATTTATTCAATCAAAAATTATCAAGATTAAGAGTGAAAATAGCTGAGCTTGTCAGTCAAAAGGAATTGTGTTGCAGCCTGGGCTCAAATCCATCACCTGAAACCCGGAGACTCTGGCAGGATATTCTTCATTCATCAGCAAGAGGCATCACAGCAAGATCATTTGACTGTAATTCATCAATTTATCAGGCTACTCAATTAAGAGGGGGCTGGAGAGAGGATAAAGGGAATGGCTCTGTCTGTTGTAATGAATCTTTGAACACCTGAGGACTTTCCTTGCTCCTTGCTCTTTCGTGTTTCATTGAAGGCCTTGTTAAAAGGAAAACAGAATCACAATGCTGGTGAAAAGAGAGGCTTAAAGAATTAAAAGGATTCATGAGTTAGAGCTTTTGGGTTGTCACTGACCTGGACCTGACAACCATTATCTGAAGAAACCCTGGAGAATCTTGGGTGGGCTTATGGAAGAAAATGCCTGAAGTGAAACTTTGTGCAGCCTGGAGTAAAGGGCTGGACCCTGGCTGCCATCAGCTGCCCTGGGACCTTGGCAGTGCCATTCTGCTGCTTGGCTTGGGGGTTTCTTTGTCACTGTGGTGGTTTAGACATCTGGCTGTTGCCAAGTTCATCCAAAAACTGATTTTTCTGCGTGGTTACACCTAAATCTTTAGGTTGTTTCCCTGCCTGGGATCTTTGCTCGGATCTGTGACACAATAACCAACATCTGTGTTGGTTTCTTACAAAATAACTCCTTATGTTTGTGCCACCCCAACGACTCCTGAGCCTGGCAGGCTGTTTCAGGCAGGCCTGCCAAGGAGACACTGGGCTGAAGGGTAATGAAGGTTGTGTAAGTTCATGAAAAGCAGGCAGCGAGGCACGAGGGACAGCCCAGGTACTCACAGAGCCTCGGGCAGGGGTGGAGCTCCAGCAATCCTCAGGAGGGAGGGAGATCTTCCAGCTGTTCCATCTTCCATGTTCCCTTTGCTGCCCTGGCAGACCTCAGGCCTGTGGATGCCCATCTCTGTTTGCAATAAAACTGATTTTGAATTGAAATGCCGTGGCACTTTGGGCAAAAGTAGCCCGGGGTGAGGTGTAGCTGCTCGTCTGCTTTCAGCAAAAGGTTTGAGCAAGTCCAAGCACTCCAGATCAGGAAAGCATCTCCTCCTACCTGCGTTTCTCACATGTCCTGTTGTTTTGTTTCAACAAAAGCAAGAGAAAGGGGGAATTCAGTTGATTTAATGCTGAAAAACCTCCAAAAAGATGAAGCAAAAGGAACTGCAAGAAAGAGGGATAGGTGGAGATTAAAAACACTTTCTTTCTCTTGTTGTCCCTTGCACACACATTATACATATACATAGCCTGATCTTGTGCTATACAGGAAAACAAATTGTAAAGGAGACAACACAAATCAGGATGAAAGGGAAAAAAAAAAAAAAAAAAAGATGAGTCAGGTCTGCTCTGCTTATCTGAACCGAGGGGGAGCCTGCCTGGTGCTCCTGACAGATTTTTTCAGGAAAGATAATGCATTGGGTTGATGACAGTTTATGAGATAGACTTCGAGGGGTATGAAAATTGCTGGTAGGTACTTGAATGGCTCTGACTGCACGGAGTGAATTGGAGTTGAGTCGCAACAATTTCCCTAAAGCTGTGCAGATTAACATATAAATACCAAGGAGGTCCAATCTTTGAATTTTTATCTGCTTCAGCTCGAGAGAGAGTCAAATGCAGGGGCATTACAGAAGTGCCATCCATTTGAATCGATTGTCGCTGCAGCTTTTGTGGAAAGGCTGCATCTGGGTTTATTGATAACGTTGTTGAGGTGCTTAGAAACACAAGTGTGTTGGGTTTTTTTTCCCTTCAGTAACTTATTCTTGTTTCTGGCATTTTGTTAAGATCTCCTCTGGAGATCTCTGCTGAGCTGAGCATTGGCAACAGAGATGCTTGGTGCATCTTTTCTTCAGGAGTTTGCCATAAACCTGAATCTGTTTCAAAGCTTTCTTGTACGTTTTAAGGTAATTTTATGTGCTGGAGAAAAAACTGAGATGAAGAAGAGAATCTAGAAATTGTGATTTACCAACCTTTTAGTGAGGAGGCTTAGCTAGATCCCTTTTTTTTCTTGGTTAAACCACATCAGCTGGAAAGCAATTTTAGTGCCCAAAACTTCCTGCTGATCTCCATCGTAGCATCACTTCACTCAGTTTGCTTCCTCTGCTGCTCTGCTGCTCCCTGCCTGCACGGAGAAGATAGAAAATCAGTCTCCCACACACTAAAGAAGTAACTTCATATATAAAGTTTCAGGTTTGGGGACAAGTGTTTCAGGTTGTAGACGTGTCCTGCTGTCGAAGAAACACGAGGGAAATTCCACCTACTGAGGGGGCTGTGTCACTGGGAGCCTTGTGCTCCTCTGGTTTAAAAAATCGCTTTTTAGGATGACTTCACCGTTTTGCCTTTGTTCTCATCTTTAAAAACAGTTCCTGCACCTAAGGAGGTGGTTGTGAGAATTAGTCATTGGGTTTAGAGCTCTTTGAAGACGGCAAGTGGAGGATAACAGCTCAATGTTTATTAATGCCGTGGCTTAATGTGATGAGAATGTTTCCCAGCCGAGTGCAGCCGGGATGGGATGGAGCCCAGCAGGTTGCAGTGGGCTTTGCTTCGCTGGTGTCCCCCAGCTGTGCCAGCTGTGCCCCCCTTACCTGGCCCAGCACACCTGATCCGTGGGCTGCAGCAGGGGGCCTTCCCTCTCCACAATCCCCCAGCAGCTTCTGCTTCCCCTGGCCTCCAGCCACAGCAGACGCCGAGTTTAAATCTGCTTCTGTGTTTTTGGCTTCGTTCCTTTGAAACGTTTTCAATTTTCTTGGCTTCAACCGATCCCAGTGGCATCTTTTTATGATGCACTTTATTCTACTGATTCAAGTGCAATAACACTTCTAAAGTTCAGTCTATTTTTAATTACAAAAAACCAAAAAAAGGCCGAGCATAGTATTGTTCTGTCACTGGTAGTGGGAGAAAGGGTGGATTTTTCTTCACCTTTAAATTTGATTGAATTGAAATCTCAAAATAGGCAGTGGTTTTAGGGGAACTTTGCTGTGATTGGAAGGGCAAATGGTTGTTTGCTCTTGCACTCCTGGGAGCCAATACTGGTATTGATTAAACAAAAGCATTGCCACGTGTTGGAGGAGCTCAGAGCGCTTCAGGACTGGTGGATGAAGATTTGGACAATATCCTCACGTTCTCTGCTTTCCTCTCTGATGAGGAAGCTGAAAAAAGTTTGTGAGGCTGATACTGAGGTAATGCTTGCTGAGATAACTCCTGATGTGCAGCAGTGCATGTGCAGAGCTGGGTCAAACCCTCCCCACAGCAGCTGGAGTGACTCCTGGGTTTATTCTCCTGTTTGCTCCTCTCCTGAGCTCTGCTTGACTTGCAGCTGGAAAAGCTTCCTTGCCTGTGCTGTGGGATTTCACACTGCTGTGGGGTGTTCTGCAGTTCCTGTGTGGGCATGGATTTATGGGAGGGAAAAAAGGGATGGGAGGAGGACAGTGGCTGTGTTGGGGTTGTGTGAGTGTCCTCTCCTTGACAGGTGGGTTAAAGAAAATGTTTAGTGAAGTGGTTTTTGCCACTTTTCATTTTACTTGTGCGTCAGCTGTTCCTTTGCATAAGAATAGAAATTAATTTTGTTTCAAGTTCTGGAAACCTGAAGACATGCTGAATAGGTAGAAGTTTGTTCTATTTATAGGTTGCAGAATTTCTTTGTACAATAAACCAGTTTGTTTTAATTTAAACTATGTATTCAGCACATTTAGCTTAATTTTATTTAACTACAAGTTCAACATGTCTTTTTCATTGTTTTTTACATTTGTGACATAAACTCAAAGTACAATGAGAAAGTCAGACTAGTCATTAAGTAAACTTCATTTACCATTTTTAACATCAAATGTGTTGACTTGCATAGTTTTTAAATTTTTACAGATGCACAACTGTAAAAATAGGACAGGTGTGATTTATGGAGAAATATGCCTTCGTTGTTCTCTACCAGCAAAAATCAGCCTTTCATTGAAGAAAAAAAAACAAACCAAAAAATGCAAAGCAAGAGAGTTTAAATCAATCAGAATTGAAGCATTTTGCTCCTGTTCTGCATCAATAAATCCTGTATTAAAGGCAGAAAAGGCAGGATGGTTGAAGAAGGATTGGCAGGCAAGTTAGCAATAGTGTTCTTCATGGACTGGTCTCAAGCCTGGTGTTAATCAAGGTGTTGACTAATGATAGAATATAAATTAATGAGATTTGGAGGTGTCACCAAAAGAGAAAAACCAGGAGATCCCAGGAGAAGAATGACTGACTTTGGGACCATTTGTCTGTAAGCAAATGTGAGTTCCTGTAATGCAAACTCTGATAGAAAGCTGGGGGTTCTGTGTGGGAATTGGGATGTATTAATCATCCATAGGATATTGTGTTGTCCTGATGATAAAGATACATTCTGGGATCACATTTGTCAACTGAATTATTCCCACTGCTGACAAGGAATGTGAATGCCACTGCAACAGGTTTTAGTGAGGCATTGCTTAAAATGCATTCTGCATTCCTTGGCCATAGGAGAAAGATTGATTCCAGCTGGAAATGATGCAGCTGAGGGTATCTGCTAGAAATGATCTGGAGAACAGAGAATCTGGATCCCAAAATGGTTAAAGGAACCTGGTGAGGTGATGACAAAAAAAAGGCAGAGAAAAATTAGATTCCTTCTCTATAAATACACTGGTGTAAATACCACAGAGTGAGAAGAGTTCTTTAAGTTAAATGACAATTCTGGCACAAGAAGAAAAGGCTCTGAAAAAGTTTAGGCTGGAAAAGAGCAGAATAGCTTCAGACCAAGGGAGGAGCTTGAAGTGCCTCCTAATGGGAATTGTGTAAAGGGCTAAAAACCTGATTGCTGTGAAGATGGAGCCTGATAAATGTATTAATGGGATTATGCAATGTGGTTGGCTTCAGTATTAAGGGATCAGACTCTGGATTTCCAGTCCTGTGCTTTTGCAAATACACTTAAGAGCCCTGCAGGTATCAAAAAAACCATGGAAGGTTTACATTTTAAAAAATATTTTCATTCTGATTCAGCTTGGAGTGGGGGTTTCTCTGTTTCAAGTGCACTAATAACTGAATTGGGTGAACTGTGGAAAGGAGGAAGTACCTTCAGAGCTGGGAAGAAGCAGCAGCTGCCACCTGCTTCCTTATTTTAGCCATCGGTTTTGGCAGCAGGCCTGTGCTACTTTAGATATCTGATTTTTAAAATGTAAAGCTTTTTGGATAGTAAAGTTAGGCCTTGAAATAGATGGTGCTCCAAACGCTGACAATCATTTATTGTTATTTATCATTGCAAGGTGCTTTTTTAAAAACCTGCAGCACTTAAGGTGCACGAGTGTTTATTATCGATCCCGGCGTTCTTGTTATCGATCCCCGTTTTCCCCATCTACAAACAGCCCCCAGATTTCTGGTTGCTTTACTAAAATCCCAATAAATAACAGCAAGAGCCTTTTTGTCAGAAGGCTGTTGTTATTTTATCAAAGATGGGTGCCAGGCTGTTTTATCATGGTGTAACTTTGATTTCATGGGCACTTTGTGCTCAGGATTCCCATGTTTTTTATGCTCTGATTCAGCCTCAGTTCTCTTGTCTGGCATTGAGAGCTGAGTCTTCCCCACCCTCTGTCCTTCAGCAGGAATATTCTGCCTGGAGGTTTCCATGATTCCAGAGGGAACTGGAAATATGGGATCTCTGTGGTTAGAG
This sequence comes from Oenanthe melanoleuca, assembly GCF_029582105.1. Classification (NCBI taxonomy): domain Eukaryota; kingdom Metazoa; phylum Chordata; class Aves; order Passeriformes; family Muscicapidae; genus Oenanthe; species Oenanthe melanoleuca. The sequence goes on from NC_079336.1 coordinate 1,370,494, forward strand.
GAGAACTTCAGATGCACTTTCAGACATGGCTGTAGGATATCACAGCTCACCCTCCCTTCACCCCTATGCTCTCTTCACTCAGCAGCAGCATCTCTGTTCAGCCTGGGGGCTTGACCCTGACAATCTCCAATCTCCAGCGTGTTCTCCTTGCTCCCCACGTGTGCTTCTTATTCACTTTCTCTATTCAGGATGCAAGTGGCAGATGGTTTTTCTCTTTTTGGTTTCAAGGTCTTCTCATTGGAGCCTTTCAGCCATTCAGCCTCTCAAACTAGTCTGCTTAATTACCTCAACTTTTGAAACTGAAAACCTTGCAGACCTGCTTTTATTTTGCTTAAACTGAGTCAATCTGTGGAAAATAGGCTTGAATTGAGTGATCACAAGCAGCTTTTATTACAGCACTCTCACTATTTGCCAGAAGTCTCCTGCAGAATCACCTCTGGTTTGCTCAGTGCCTGTTTTGTTCTGAGGTCTGTTGGCTCTCACATCCTGAACTTACACAGCCCCACTGTTGGTATTTGTTCTTCCTTCTGTATCTGCAATTCAAGACTCCCTTATCAGCCAGTTCCTTGGAGTATTTCTCCTTCTCTCTAGCCATTTTTAAAAGCTCTCTGCACACATCCAAACTCGATGGAGGGGTCTCCAGTGGACCTCTAGCACAATCCCAGCAGACAGCCTTTTACAGCCTTTTCCCAAAGTGACTCTAATCCACAACCATCTTTTTACGCCTGCTATCGCTTTGGATTTTTAGCAAACACAGATGCACAGATGCTCAGCTCACAGAAAGAACTGTGGAAGAATGTCCCAAAAGATTATTTAAATGGAGTTTTGGGAGTGGATTTGGGGGTGACCATGAGTAGTGTGCAGGCTCAAGGTCTGGCTTTGGTGGGAGGCTTTGAGGGTGGGTGTTTTCCCCAGCCACCTGCAGACGTGTTTCCCAGTTGTCTTTGCTACAGGATGATGATAATTTCTAACAGATTGTTTTCCTGACAAGGAAGAATTATCCCTGGTTTACATTGTGGGAGCTGAACCTGGGGAGAAATGGAACAGCTGGCTGAAACACACAGGTCTGTGTGAGCAGAGTCTTTGCTTTCCCAGTCTCTTCAAGCACCCTCAGCAATCTGGCAGCTTGTCAAGGCCCCTCCAATTGTGTGGGCTCGAGGGTGAGCTGAAGTGCTGGAGCATCCCAGCCTCGAGTCTGGTAGCCTGGTACAACAAAGCACAAGCTGAAAACGATTCTTTTGTACTTTACCCAACTGCTTGGTATGCAGTCACTTTTAATTTAAGTTTAGACAGTGCTGAGTGCTTAATTAAAAAAAAAAAAAAAAAAAAAAAAGAAAGTGTTTTTGGTCAGACAAGATTGTAATGCCCAAGTTAAATGCCACAGTTAAAATATGTAGGTGTTTGGGGATTATGTTATAGACAAGCAAAACAATTGTTTCTTATTAACTTCTGTTTAAATATAGTTCAAATGATGGAATATTTAGTGGAGCAGAATAAGCTGATGCCTGCCAGCTTTTTCATACCAGTGGTTACCAGATGTGCCTGTATTTAGAACATCTGTTCCAGGGTGGAGTTTGGGGCTAGTCTAGGTATTTGGATGTGTCTTCTTCCTTGGGTATCTCTGGAAAACTTCAAAGTATCTGTGCTGAGATGAAGGGGAAGCATGGTTAGCTGTAATACTCCAGGAATTCAAGGGAATTTTCCAGAAATGCAGGGAAAGGGGCCTTGAGGAGAGAGGCAGTGCTGGTATTTTGTGCCACTGCTCAGCCATTGCCAAGACCCAGTCAGAGTTTTGCTTGGCTGTCACCAGGCTGGGCTGCTGCTTCCTGCTTTGGATTCCTTCTTTCTTAAGAGTTCATGGAATTTCCAGGAGTATTGCAACATGGGAGTTTCTTAATGGGATTTTAAAATTTATTTCTGTAGATATTCTGTATTATATTTAGATGTGTTTTAGATAATTTCTTTTGATGCTGGATTGGTGTAGAATTACTGTGAGCTGTTACAGAGCAAGGGGAGGGAAAACTGCTCTACCTTTACCCTCTCCCATCACATCCAGCTCCACCAAAGCCAGGAGTGACCCATGACACTGAAATTGATTTTTGGTCATTCTTGGGATGGGGAAAAACATATTTTGATCAACCAACTACTTGTGAAACAGACTTACCTAGTACTGGTAATAGCCTTTGGTTGACAGTGATCTGGGACACACTGGGAAGGAGGGAAAAGTATCTGTATCCATCCAGTATCTCACTGTCTTCATCTCTCAGAACTTAAATAATTGTTGCTGAAATAGGGAAATGAGCCTTTTAGAAAGCTTCTGGTGAAGAAAAGAACTCAGAGTGGTTATGAATGGTTTTATAAACTAAGCATTGTGGTAATGAGGTTGGAACAAGATGATTTTTAAGGTCCCTTCCAACCCATAGCACTATGTGATTCTGTAATAATATAGTCATTTAATTAATTTATCCAGGATGTTTGTCCCTAATCAAGCATATGGCAGTGCAATTTGACATACTCAGAGTGTGACCCATAATATTCCACCCCAAACAAAAGCTTCTACTCCATTTCTTGCTCAGTGATTTTTCTTTTACAAAGCCAGGCAAAATAAAACCAGGAACCATGCCCTCATTAACAAGGGAACAGGCATTTCTTTTCCTCATCCCATTTAAGCACCAGGCAGTGTCCTCCAGCATCTTGCCAAAAGCTTCCACTATTTTTATAAGCTTATTTTCTTTTGCTCTCAGGAGCTGGTTCTTCTGTGCAGGATGCTGACAGTTCATTGTGCTTGCTCTTTGGATCCCAGCTGGGGCTGCACCAGGTCCAAAGCAGAATTAGGATTTGGGAGGGAAGGGTCTGTGTCCATTTTTCTTTCCTGCTCCTGCCAGGAGATACTGCTCCTGGGTGTTTCATTTCATGTTCCAGCCCTTGCCATGCCTTATGGCCAGCAGTGGGGTATATTGTTACAATACTCCTCGTGCCCATGGGGTCTTCAAAGGGCTTTATTTAACTGTACTGAGATGCCTTTACCTACCACTGAAATGCAGCTACTTAAGCTGCAAAGCCTGGCAGCTGCTCCAACAGCAGGAGCACGACCAGGCCACTGCTTTTAAGTCATAAAGTAAGAGAAGAAAAAAAAAATTCCAAACTGCAGGGAAAATGTAAATTGTCAGAATATAATAAACTGGAGTTTGGCCAGCATTCCAGATTAACATTTCCTCTCGTGAAGCCGTGGGATACCTGATGGCCAAAAGCAGTCGGAGTCTCAGCAGGATTAAAAACTCAGCTTTGCTGTGGAGTTGTTCCACAGTGGCTGAGAGATGTAGATAATCTATTTAGCACCTACAGCACCCTGGGGCTAAAAAGTGGCTGAATCCCATGAAATCCGAGAGGAGTGTCTGAGGTTAAGAGTGCGGTCTGAAAACATTCCCTGGAACTTGTAAAAGCTGCAGATGGCCCGACCTTGGTGCCGTCTCCTGTGGAAGGGAGGAGAAAGAGATTAAAAAAGATGTACCAAAAGGATTGCAGCAGGGAAAAGATGGAAGCTCAGGGTCCTCCCTGCCATCGTTGTTCCGTGTCTGTCTGAGGTTTATTTAAGGTCATGGAAGTGTGCCACGGAAATGTGCATTAGCTGGCTCTGAAATTCCTTAATACCTGCTTGCAGTGACTCAGTGTAATTCAGAGCAGATTGGAGACACCAGGATGCAAGACATGATCAGGAGGAAATGGGATGAGGAAGAGGGAATGTAGGAGAAGAGGGGAATTGGGGAATTTCTGTGCAGAGTACACAAAGGTGTGATGGCATTCACTGTGCTCAGCTGCAGCTGCCAAGTGTAGAGTAACATGAAAGGTAATAAATATAAGGGAGGCTCTCAGCCTGAAATGATAGAGGTGTCTAAAGAAGTGTTCTGTGAGCAGAATCCCACACTGGTTTGGGTAGGAAGGGACCTTAAAGCTCCTCCAGTGCCACCCAGGGGGCAGGGACATCTTCCACTATCCCAGGATGCTCCAGTGGCCTTGGACACTTCCAGGGATAGCCACAACTTCTCTGGGAATTCTATTACAGGGCCTCACCATCCTCGCAGGGAAGAATTTCTTCCTGAAGAAGGAGGCCAAGATCTTAACTGTGGCTGCTTTTTAGGTGGCTTTGCTTTACATTTCCCTACAGCAGGATTAATGTTTTTAGTCTTCCACCCTGTCAGCTTCAGCTCAAGGTCACCATGGAGTTTCCAAGTCTCTAACAGGACTGGCAATGTGCATTGTGTCTGTTCCTTTGGGGAAACAGGTTTGGAAGCTGATAGGAGCAAAAGGCTTTTTCTTGCCAGGAAAGTATTGAGCAACTTTATTGACAACTTATTTTCTTGTTTAAATAATTATTAATGATAGATTATAGATCCTGCCCTTTAGGGTCCATTTCTTATGTGGAAATTTTATGTGTATATGAGAAATAAAAGCCCAGATGGCAGAAAAGGTGGGCAATTAGAGTTTTTGAACACAGTAATTTTTGTTTTAGGATAAGCAGAAGTCAGTGGAGCAGTGGATTTTTCACTTGGTAGAAGGGAAGCTGAAAACTCCTCTTTAAAACCAATTCCTGTTTGAGGAAGAAGGGAAAACACACAGAGAAGGGGATTAAATCCAAAGGTGTCTTTGTCAATATAATCTATAACAGCCTTGACAGCACTTCCTGAAAGGGAGACTTGCCAGACCGGCTGCTGATCCTGACAGATTCTTTTCTTTTGGGAGCTGGGAGAAGAACTGTTCTCCTGAGTTGTCCCTCAGTGCACATTCCCCACTGGTGTTTCCTCCTCAGTGAGGACCTGAAGGGAATGATTGTTTCCCTATTTCCTCTTGCAGAGCTCCAAGTAGATCTGGGTGGAACACAAAACCCCGAGCCGTGGCACAGTGGGAACAGATGTGTGTGGTAGGACAACGTGGGTGCATTCAGTGATTCTAATGTTAATTTAGTCTTTATGCTGTGCCATAGTCATAGTATTTTTAACATTTTGGTTCTGATAACATATAAAAAGTATTGTTTTTCCCAGCCTTTGAACCTGCAGTAGCTATTCCTGCCCTTCCGTACAGCACGTTCCCTGCGGCGAGATTGGATTTTGTATTCCTTATCAAAGGGCAGACCTGTGCCCCTGCCTCACCCCTGGCTGGTTTTTCATCTCAGAATAAAAGTTACTTTCTCCTTGCATTCTTTACACGTGTAAATGACTGTTAAAAAGTGCAGAGCGATGGAAAAGTGGTTTTTTACCATTTTAAGTGCTCATGTTTTATTAAATCTGAGATTCCTGGAGCTTTTCAGCCAGAAACACACCACCCTCTTTAATCCTGGAGATAAACCCCCATTTCCTCCTGTGAAAAACTCTCTAATTCCCCCAAGTTGTCATATTGTGTGTTTTGGTGTGGAATTTCATTGCTATAGATACAAATGCCTTTCATGGAGCTCCTAATATATAAAATTAGAAGGCACAAACAGAGGACTGGACCTGTGGGACATGGTTTTGTTGTGACAAGATGCTGGCACTGTTACTTGATTTTCCTCCCCATCTTTATTTATCAATTGCTTTTCCCCCACCTTTGGCTTCAATTACCATCTGTTGCATGCTATGTTTGGTACTAGTCACTGATTTCTACCTGGCTCCTCTGACTTCACAACATTTAAGCACTGATGCTGCTCACGCCAACCCTCCACTGTATCTGCATATCATTTTGTAACAAACCCCAAACCATAGAGCTTTTAAAATATCTGCTGATCCATTTCCCACAATACAGTTGTTTTCCCAAACCCTTTTGCCGGGAGGCACCTGGATGTCTTTCGGGGGGTCAGCGGCATCCATTGAGTCCACACCACTATAGGGCTGAGGCACGACGGAGCTCCCTGGGGGCATCCTCACGGGGTTCTTGGGGGATACACAGCACTGCATGGGCTGGCTGAGCTCCAGGAGAACACTGACAGGGTTTTAGGAGGATATATAGGGCTGGCTGCCCCTTCGAGGCAGCATCGGAGACTTGACAACATGGCGGCCCCCCCATGAGGGGAGCGGAGGGTGTGAGGGACGAGGGGCGCGCGACCGCCTTTTAGGCGGGAAAACGCGCCCGGGCGCGGCGCGCGTGCGCAGTGGCGAGAGCCGAGCTGGGGGAAGCTTCGGCTCTTCCCGGCAGGTTCCGGAGGCGAGAGTCTCGTTGCTCCCCGCCCTCAAGCCTTCGGTTATCTCCGCCCCCGCTTCGCCTATCTCCGCCCCCGCTTCGGCAATCGCCGCCTCTCTTCGTTAAGTTCCGCCGCCACTTCGGCAACTTCCGCCGGTTTGGTCGGAAATGGCCGAAGACGTGCGAGACCCAGCGGTTTAAGGAGAGAAGACCGGCCGGCTTCTCGGAATAAACCAATTGTGTCCGGCCCGTGGGGGGGGAGCAGGGGAGGGCGGACGGAGCGGGAAGACGAGGCAGCGGCTATGGCTCCCCCCCCAGCCACTCGCGGCTCCGCCGGGAGGGCGAAGTGAGGGCGCCGAGAGGTAGGAGCGGACCGTACCACGCACGGGGAGAGGGGGAGGAAGGTGGGAGAGCGGTAACACCCCCCCCGAAACCCCCCCCGCCGCAGCCCGTGGGTCCGGGTAAGGCGGGAATGGTACAGTCCGGGGGAAGCCCCCTGGAGCGGCGGCGTGGGGGGGGGCTCGGCTGGGGCGTCCCTGAGGGGCAGGAGGGGGACGCGGGGTCCCTGAGGGCCGGGGGAGCTCTGAGCTGGCGTCCCTCAAGGCTGGGGGAGCAGTGAGCGGGGGCTGCGGGAATCTGATGGGGGTCCCTCAAGGCTGGGGGGGCTGCGAGAGGGGTCCCTCAAGGCTGGGGGGGCTGCGAGAGGTATCCCTCAGGGCTGGGGGCTGTGAGCGAGGATCCCTCAAGGCTGGGGGGGCTGCGAGAGGGGTCCCTCAGGGCTGGGGGGGCTGCGAGAGGGGTCCCTCAGGGCTGGGATCTGTGAGCGAGGATCCCTCAAGGCTGGGGGCACGGTGGGGAGAGGTTCTTGAGAGCTGGGGGTTTATGTGGGGGTCGCTCAGTTATGAGGGTTTGTGAGGAGGGTCGCTCAGGACTGGGGGTTTGTGAGGGGAGTCCCTCAGGGATGGGGTTTTGTGAGAGGGGTCCCTCAGGGCTGGGGGTTTGTGAGAGGGGTCCCTCAGGGCTGGGGGTTTGTGAGAGGGGTTTCCTCAGGAATGGGGGTTTGTGAGAGGGGTTTCCTCAGGAATGGGGGTTATTGAGGAGGTCTGTCAGGAATAGGTGGTTTGTAAGGGAGGGGGTCCCTCAGGGATCGGTGTTTGTGAGGGGGGTCCCTCAGGGATGGGGTTTTGTGAGGGGGGTCCCTCAGGGCTGGGGATTCCTTTAGGGCTGGTGAGGCTGTGAAGGGAGTCCCTCACCTCACAGCATAAGAAGCACTGTGAGGATGTCACACTGCAAGGGAGGGGGGGGTCTCACAGAGTGAGAGACACTGTGGAGGGGTCCCCAGGCTTGTGGACCCTCATGGTGGGAGGACTGTGGTGGCAGGTGCTGCTACAAGCTCCAGCCTTCCTGCTTGTCCTCCTGCATCCAGCAATGATCCTGAGACCTCCTTGGATCGCCAGCGTTTCAGCGACTGTCACATCCACCCTGGCCAGTGCAGCCCCATTTCTCCCACTCTGAGGCAGTGCCTGAGTTGTCCCTGTGGTTCTTGCTGGGGTTCTGCCTTGTGAGGATGAGGTTGCCCTCGCTCTGGGCTTCTTACCGTGCCTACTTGCTAATTATTCCTGTGAGTTACTTGCTAGTTATTTGCTGAGATCTGTGTTATTCTTTTTGCCCAGCTGTTTTCCCCACATGAGGTCTCTTCCTGCTCAAGAAACATCGGGGTTTTTACCAAAAATTTTACCTGTGTGGCGATAATAATAACTTAATGTCTACAGGCAAATGCCCCATTATGCTGGTCCAAACCCAAAAATTTGGAGCCTGAAGGGGCTGGAAATTTTTCAGGTGGTACTAAGGATTCTCAGAGATGCTGAGAAGCACTTTAGATAAGCTGTTCTGTTGCCGTGTGCGCGTTAAAATCCAAACATTGACCAGTTTCTGACCTCTTGTTGCTTTTGCCTGAGTGTGTTGATACAGTGATACGATAACTTGCCTTTAAAGTGCCTGGGTTTCTTGGGCTCATGTGTGTGAAGAAGATTAAGTAACTTTGTTTCCTTAGAGGAGTGTCACATGCAGGTGATTATCTGAGATATTTCTGTTCTCGTGGAGAAATCTCTGATATCCAAGATAGTAACATCTTGGAACGTGGGTTGGCGGCTTTTATCAAGTACTGAGTAATCTCCAACTCGTTTCTATGCAGAAATAGCATCAGAAATGAACTACAGTCTGATTATGTGATGATGGGAAGAGAGATTCATCTCCCCCTGACAAATCCCTTAACTTCATGTACCATCTGAGAGCCCAGTTGCTATCATGCAGTGTTATCTGTGCCCACTCAGGCCTTTGGGATGCCTCTGCTTTTCCATTTCTCCTTCCAGAAATGGGAGTTTGCATGGGTTCAGCTTGGTGTTCAGGGACTTTGGAGCTGGGGTAATTGCCTGCTTTCATTGAGCAGATTTTTCCACCAGCTCAGCTGTGGTACAGACAGTTCTTGAACTTCTTGATGTCGTGTTGCAGAAGGGAAGTCCAGAGCAGCTTTCTGGAATTCTCTGCTTTTTCAAGTGGGGACTGTTAGCTCTCATGTTTGTTTACACGTGATGATGGATTTTGGCAGTTGTCAAGTCAGAGCAAAAGCAACAAATGCTGGGAACAAGTAAAACATGATTGTTGAATTGCCTTCACTTAGGCTGGGTCTATATTTGTGTGCTATTCAGATGGGCTGGGAAAAATCATCATCATCATCATCATTTTCCCTTGAATATTTGTGGATCTCTGGGACTGTTTAGCTGATGAGTTGGATGTTGTTGATGCATTCCCAAGTTTTGTTTGCTTATGGGGATCCAGAGCCCTTCCTGAGCTTGTTTCCCATGACTATTAATTCTTGAAATGTCACGACACCTTCAGCTTAAGCTTTTAGTTTGTCTCTCTCTTTTCTGGCTGTGTATATTTTGTGTGTATTTGTTGTTTTTTCCTGCCAGTCTGTTGCTTGATTTTTTTTCTCCTCACTCTTTGACTCTCCCAGTTGCCTTGCCTGTTCTCCCAGGGCATTCCTCGTGCTGCCCACAGTAATGTTTTCAGCAGGCTGGGAACTGCAGCTAACCACAGATGTTACCTGTTTGATGCCAAGATCATGGCAGCCCTTTGTGAATTGGTTCCTGGTCCAGAGACAATTTTTCTGCTTTGGAGACCCCACAGAAACAGTGACCTGGAAGGCACCATCACCAGAGATTTTTACTGCAGTCTGTGCTAAATACATTTATTTTTTGAGAAGGAGCAAACTGTGAGCATTTTGAAGGAGCTCCTAAATCTGGGATTTTAACTCAGGTTAGAATATTTGATGTTGCTCCTAATGAGTGAAACCCAGAGTGGGATTCCTATGTCTTAACCACCCAACAAGCAAAATATTGGTGTTTTTTGTCTGTTTTCATGTGAAAAAGACAAGTGTAATTCATAGACTTGTTTAGATACTGAAAAGACAAAAAAGTATCTCTGCTGCTGTGTGGCTTGAAGCATTCCCATGGGATTTGGGGGATGCAGCTGGGGCCTCCAGTTGTCTCCTACAACCCGTGCAGACACAGGCTGTGCTTGCTGGGCTAAAACCAGGCTATGAGCTGCACTTGTGGGGCTGCAGTCCTGAAAAGCAGAATTTTCTTCTTGCAGAACACTCGAAAGTGCTGATTACTGAGGCTTGTCGTGGTTGAGTTTGGCTCTTGCAGCTCAGCACATGCAAATGGTGGTGGTGGATGCTGCCTGAGAAGAGGTGCAAAGCCAGTTTGAGGTTTTGGGGTTTGTTAGGAAGGATAAAGACAGAAGCCTGTGCAGCTCTGTGGCTTGCAGCTCATCGATCCCCGGGCTGCCTGGGCGTAGGAAGCGCTGGCCCACCAGGTAAATTGACGTTATTACAGCACTTGCAGGGCCAGTTTTGAAGTGCAAATTGAAATCCCCGTTGCTGTGAAGTCATTGCTGTTTGTTAATTGATGCCTGTTACCGGCAAGAGCAGTTTAGAGGTCTGACTAATCCATCTGGGATGAGAGAGGGCAGGTTTAGGTCAGATTTTAGGAAAAGAATTCTTTGCTGGGAGGTGCCGAGTTCCTGGCACAGGGTGCCCAGAGAAGCTGTGGCTGCCCCTGGATCCCTGGAAGTGTCCAAGGCCAGGCTGGATGGGCTTGGAGCAACCTGGGATGGTGGAAACTGTCCCTGCCCATGGCAGGGGGTGGAATGGGATGAGCTTTAGGATCCCTCCCAACCCAAGCCATTCTGGGGTTTGATGATCTGTCCCTGCTAATTGGTGGTAAATGGATAATGGTTTCTCAGGGCTGTGTTGACATAACCAATAACACTACAAAGTGATCTGTTCCTCAAGGGTAAAATTGAGTGAAATACAGAAAATTGAGAGTTATAAATCAATCAAATCAATCCTGAAGGTTTTTTGGGGGTGGGACAGAACCCTAAACCTCCAAACCAGCAGCTAATCTGTAGCCACTAATAAGAACTATTTTAAAGCACATATTCTTAATGAGTGTCAGAATTTCTGCTCTTACACTCAGCTTCTTACATGATTGGAATCTTGTTGCCTGGAGTCAGGGTTTGTGTTTGCTCTCCTCTGCCCTCCCCTTTCCCTGTGAATTTTGGTGCATTAAGGAAATGTACCACTTTTCTAATGCAAATGCCTGCCTGAGAGTGGTATCAGAACATGGGATTAACCCACAGATTCCAAGAAACACTTTCAAGTTTCTTCTAATAGAAAATGTCAAGAACATTTCCCAGTGCATAAGTAACATTTTTAGTCCCCTACTTTGCACAGTGCCCAGCTGCTTGGGCTTTTACCTGTCTTGTATCATAAAATGCTTTCTTTTATGGTTCGAAATACTTCCAGGTATCTTCTCATCTGACTTTTGTCTTAGGGACAGGGACAGTGACAGTGCAGGTAGCCTGAGGTTTGTTTTCCTTCCTGAAAACAGGAAGTTTGCATTGCCTGGAGCGTGGATTCCAACATCTGCCTCTGGATGAGCTGTTTTCCTGTTCAGTGCTACCCTTCAAAGTCATCTCAAATCTGTGCCCGAATATTTGGCATCAATGGATTCATCTGGAAGTGAGTTCTATCTGTTTGAAGGCCACAGTGCCACGGAGCAGGAAATGCACTGCCTTCCTCAGGGAACACTTCTTGACAGGTTGGGTGCTTTGTAATTCCAGACAAAGAGATGATAAATTCAAGTTTGGACATTAAGGTGGAAATTAGAAACTGCTTATAAAAACAATACAATTACAACCTCCTCCATTATGTTATCCCATCAACACATTTCCATTTCCTTGAAGAGAAGCTTCCCTTTTCCCCATCCCATATTCCCCACCTTCTGGGCCTGAGCACATCACTGAATGTGGGAAAGGCTTCTTTATCTTTGTGCTCTATCCCAGCACATCGGGCTGGGATTGTACACGCCTTTTAGTGCTTCTATTAGAGGCATGAGGAAGTCATTATGCTGCAGGTCTGCTCTGTGTAGGCACTTAGTGGGAAGTGATGTGTTCTGGATTGTGTTGGTGTGGAGTGGAGGATATGCTGGGGAGTGCTGCTGACACGCAGATGATGCCTGGAAAAGGTTGGCGTGGAAGCGTTGGAGCTTGTGACAAGAAGAAGCTGCCAAACAAGTGGGGAGCCTCGGAGTTAAAAGCAGAGCCTAAATATATAAAGCAATGCTGTGAGCCCCTTTCTAAAGGATGTGGAAAGTCCAAGCAGAGCAGTCCTGAATTCCCTACCACAGCCTTTCTGTCTGCAGGGAAACTCGTGAGGGTCTGCAAGTAAAATAGGTCAGAAATCTTTGATGTAGGTGCAGTAGTGACATCAGAGCTGTGATGTGTGACCAGCAGGTGGGCAGAAGTCAGGACGGCATGATCTTGTATGATCTCATTTAGAGGTAATGTGCTGGCCATGTGATACAGGAGCCAGTGACTCCCAGAAATGCATTGTACATCTAATAATACATGTCAGGGAATGGATTAGCATCATTCTCAGATAATTAATAAAGATAGCACTTCCATAGCAAATAGAAGGAAAAAAACCAACCCGTGCATTGTTTAGCTCAGGTATTTCTTTCCTTAGGCATCTCTCCTGGGAAGACCTTGGTGCTTGTAAATGAATCTGCTGCCTACCTTGTGTACCTTCATTTTAATGTGGGGATTGAGGAGGAGCCAGCTATCGGAAAAGCAGCCAGAGATGGATGCCTTGGAAAGGTGCCACTAATTACTGTGGCATCTGACAATTAGCTGTTAAGCCTTGCATTGCAAAGTTCTCAACGGTGAATCCCAAAACAAAAACAAGGACCTGGAGAAAGGGAAGAGCTGGCCTTGTAGTGATCTTGTAGGGTGGCTGTTAAAAGCAGAAAGTGGAGTTGGTTCTGAGGTGGTTCCCTTCCAGCAGAGCAGGTCGGATTTGATGGACCCAGAAGCATTCTGTTTTTTTTTTTTTGCTGCTGAGCTCTGTCGTAGTCTGCAAACTTCTTACACCTCTTACCTTTAAAACAAGTTTGAGGCTGCCGTTCTTTACGGGGAAAGCTGTAAATCAGTAACATCTGCAAAGTGGCCTTGTTGATGTTAATCTGAGAATTTTAAACAAAACTCAAGATGTAACAAAAAAAATATTCAAAGAAATCTTGCATTTGGTTTCTTGCATTTGCCTCCAGGGTTTTCTGACTGTTTTTACTTTGTGGCAATGATGAATAGCACCAAGCCTTTTGCCAGTGTCTCAAGGGTGTAGTTAGTTAGGAGTAACGATTGAGCTGGAGCTGGCAGATATCTCAAGGTTTTTGTGCACAAGCTGATCTCCCCCCACCCCTCGGGGATCAGACCTGCTCTTTCTCTGGAAATGTTTTATGTTGTTGGGACAATGATGATTTTGATTAGAAAGGCCAAGCTACAGAATGATTTCTCCCTTGTCAAACGAGATGTTTTTGCAGTCGCTGAGCTTGTGTTTCAGGTGACATTGCTGAGGTGGCAGTGTCAGGAGCATCTTCATGGATAGTTTATACCAGCATGACCCAGGCTTTGCTCTGACTTGTTCTCTGTATAATTCCATTGCCTGGGAAGGAGTGACCTGGAATCTGCAGCCAGATCTGGTGCCCGTTTCCATGTGCGTCTCTGACACGCGAGCCTTGGGTTCCAGCAGCTCTCCCTGGGACACAAAGTGGCAGCTGTTTGACAAATGCAATGGAGCAAGCGTTACAAAAAGAACCAAAGCAAATTTCCTCTCCTCAAAACAGGTGAAAGCAGCAGCAGTATTGGGAATGCTTCGTGTGAGCTCGGTGTTGCTGTGCAGGGGAGTGTTGCTTGGGCACTTTGCTGTCCCTGTACCTATTCTTAGCCTGTTCACCAAAAGCTGTTGTATGTGCATCAAGAGATCTCCCTGTTCAGGCTGTTTGTGCATTTATGTGGAGTCTTTTGAGGAGAGAGGGGATTATATCCAAGCTTTTCTTGTCACCTCCTCGTGCTTCTGTGCTTTATAACTGCTCAGGAAATACAGGTTAACGTTTCCATAGTATCTGAGTGTATCACAGAGTGTCTGTGAGGCAGGGAAGTACTGCCTGATACTTGTTGACACTGCCCTCTGAATTTGAGATTTGTGACATGGTTGAACTGATTTCACAACCTGCTGCTGGAAGGGGTAGCCTTGGTGCCTGCAGTCCTTGTCTTTCAGATGATGCCTCAGTGAAGTGATTCAGTTTGAAAAGCCAACAGCAAACTGCTTGAGGGGTTTTTGGTAGGAGATGGGGTAGGGAGCCACAAGGCAAGGGCTGGTGCCCTGGGAGGTTTTGTGCTGGAGTGTCCTTGGAGGGGGTTCAGAGAATAGTTTAGATTGGAAAAGCACTTGGAGATCATGGAGTCCAACCACCCCCCAGCACTGCCAAGGCCACCTCTGACCCATGTCCCCAAGTGCCACATCCACATGGCTTTGAAATCCCTCCAGGGATGGAGACTGCACCACTGCCCTGGGCTGGACAGCCCTTTAAGTGAAGAAATTCCTCCTGGTATCCAACCTGAACCTCCCCTGGCCCAGCCTGAGCCCATTCCTCTCCTCCTGTCCCTGTTCTCTGGGAGCAGAGCCCAATCCCACCTGGCTGCAGAGAGGAAAAGTTCCCCCTGAGCCTCCTTTTCTCCAGGCTGAGCCCCTTCCCCAGTTCTGTTCCCTTCCCTGGATGCTCCAGCTGCTCCACATCCTTGTCCCAGAGCTGTCCCCTGCACTAGAGGTGTCCCAGCAGTGCCAGCACAGGGGATGGGCACTGCCCTGTCCCTGCTGCCACCCCAGAGCTTTTATCTTGCCTGCAGCCCCAGAGTGTGCTCAGGACCAAGGAGGGAGATTTAATGAAGCACAGGGATTTGTTCCACACCAACACGCTGAATGGACAAGAATAGTTGGCTGCTGTATATGACTATGAAGGTCACCAGAATCAGATGCTCATTTTTCAGCTCCTCCTTGCTGCTGGGTGCAGCAGAGCTTTGTGCTGACACAGGCAGTTCCTGTCAATGGGGCTGGAGTGGCACTGAGAAAAGAAAATGCCACTTTTTGAAGGTTCTTGGTAGTGAGACAACTGGAAAAATGTGTATTGGGTACAGATTTTTCAGACTTTCTTTTTATTGCCTGACTTTTTATTCTGATGTCTCCTTGCTATGAATTCTGCCTTTCTGTTTTGAGAAGTGAAATTAATCTCTCTTACTTCCTGTCCAATGGGAAGGAATGTCTTCATCCTGGCCCAAGCTGAGCTGCAGATGAGACCTGTTTTGGGAACTGTTATGTAAAAGCAGAGGAAGAAGAAACAAACAGTTCTCAATTCTCTTTGAAATGCAGTTTTAATGGTTCCTTGGTAATTCCTGCAATTATTTAATCAGCTGCACAATCCTTGGGATTATTATTCTTTCCAGGTAATAACTGCAGCAGTAAAGATATATTGAAAAAAAAAAAAAATTGGCATATGTTGTTTGCAGTACTGTGTTTTAGTAATTGTTTGAAATGACCTTTTGGAAACTAGGAGAGAAAATTTCTTTGCTTGACTTTCTCCCAGATCAGCTCCTGGCAATCTCGATATAGAGCAAAATTGAGTTCTTTTGGGTTTTTTAATTACATTCTGACAGCAAAGCCTGTTATTCTGTGTGCATTACTGGTTTTGCTTTTTTAAAGGTTAAGCTCTGTTTGACAGGACTTCCACAGATGAAGTTTTTGAAACTTTTTGATGGGGTTGTTTGCCTGGATTTTTTTTAAGCCAGACTTGCTTATCCTGGTTATTATTGCAAAATATTTATTTATTTATTTAAGGAAGAAAATTCTCACTGTATTTTTGAATGTCTAGGTGCATGATGATGAAAGATTTGTGGGTTTTTGTTGGTTTTATTTGTGGGTTTGCTTTGATTTTGTGTTATTTGTTTTTTGGGTGTTTTTTTTTTTTTTTTTTTGGTCTTTTTCAGGTTGTAATGTGATGAGATCACAGAACTTTGCCAGGTTTAGGGAAAGAAAAAAAAACCTTTTTTTTTCTTTGTAAAAAGTTTTAGCAGAGCTTTTGTGAAATCTGGTTCCTCAAATGCCACTGAGTTGTGGTCAGAGCCCAGTGTGGGTTTGATTTATAGGAAAATGTCCAATATCTGAGAGCCTTGCTCCACACCAACTCTGTGTGAAACCTGCTCTTCTTAGGGATGAGACCAATGGTTCTTCCTTTTTCCCTTTTGAAAATTCTGGCATTTTTCCACTTTAAAATCTGACAACCCTTGAGAGCGAAGGGTCAGAAAACCACATTGTGTGAAATCTCTCAGCATTCAAGTTTTCACATGAGAGCCCATTGCTCAGTGTGCTTTGTAGAGCTGCACTTGTTGAGGCTGTGAGAGCCTGGTCCTCCAAATACACAAAAAAAAAACAACTCTGTGAGAGCTGTGCCAAGCAGCAGGTGCTGCAAAATTCAGCTTCTGCCAGCTCTGGAGAAAATTGCACTGATGGAGATCAGCATCTCTCAAGGGAAAATGAAGGCTCCAAAATGAGTGTCCAAGCTGGAGCAAGACAACAGATGCCAGAAATATGTCCAGCAGCTCAGTTTGGAGTTCCCCTGCCTCTCAGTCTGATCCCTCAAGGCAGCCTGGTGAAGTGAAGGACTGAAACCTGGAGTTGTTTCCACGGGGACAGAAATGACTGGAGACTCAAATGGGACTCAGCCACAATGATCTGGAGCTGAGTAAGCAGCAGCCTGTGTGATTTCAGCCTCCTCATCAGGCTGGTTTTGCACATCCCGACTTGAAAAAGTAGGCTTTTCATCCTTGCATCTGAATAGATAAACCTGAGGGGCTCCATATTTCCTGCTAAATTCTAGATAAGATCGTTTACTGTTTGAACTTGCAAAGCAGTTTAGGTGTGTGCTTCCCTGCTTGCAGGGTTCCTGCAAAAAGCTTGATCCACCCCTTCGTTTAGTTGAGTCTGTTTGGAATGAACAATGTTCCTCAAGCTGTGAATACAAGAATGGTTTAGCTTCAAAAAAAAAAAGAAAAAAAAAAACCCCAACAAAAAAACAACCCTCCCCTGCAAACAGATGATGTAATGCCCAAGCTCCATGTTTGAACAGTAGCTAATTTGCCAGGGGATAAACCAGGGTGAAATCTGTCAGGCTTTCTAATTTCCCACATTCACCAGGGCTTTGTTCTTTTTGCTTTCAAATGCAGGGTACGTTTGTGTGTCCACACTGTGTGGTTTCCTTCAGCTTCTGCAGCCAAAGAGTTTGTCCAGGGGCAAGAGAAAATGTTGCTGTAAACCTTTTGTTGCTATAAACCTTGATATGCATCTTTTTGGTTTTAAGTTTTACTTTGTGACTGAATTAAAATCCTGAGCCATCCCTTTGAGCTGCAGCACAGGGTTTATTCTGAATTTGGAGCTTGCAAGATTCACTCCCTGCAGGGTCCCTGGGGCACTGCTGGGTGGGAGACTCCTTGTTCTGCAGCTGGTTTGGGCTGCCTGTGAATTGTTTACTTGGTGGTTGGACTCTCCTCTCCCAGCCAGTTTTGTACAAAAGAAGGAACACTTACTTTCCACACATTAAAAAAAAAAAAACAAACAATTACATGAGCAACTTTCTCTGCTGGTGGGAGCTCTGGTCTGTGTAGTGCTTCTTGTCTGCTGACAGGAGGGGACTTTGGCTGGTTGGGGAAGAGGGAGGTTTGGATCAACACTCCCCTCCTCCTCTTCCCTGGGATGGTCTGTTTATTGGAATTTTTCACTGACCTGTTCCTTTAATCCTCAGTTTTGGCACCATTTCCCAGGCCTTGTGTAAGCACAGGAAACTTTGCCAGCCAGCAGGATGAACCAGGGCACACAACAGGGTTAGAGACATCCAGGAGCTGCAGTGTGTGCCTGTGCTGATGGAGGAGGGAAGATGTGACACGAGAAATTGAAGTGACAGATAGAGGAATTGCTTCCATCTTCTCTGGCTTTTTCTATGGAAAAGCAAAAAATGTCCATCTTCAAACTGAGAGCAGCCCCAGTCTGGGGTGAGCCTGTTTTCTTGGGGATGTCATTACCCAGCCTGGCATGTGAGGTGGCCTCAGCAGTTTTTCTTCCTCTCAGCCTTGTGCTGACACTGCACTGGGGCTGGAGCTGCTGCTCTGGAAAACAGCACTTGGGGAGAGATCACATCTGGGAGAGCTGACTCACAGCATCCAGATCTGCTGGGATGTGCTGCTTTCAGACAGCTGGATTGCAGAACCTCACAAAAACTCTGTGAGGGGTGGGAAGCTGAGGGGCTGTCCTGCAGCTGATGGTTTATTTTTTCCATGGTTGAAAACTAAGAGTAGTGAGCCACTTGCAGTTGATGGTGGAGTTGTGCTCAATCTGTTCTGTTTATTATGATTTTATTCCCCACTCTGCTTGCTGCTTTGACTCCTTCCTCTTTGGCATTGTTTTCACATCAATCCTTTTCCTCAGAATTTCCCTGCTCCCTGCCAGCTGTGGAGCAGCTGGGAAGATACTGGAAAACACGAACTGCTCTGAAGGGCTGCTCAGAGTGGCACAGCTTGGCCATGGAGCCTGGGTTTAGCTGGAGCTCCTTGGATGGGCTGCACCAGCCCATCTCCAGCAGTGGTGGGGATGTGTTGAGGAGCTGTGGGCTGCAGACAAGGAGCCTTTTGTTTGCTTGCCTTAGCAACCCTGCCTCTCTGAAAGCTGAGATGTTCTCACTCCCGGGAATGCTGGTTCTTCCTGGGGAAGCAGACCTGCTTTGGAAGGCTGATTTCAGGAAATTGGTCTTTCTACCCCTAACCCCCAGCCAAAAGATGTCTGGTAATCTTATGTTTTTCCCCCGAAAGAGCAGCAAGTCCTCTGATTCTCATATCTGCTATATCTGTTCTGATGTGCTGAATTTAAATAAATTGTAGTCTTTGCTAAATATCTGTCAAATATTGACTTAGTCTGCAGGGTGAGCTGACTAAGCTGAAATTAGTGGTGTAATTCCAGCTTGTTTGGCACGGGTGTGGAAGCAGTTTCATTGCAGATGGTAGAGGAAATTAAGATCTTACCTTGACTGCAGCTCAAGGGGAGGAAACAGAAGCCTTGGGCTTATATGGCAGTGAGGAAAGACTTGGTGGAGACAGAGAGGGGGTGTGTTTGTAAAGATAGTGAGGGTGATAAAAACTTCCCAAGGAGTGAGGTCACAAGACAAAAATTGAGGTGCTGTTGTTAACTGTGTGCTGTTAGAGATGTCATGAAATGATCTTCCATGTTCTGGTTCCTTGCCATACCCTGGGATAATTTTTCTAAATCTTCTGAAAATGAGATCCAAGAAAAATATGAGACAATCTGGCTGGTTGAGGTTTTGGCACAAATCAACAGCCTCAGTGCTGGAATCTGCTGGCTTTGTGTGTTCACCTCTGCAGGTGAACAACTCCTCATGTTCCTGAGGTGCTGCTGCAAAATGACAGAGCTCTGACACCTCCAAGCAGGCAAAGAACTGGAGGTGCAAGGAGGTGTCTGAAGGGATCCAAGTGATCCAAAGGAGCTGATGGCAGAACTGGAGCTAAACCACACAGCTTCCCTCGTGTTTCAGAGCCTGTCCTTCAAACTGCTGGGGAGCTGGTGGGGTTTTCAGGTTATTTTTGAAAGGTTTGTTGCTGGCATAAATGAATCTTGGAATTCAGAACAATAAAGATGCAGCTTCAGGGCCAGTCCTGCTTGAGACCAGTGAATCTGATGTATGTTGATGTAAATGGAGAGCTCATGAGTTGGTTTGGGTTTTTTTCCAACACCTTTTTTCTCTTCACCCCTTAACTCTTTGCCGCAGGTAGTAAGACTTCCATTGTAACTTTCAGTTTTATGGGAGCTTTGTGCCTCCAATCGATTGGTTCCTGGCTGATCTTCAATAGCTCAGAGAGAAAATGTGATGCAGCAAATTCATTATATGCTAAAATATTTATTGTGTTACTGTAAAGGTCACTGATGGCAGTGGAGGCTCAGTAAGATACAGCCCTGAATCTTTCCAAAGATGGCATCTGTCACCACTCTCTTTTGAAAGTAGTGTCTTAAAAAGTACCTGGAATAACTTATCCTCAGCCCATTCTTTTGGAGGGACCTGTTTGGACCTTGTGTAGGTTAATAAATGACTCTTGTGCTGCATCTGAAAGTGAACAGCTGTATTTAATTTTGTCGTGTGTACTCTCACAGGCAGATGTGGAGGGCAGAGCAGGAAAGGAATCTTAGCTTAACCTTGTCCCTTTTTGCTTGATTTAAGTAATCTGCAGAGTTGTATAATAAAATCTCCACGATCTGATTTCTGTTCTGGTTGCAGTAATTTGGAATTGTCAGTAATGCCCAAAGGCATTTTTGCTTCTACCTGTCTAGGAGTGAATTACTTGTTGACTAACATCACCTGGAAAGGCAGCAATGAAAAGGCTTCCTGGCAATGAGGTGGGCAGTAACTTCCCTTCCCCCAAAACACAGAAGGAAATATTTAGCAAATGAATTTGGAGCTGGGAGGAACCTCTCAAACTCATTCCACAGGTGCAGGAGTGGTGGTGTGTGACTGTTCCCACTGCAGGGCCCTGCATGCTGTGGGATGCATTACTGACCTATTTGCTGGTAGTTTTAGCATCTGGCTGGGATTAGTTCAGCCAGCTGATGCCCAGTTCCATGCTATAATGGTGTGTCTTTTAGATGATTGGATACTGAGGAACATTTTGGAGTCTGGCCTTGCAAATGCAGCTTGTTGATTGAAGCTGTGCTGGCTGGCAAAGCTGCCTTTAAAGTTCTGCTGTCTGTCCTCCCCACCATATTCCTCTCTGGTTTCTCACTGACTGCAGCCTGCCTGATCCTCCCTCTGCCAAGCACCACATTTGTCACCTGTGGCCACTCCTCTGGCTGTGAGGGGCTCTCTCCTCATCACACCGAGAGTTTTCCTAATTGGAAGTGAGCACCGAAGGGGCTGAGTTCGTTGTTCAGGCTCTGCCTGAGTGTTTCAGGCAGCTGCAGTGAGGTTCAACAGCTTTGTCTGTCATGATCAGACAGAGCTCGAGATAATCTAGCAAATCTCTTGATTATGAGGGTGGAAAATAATGTGCTTTGATTTACAGATGTTGCTGCACAAAAAGTGCTGCTGTGAATTCTCTGAGTGGCAATATCTGGGTACCTTTGGCATCCTCAGTCTGTGAGTGCATCCATTTTCTGAACATACCCCAAATTCCTGCACACTTGCCTGGACACAGCAGTTTTACAATTATTTTTCAGTAGCATTTTAAGGCAAATTCAGGGGTTATATTGAGTGAAGGGGCCTTGAAATTTACAGTAAAAAAGACAAAGGATGGTGCAGGCTGTTGCCTTATGGCCGATTGAAAACAGCAAGAAGGATGAAGCATATTATTCATTAATCCTCAAAACCCCCTTTTCCTTTCCTCCAGGAAGTTGTAGACAAATATGAAAGCATTTTCTAGTGTCCCTACCATTATGAGCAGGCACAGAGGTCTCACCTCTGGTGCCAGAGGTGTGCAGCTGTGGTGGAGCTGCACCAGCAGCAGGAATTGCTGCTGTTTCTGAAGGGGTTTGAAATATTTTCTCCTTTTGGGCACACAAGTTCTCTTGGTTATGGACTAACTGACAGATCTGCAGAAGATCAGGAAGTGTTTCCACAACCCCTGGAGGCTGTGGTAGGCTGGAAGAAAGAGCAGCTGTGGTCTCTCCTGGCTGTGTGGCAGAGCAGTTTGGGGAGTGCTCAGATTGAACCTGAGCTCGGTTCTTGTCTGCAAGGTTTAGTTGTAATCTCGGTTTGCTCTGCAGCCACACTGTGCTTTCAGTGGGACAGGGAAGGGGAGAGATGGTGGGAGGATAGAAATTACACTTGTTTTGGTTGGAAGAGCTCCTAAATTTATGGTGTTAGCTGCTTTTCTGCTGAAGGTGAGGACAGCATTCGTGTGGGAGACATTTAAGTTTGGACTGTTTTCTACAGATCTGGTTGTTTATCAAGTAATTTTTTTTTTCCTCCTCCTTTCTGGAGGTCTGCTTTATAACCAGAAGAGAAAATCACCCCTTTCTGTAGCACAGCTCATCTTGTCCTAAGCAGACACCTTGAACCAATCTGATTTTCTGTGCTCCAGCAGTGCCTGCTGCTCATGCTGGCTGCAGAGAGCCAGTCCAGCTGGTTCAGGTGTGCTGGGAATCCCTTGTGGCCAGCATTACTGAAGTGAAACCTGGCCTTTGCAAGGCCAGACTTGGCTGCTGGGTGGGTTTGGAGACTGTACGAGCTCCTCAAAGCTGCAACTTCCTCTTGCTTGGAAGAAGGAAGAGCTGATGTGGCCACTGGATCTGATTATACCCCATGGTAGCAGGTCTGAGGTTTGAAGAGTAGCTTAGTGAGAGAACCACATTTTCAAGTGGTTCAGATATCAATGAAGAAAGCTGGAAGGTTTTGTTTCACTCTTGGCCAGTTTGTCAGCTGGGATCCATCTGCAAGGGAAAGAATGATGCCCTGGTAGCAAAGGAGGGAATGAGACAGTGCACAGCTCCTTTTCCCAGTGATTTCTGTATCTCTGATCAGATGTGCACTGATGGAGGAAATCACACTGAAAACGACCACAGAGCTTTCTGTTTTAACTCCCTAACTTGAGCCTGGATCATACAAAGCAAACCCTTGGAGCCTGTGAAGGGGGTTTTGTGGAGGAATAAAGCTCATTGTCAGCTACCGTGTTCGGACCCTTGGGAAATTGTGACCATTGTCTGGCCTATTATTGCTTAATAAAAGCTTTGCATTTCCTCATTCAGGGCCTTGAAAATCTGGTTCTGTGCTTTTAAAAATAACTCAGCGTGAGCCACAATTGGGAGCATTCATAGAGGAAATTCTTCAGCCATTTAAAACAAAGTGAAGAGAGGAGGGGAAAGAAAAAGCTCTCCTTAAAGTGCTTTTACTTATCCGTGAAGAGTGAGTGTGTCCCAGCCCTGCTTCCACTATCTGCATGGAGCACAGAGACTCTGCTCCTGTTTGCTTCCAGGATTTTGGCCCCAGTGCTGTCCCAGCTGGGGAACCTGGGCTGGGTACACCAGATGCATCTTCCTGGGATGTTGGAATTCTTGTGGATGAGCACCTCTGGACAGGTGGGACCATCAGTCACTGGTGATGCTGTTTGTGCTTGGTGCAAAAAAGGCAAGAAAATATTTTTCTTTCTGTTTGTACCAGAGGCCACACCAAAAAGGGTCATTTCAGGCAAAATGAAATGTGGGCAGGTGCTGAAGGATGTGCAGGATTTTGGGCACCCATTCTGTGGGGAAGGGGCCAGAGGAGGGGGTGCTGTTGTTCTGGGGTGTTCATCACCCCAAAGTTGGCTTCCTGGTGGTTTTTATTCCCCTGATTTGTGCTGGGAAATTACAGCCCAGCACAGAAGCCCTGAACTATTTTGCAGATCTGCTTTGGAGGCTTGTTTCTTTCCCTCTGTGTGTTCTTGGGTTTATTTTCCTTCTGGTGTGGAAATAATTATATTGCTTGTTTCTTATGTTCTGGCTCTGACTGAGGAGGAATGTACTCAGGTTTTTTTATGTTGTGGTGGTGTTTTGTTTTTTTTCCTAGTGCAGTTTCTGCTATTAAAATATTCTGGACAGCAGTTGCTGCCCACGTAGAGCACAGAAATGTGTGTTTTGTGGTTGCAGGACATGCTTGCTCTGGGTGTGCCTCGTTGTTTTGTTCAGTGCCAGTCTCTGCCCACATGGTTGGCCATCATTTATCATTGCCATCAAGCTGGGGAGGCATCATTTACATTAGTAATTAGTGCTTTGGGCAGGCCAGAATTAGCTGCACTGGCTCTTGATTTGGAAATAAGTTTTCTCTTGGAGCTGTGTGTTTTGTAGGATGGAGAGAAGGGTGTGAGGAGGGGATGACACTGGGCTACAGCAGTGCTGTCAGGGACTCTTGGTAGTGAAGAAGATGGCTGGGATATTGTCTGGGTTTTATTTGTGATAGAAAATTAATTATAGCAAAATGCCTCTTCAGTGCCTCAGTTTCTCCACCATGCTGCATGATTTGCCTGAGTTCCTTAGCAGGAATTACTCTCCTCCCTTTCCTGTCTCCTGGAGCAGTGATATGCACAGGGATGTGTGCTGATGCCAGGACTGGGGACAAGACACAGCCCTGCAGTAGCTGAGTTCTGTCACACCACTGTGTGGTTTGGTGTTGTTTGAAATCTTATAGGTCATGTGCACCATTAAAATGATTTCCATGCCTGTTTGGAGAATCTGCTGTGCTCACTTTCATTTATATCCATGTGACTGATCCAGGGCCATATGTTAAGAATATAACTGCTTTTAAGTTATTTTTTTTAAAAGCCATTGGTGTCTAAATATATCTGATAAAAATGCAGACTGGAGCTCTTTAATGAGGCATAAGTCAATCCTTGCTTTCTTTTTTTTTTTTTTATAAGACAAAACCACCTCACACACTGGCTTCTTTTTGTATGGACTTCTGCTTTGCATTTCTACACATTCATCATAGCATGAAGCCTCTGACAAAAGGAAATAAGAAAAGACTGTTTAAGAGACCGTTTTGCTGTGCATAAACCTGAACCTTTGCAAAGGGAAAACCCTGAGCTTTAGCAAGTGAAGTCATGGGCTATGTGATGACAGAAAAGAGAAATAAAAATTATGGTGCTGAGTATGTTTAGTGCAGTTGTGAATTGCACAGCAAAGAACAGGAGCTGTTAAGAAAGGAAATAATTCCAGTTTTGTTCCTTGCCTTTGCAAAATCACAAAATTCAAGTGATGCTTGGAAGATTTTTGCCACCAAAAATCTTCATTTTGCTGGCTAAATGGGTGGAGGCTGGGGATGTGTGGCTATCTCTGATTTTGGGGGCTATGGGAGGAAATGGCTTTGCTGCAGGAACAGCTCAGCTCTGCAGGCTGTGGTTTGACAGCTGAAGTCAGAGCACGGCTGTGAAATCAGACTCTGCTCACATATGGTTGTGGCTGGGTGTGAAATCATGAGTGGTTCTGGCAGTGACAGAAAAAAAGGCAAAAAAAAAAAAAAAAAAAAAAGGGAGATCTGCTTGTTTTGGAAGGGCCTCCTCCTTTTCTTACTGCTCACTGGGTTGATCTGCATGGTCAGTGTGGTGACAAGGCCCAAACTGGGGTCTCAGTCTGGTTTTGCTAAAGAGGACCCAAAACTTGCCTCACCAGCTTTATGGAAGGAGGAGAAGGGAGCCTTAGCAACTCCAGGACTGAAAGTCAAAGGTTGTGTGTACAGAACAGTAGACTTGTGAGACAGAACAGATGAAGTTGTTGAGTTTTGTGAAATGCTGGCCCATGAGGAAAGTTTCTGAGAGGAGGTAGTCAGGCTGTGGTTTTTAATTTGATGACCTCTTTCCACAGGCACTCAAACTTTCAGATTTAGCAAGGCTTTGCATAACAGGAGGTGCTTGGTTTACAGGCTGCACATTCACTTGTAGACATAGGAGCACAATGATAAATTATTTAATTACAGATACCCAAAGAAGCAAACCAGGCACCTGCTGGGCTGTGTTGTCCCTCTGGTTTCCCCCTTTGCATGGTTTCTTGCTGGCTGATTCCCAAAATCCAGCAGTGGTCTCACAGTCATTAAAGCTAATTAGCCAGGGTCTGCTCTGTGAGTGTTCCTGCAGCACACACAGAGTGCTCAGCTCCTCACCCATGTAATGAGCATGTTCTCAGCCCCATTGTTAATTAGCAGCACTCTCCAAGGACTTGTGCTCCTCTTGGCAGTGGAGGTTTGGTGTGGAGCTGTGGTAGTTAGAGCAAGTCCCCATGGGGACTCGTGCAGGCTCTGCCATAGTTGGGTTGTCACCTTTTTACCCTTTGTTTGAATCTCAGCTTCTCCTCTGTGCCTTCTCCTTGCTAAGCAGCACAGTTGCCAAGATTTGTTCTTTTCAGGTTTGCCATTAGAACCTTGTTTTAATCAGTGCTGACAAAGTCCTGGCTGGATCTGAGCACCAGGTAGGGCTCGGATTTAAGAGTTCTTCAAGAAGCTTTTTATGCTACAGGAACATGGTGCTCCTTGTGCTGACAACAGTTTTGTGTCTGTGCCTCTTAATAACCATCCTGTAGTAACACCTTCTCCCTTCATTTGCAAAACAGCTCCATTCCAAGAAGAAATTTCCTCCTGAAAATGTGGAAGTGCAGTTTGTTCTTGGCAAATCCAACTGGGGCTTTATTATCGCTCTGATTTAATATCCTTGCTGATGGAATATTCCTGTAGTGGGGGAAACATCTCTGAAAGGTGATTCTCTCCCAGAAGAACACGCCCCTCCTTTTTTTTTTTCAGACTGAAGGCAGTAAAAGAGAGGAAGCTGGTAAATCAAATAACTGTAAATGAGAACCAAATGATACTTTAATTTTTATATATGTTCAGGATAGAAAAGCAATGTGAGATCAGGAGGTCTTTCCAGAAGAAGAGGGCTGTTCTTAAATATCTCTGCTTTGTCCCTAGTTTTATGTGTTCAGTATCATCCAGAAAACTCTTGGTTTTGCATTTGATTGTAATTTGCATTTAGATTGGCTGCCTGAAGGGAGTCTCTTGCAAGGGGAGATGGGGCTATGTGGCTGCAGTCACTTGCAGATCTGGCTGAAAGTAATGGCATTTACATAAAAACCATTAGCTCTGTTATTGATAAACATGAAAGGCATCCATTTAATTTAATTTTTTGATGAAGAGCTTTAATATAAGCACACAATAGCACTGAGGTAGTAACATTCCTGCCCCCCATCCCTCCGTACTGACCTCTTGTTTTAAGGGCGAGCTTTGATTGGGATTTTGTTGGTGGAGAGATGGGAAGTTATTTCTATTCCAATTTACTCGAGTAGCCAGTTGTCTTGCTCCATTGTGGGGAATTATTTAATGCTCATTTTAAGAGGTGTCTCTATTAATTGAACGGGGATTTAATGTCTCCCTGAAGCACAGTTGGTCTGTGTGTGATGTATACCAACATGTACGCCTGGCAATTCCATGGATAATCTTTTCCTTAATCAAAATGGGTTTAAGGACAACTTCAGTGGCGCCTCATTAAGAGGATAAAGTGTGCTGAAACAACAAATGCATTAAAGGGAACTTCTTTGGTGCACTCCAGATCAGAGCCCAAGTAACCCTTCAGCACAGTGTCTGCAGAAACATTTGTTCCCCTGCGTGTGTAATGGTGCTTTGGGGACCAGGAGGTGTCACAAAGAGCTGTGATTCACTATCCCTGGAGTAACTGGCTTTGGGAAGCTGTTGCTGCTGCTCTCATGTATAAATACCTTGCTTTTTTCCTGGGATGGATCAGGTCTGACCTGACAGCCTCCAGAGGCAGCCTGTGCTGTAGTTGTTTTCAAGCATCACAGCATTTGCTTGAGAGGTTTTGTTGAGAGCTTGCAGGTGCTTTGAGTTCTTGACCTCAGAGCTAGGGAGGTGAGCATGTCTGTTCTGCATTGATTACCTGGCCTACTTCTTGATTTAAAAAAAAATTTAAAAAATGTTTGGTCACTTTATCTTTATTTACAGCTCCTTTTCCTCTCTAACAGGCTCCAGACAGATGAATAGAGAGCTGGCTGCAGAAGAGGGACAGATTCCAGTTTGCCAGCTGATCACTGTGTACAGTGAGTACCTTCATATTTCAGGAATAAAACTTTCTGTAGTGCCTGATGTCAGCCTCAAATTGCTTCCATTGGGACACAACATTAAGTCTGCCTGCTTGGACAGTGTTTTCCTAAAAGTACAAGTTTCCTTGGCTTAGCTCTTGTTT
Source organism: Oenanthe melanoleuca (assembly GCF_029582105.1). NCBI lineage: Eukaryota > Metazoa > Chordata > Aves > Passeriformes > Muscicapidae > Oenanthe > Oenanthe melanoleuca. Next base: position 1,397,866 of record NC_079336.1, read on the forward strand.
TGGGAGAAGTGTGCTCCAGCTCTTTTTATCTGAAGTGGTAAATTGTGTCCTCATCCCACTTCCAGTAGTGGCAGAGCAGAGAACTGCTGCAGTTCCATCTGGTACCTGCTCAGGGCTGTGGGGAATCAACACTAAAGGTCTAAAGGTGTCACCTGAGGCTCCCTGTGCTGCAGTGGAATGCTCCCCAGAGCTATTCCAGCCTTGTTGGAGGTGTTGGAACTGAGTGAGGAGGGTGGATGAGGGACCTGCCACGGCACATGTCAGGGTTACTCATAAAGGAGGGCTATGAAATCAGCTAAATGAGGCTTGGCTTGACTGGTGGGTGGAAAAGAGCAGGAAAAAACCACTGGAAAGCATTGTCCAGTTCATGGTAAGGATGACAGGTTTGCCCTGAAAGTGGAGGAGAAAATCTTTATTTCATGGGGAATTTTTACACATTAAAATGTCTTGCATGCATGTTAACGGGCTGTAATAATGAGTCTGTGCTTTATGAGGTGTCTGCAAACATCTTAGAACTCGCTGCTGTGAGGGAGTAAATACTTGAGCTAGTAAATACTGATTTATTGGTATGTCTTGGCCCATGTGGTGCAGTGGTGTGGCCAGACTGAAGTAAGGAATTGCCTGATACAGGTGTCTGGAAGCCAGGAGGATGCTCTAGTATGGGCTGTAAAATTCAGGTGAGTGTGGGAGCTGCAGCAATTGAGTTTATTATGACAGCCCTAGCAGGTGATTCCCTAAGGATAAGGTGGGATGATGAATCTTGAAACTGAAAGTGCTCATTAACCAAAGTCAAGGATGAAATAATTCATTTAGAAACTGGGTTGTGTCATCAGGTTGGTGTGGATAGATCCAGAGAGCAGGGCAGAGAACCTCTGAAAGGGAGGGAAAGAGGGGCAAACTTATTTGTGGCTTCCTCATTTCTCCCCTATTTGAGCAGTACATGCAGGATGTCCTGGGCTCAGGTGTCTATTCCTGTTATTGCAGCATTTCTTCTTGTGGATCCAGGAAATCTTTGTGCCCTGCCAAACACAGCAGGGACTCCCCTCAGCTGGAACAGAGCCCCTGTGAAAAATCAAACAGTGAATACCAAAACTGGGAGTAGCAGCTGGGGTCATGTGAAGGACAAACAATGGATTTTGCCTGATGCTTTTCCCAGCAATCCTTGGAAGTTTTGCAGAGTTTAAGTGTAGGGATTTCAGGATTTTTTGGACTATTTTTGGTGCAATTTTGGAGGTTTTGGGCCATTTTAAGTCACATTTCCTCTGGATATTTTGCCCACCCATTTCCCCAGTTTTTTCCTCAGAAATCCTTGGAATCTCACTGGATTTGGGGGTCATTTTTGGTTTTTTAGTATAGATGTTAGTGGTTTTTCTGACCATTTTTTCTGCAATTTCTGGAGGATTTTTGTGTTTCTTAGTGCGAATTTTCAGGGATTTTTCCTGGGTTTTTTTGGCTGAATTTCTCTTGGATTTTTCCTGATGCTTTTCCCAGCAATCACTGGAATTTTGGCAGAGTTTAAGTGTTGTTGTATGGATTTCAGGAGTTTTTTGTCCATTTTCCAGTTAATGTTGGGTATTTGGGGCCATATTAACTCGCATTTCCTCCAGATATTTTGCCCGCCCATTTTCACTGTGTTTTTCCTCAGAAATCCCTGAAATCTCACTGGATTTTGGAGCCCTTTTGGATCCATCAGGAAAAATCCATGAGACATTCAGCCTAAAAAGCCCAGGAAAAATCCCTGCAAATTCACACTAAGAAACACAAAAATCGACCGACGGTGCCACTGTGCCAAGGTCCTCATCGACAGCTCTAATCCCAGTGTGTGCTCTGAGCCACATCTGCTGACTTCAGGAGCTGCAAGCAGTCAATACCATTGAATTCTCCTTCCCTTTGCATATCTTAAGGAGAAGGAAGTCTCAGGCTGACAGCTGTGCTGTCTGCACAAGGCCACAGGCTGCACAGGTTTCCCCCAGGACATCATTTGGCCTGTGCAACATTTATTACACTGCTGTGGTGTGCAGCAGGTTCAGCAATGACTTTCAGAAGCCCTTCTGGGTTAGTGGGCCTGGTGGCTAGAGGAATGAATGTAGCAGACAAGGATTTCAGGTTTGGAGTCCTTTTTAGGGTGGAAGGCTGTGATTAAAGCAAGGAGTATGAATTTAGGTCAGTAGGAGATAGCTGAGGGAAAGGCTGTTCTTGGCAGGGAGCTGGAATAGAGATGATGCTGGAAGCAGTCTGTGATTGCCATGGAGCAGAAAGGGAAAATAACCTGTTTCAAGGGAGTCCTTAACAAGCCATTCTTATGCAAGACTCTCTCCATGACACTAAATATCTAAATAACTGGGTTGGGCCTGGAATCTAAAAATACTTTCAGGAGAGTTATCTTCCAGCACCTCCTGAGGCTTCCTGGCTTGGCAGCAAAGCCAAGTTGTGCAGGAGTTTTGTGGCAGGTCCCTTCCTGTGAGGATGTGGCACCATCCATGTGAACAGGAGTGTGGGTCTGATGCTTCCTGTGCTTCACAGGGGCTCCTGTGGTCTGCTGCAATGAAGAAGGGCTGGGGGAGAGCACCTGGGTATGGCAGGGAGGGTTTGTGCTCTTCTTACTGCTGTTCTCCTCAGAGATGCTGGAGACTTTTGTGTGCTTCTTAAAAACTCAGAATATGGCAAAAAACCACCTGAGCTGTAGGTCTGTCCTGTCTCCAGCCATGCCAGTAGGAGTGGCCTTCATCTCCCATCAGTTTATTCAGCTCTTGGTTGAATCCCTCTGTGCTTTCAGCCTCTGTCCAGGCATTTCAAAGTTTCCCTTTGTGTGGTGAACCACTTCCTTTTGGGAACTGCACCTACTGCCAGCTCGTGTACTGTAATAAATTCATGTTTGGGGAACTGTCATTTGCAATTGTATAAAATTCATTGTATAAAGTTTACTCTTTTCCAGAGTAAAATGTCCTAATTGATTCAGTAGTTCTTACAGAGATGCTTCATGTTTTTGACCATCTTCACTATATTCACTATTTCCAATTTTTGGTCATTTTTTCTTCTCTTAAGTGTTCTTACTTGAAGATTGAAAGAACATTTGGTTTCTGAGGTCCTGTCCTTTTGCTGCTGCAATTCGCTGTATGTTTTGCCATAGAAAAGAACACAGGAATTTTCATGCTCTATGAAATAATAAGCCATAACCTTTTATTCTTTTTTTTTTTTCTAAAAAGCAGAGATCTTTGTGTCTAATCTAAAAAACTCTATCAGAGAAGCTATGAATAAACCTGATAGCATTCCAGTGCACTGAGTCACTGGAACAATACATTGTTAACAAGGAGCCCTGGCAGAGCTGTGTGGCTTTGTGCTAAAGCTGTCAGCCAGGATATGGGATGGATCTTTGTATCCTGCAGCAGTTTTGTGAAACTAAATGGCTGCTGGTGCCTCCTGCACCTTCTAAATGAGGACAAGAAACACTCTGGGTGTTCCACCCCTTTCCCCCCTGCATTGATTAAGAAATGATATCAAAATAGAAAATTGATCTTATTTAGATCAATATAAATCAGAGTCATCAAAGAGGTTTTGGTTCTGCAAGGGCATCTCCTCTGCTTTGCATAAAAGGAATTTATTTTATTAGTGGCTTCCAAAAAGCAGAAGTGGAACACGATGTGATTAAAGTGTTAACACGCGGGCTGCAGAGCGATCTGCCTGGGGCTGACAAGTCTGTGGTTTTTCTATCTGCCCTGACTCAGATCTGTGGCTTTTGTGCTGCCCTAAGGTGAGTCAGGGCTCCCGCAGGGCTGATTAAAGCCCTGCCCTGTGGGCAGCCTGGGAAACTTGGGCCTCTCTTCAGCTGAGAACTCTTGGATGTTTTCCTCAGCGCTGAATCACAGCTCCCTGGACCATCAGAGCAGTTTTTGCAATGTTGAGGTTTATCTTCCACTCCTCCTCTGTTATTTCCACCACTGTGCTTTTCTTTCTGCTGCTTTCCCAGTGCTTCCTTCCTGCCTTTAACCCCAAAGAGCTCCCAGGTCTGTCTGTGCTGCCCTGGTGGCTCCTGTTCTGCACAGGGAAGCCAAAGGAACAAGTCCTTGTAGCAGCTCTCCCAAAGCAGCCAATTAGTGCAGCACAATCAGTTCATTGCCCAGATTTGTCAATTAAACACCAAAAGCTCCCCAAAGCCTCACCTGGCCTGCCAAGATGTGTCACCCGTGCCTCAACCAGTCCTGAACCCAGCTGGGGAGTCCTGGACACCACGAGGAGAAGAGAGGGAGAGAAATACATCCAGAAACTGTAGGCTGATTTTTTTTTGTCACTCCCCAGGATGTGTCCCAGCCCCTGCTTGTTGGTGAAGGATTTATTTATTTCTTCCTTATTATTTCTTCCTTCCTTCCATCCATCTATCTATCTATCTATCTATCTATCTATCTATCTATCTATCCATCCATCCATCCATCTCCATCTATCCATCTCTCTGTCTGTCTGTCTCTCTCTCTCTCTCCATAAATTTATACCTATATATGCATAAATTTATATATATAGACATAAATTTATATTTATGGTTCTTTCTCATTCTTCTTTTACTCTTATGTATGCCTGCCAGCCCACAGCCAGCCTACTATAATAATTTCAGCTGTAGCTTAGTAAGGTAATAAATTGAGAGTAATTTTTAATCTGCTTGGGAGAAAAACAGCTTAATTGGCTGTTTCTCCTGGTGGTTCCAGCATTATTTTTGGCCTTGGAGGGTGTAAATGCAGCAGCTATTGATCTCCCTGAATGAGGGGTCAGCTCTTCCTGGACAGCACTGGAACACTGCATCTATTTATTTCTATTTTACCTTTTTTTAGTACATTGCCTGAATAATACAGCCAGTGTGGCAAGGGCCTGTAAAATGCTGAGTTGTGTGGTGGAATTTTGCTCTGCCCAAGTAAATCTTTGGTGATGAAGGACTCCATGTAGGGGAAAGCTCCTGGATCAGCCTGGAGTAAGGGAAGGTTTGGATCCCTGTGGTGATCAAGCCACGCTGGGGAAATGGAACTTGGAGAATCCAGCTCATGCCATCACCCAGGGGACTTTTCCATTTAATGCAGCCATTGAAACTGGGAGCAGGGGCTGTGTGGGACAATGTGTAATGGGGGAGCTGGAACAGGCTCCCTTTGTGGCACATCACAAAGCCAGCAGTATGTGCTGGAGTGCTCCTGCATGCTGGGCCTGGAATGTCAGCCTGGCTCCTGCTCTCCTCCCTTCCAGCCAGGAGCTGCTCTGGATTTGGGGAGAATAAGTCACTGTCTGTGTGTTTATTTCATTTCTGCTCACAGCTCTTCCTGGATCACACAGAGGGCTAGAGGGAAAGAGCTCAAGTGAGGTGAAAACCATCAGGTTGCTGAGATCCTCCATGGTGTGTTAGTGCAGGGCTGCAATTCTCCAGCTCTCTTCTTGCTCCACAGAACTCCCTGACAGCAGGTTGTAGGGAGGGGGAGGTCAGACCTTCTCCCAGATAAAATGAGAATATAAAAGGAAACAGCCTCAAGTTATGCCAGGGGAGGTTAAGGCTGGCTATTAGGAAAAATTTATTCATGGAAAGACTGGTCAAGCATTGGAATGGGCTGCCCATGGCAGTGCTGGAATCACCATCCCTGGGAGTGTTCAAAAAATGTGTGGATGTGGCACTTGAGGACCTGGTGTGGTGGTGCTGGGTTGATGGTTGGATTTTCATGATTTTCCAATCTTAACAATTCCCTGATTCTTCTCTCAGTCTTGCTGTTTTGGTCATTGTTAAATAACAAAATCCAGTCACTCTGTGGATGGGGATGAGCTTTGAGGTCCTTTCCAACCCAACCCATTCTATGAACTTTTATTTATCCAACAGCAGGTACTGAAAGTCCTCTCTGGAAATAACTTCAGTTTATCTGACCTCAGACACCTGGGAAGGGAACAGTGCTGGGATGAGCAATGAACAAATAAAAGAGAACAGATAAAAACTTCTTTGTGATATGATAATGTTACAGTAATTATTTACTATAATAAAGCTATTTCAAAGTGGTTAAAATTATTAAAAATTATTAAAATTATTAAAAGGACTCTCCAAGAGTGAGAAACAATGGCAGTAGCACAAGTTGGATTCTGTGAGTGAACTCTAGAAACAGCTGGGTGTAAATGCATTTCAGATCTCCTCAGACTTGATAAAGACTTGGGAACTTCTGCTGTGGATAAAAGTGCATTAGCTCACATTGTCAGGTGAAGCTTTTACTACACTAAAGGTTCACCTGCCAGTTCAGAGGGAATTATTGTGGGAAGCACAAGTGGGATCCTCCTTGCTTTTGTGTGAGGAAGTTCCCAGTGCAACTCCATCTCAGAGCGCCCCAATAAGAGAAAGATTTACTTTGTGAATTGTTCTGTCATCACTCAGCAGGATAATTGACTTCTGATTAGGGAGAAAATCTAGCTGCAGGTTGGTGTTTGAGGTTCTGAAGTTCTCTTGAAAAGGCAGAACTCTTCTTCAAACAGCAACAGCTCTCCTGAGAACAGGATGCTGAAAACTCCATTATACAGCATTGATGTAACAGCTGTTCCTGTTTGAACAACTTTATTTCTTCCTCCTCCTGTTGCAAATCAAAGGAAGAGTGGGAATCAGTGTTGTTGTTTGTTCAGCATTAATAACAAGGTTGTTAAAATCTTCACTGCTGGAGATGTTTTTGTCACGTGCTTCCTGCACTTGGTGGCTCTCAGACCTGCTGCTCTCTGGGTGTTTTTAGCTGGTGATGCTGATGACTGAAGGATACTTATTCCTTCTGTTCCAGCTCCCAAGTGACTCAGGAGCTAAAAGCAAGCCAAGATCTGTGCCTCCCACAGGCAGCAGAAAGGCTGATGTGGAAGTCACAGGCATCTTGCTGTGAAGATGATGCTTAAAAGTTTGGAAGAGGAATTCTTCTTGGTCCAGAGTGGTGAGCAGGGGGGGCAGCTTTACCTTGCCACACAACAGAACAGATTTCACTTCTGCCTCTGAGGCAGGATTCAGCCTGGACCTGCATTAGGTAGTGCTGCAAAAAATCTGCCTGAAATTTATGAATATCCTGAGTTGGAAGGAACTCACAAAGATCATCCAGTCCAGCTCCTGGCCCTGCACAGACACCCCAACAATCCCACTCTGTGCATCCCTGAGAGTGCTGTCCAAATGTTCCTGGAGCTCTGGCAGCCATGGGGCTGTGGCCATTCCCTAGTAAAGTGGGACTTGAGTCTCTGATACTAATTTATGAAGAGTCAGATTGTTGTTTTGCATATTGGTATTTACACTGTTGTAAAGAGAGGGGGAAGTGGGGCTGGGTCTGTAATGAGATCAGAGCCACTACAGCCCTCTGTACCCAGTGAAAGGATTTTAGAGAGATTTAACCTGGAGAGGTGGAAGGGGACTGCAGTGCAATCCTAAGGAAAGGAGGATTTACTTCTTCCCTTTTCCCTCCCATCTCCTGTGTGGGGCTGAACTCTCTGGCTCATTCTGCTGATCCAGCTGCTGCCTTTCCCTGTGGACAGATTTAGAGTCCTTTTAATTCCATCTGGAGTGCTCACCGTGAGGCATCACAGAGCTGATGCCTTTGAGGAGGGAAAGGAGCCTTTGTCAGGTCTCCAGGGAGCTAATTTATACAGATCCTCTTGGGTTCACTGGCCAAGTGTGTCTTTGTTTCCATGTGCTTTTGCCTCTGAGATGGAATCCTAAGAGCAAGGCCAAGTGTCAGGCTGCTGCTGGTGGCAGGGCTGCAGCTGCACAGCTCATCCTTTAAGGAGGGAAAATTGCCAAAAGTTTTGGGCTGAATTGGCTGTCTCAGCCTTTCTGGTCAAAGTTGGCTTTTGTTGTTCCAGAGTTGTGGATTTTGTCAACCTTTAACCTTTAGACCAGAGCACTTTTAAGTAATGAGTTTATTTTATCAGAGATATAAGCAGGAGATTAGAAGGTGTGTGGGGAAAAAAAATGATCTTGCCCTTGCCAGCTCTGATTGGTATCACTGGTATATTACTATGTGCTGGATTTTATTTTTAGACATTAAAAAAATCATGAACGTTTAAAGAAGTATTACAGCTGCATTTTCTTCAAGCCATGATTACAAAAGGATAAAAAATTGAGACAGAATTTCACTACTTGCTGTTGAGCAGAGAGCTTTGCCTAATAACCAAAATTAAATTTTTTTAGATGTCTGCCTTGAACAATCTCTCCAGAAACTTCTTAGAGTGGAGCTCAGCCTGAATAGGAAAGCTTTTAAAAAGTCTGTTGGAAATCCCAAATCAGCAGGGAGTAGATGGAAATATCAACAGGAGAAAACAAATTCTGCACAGGCTGAATTTGTTTTCAGAGCAGTTTTCCCTTTTCTGGAGAAGGAGGAAATGCAGAGTGACAGAGAAGTGACTGGTGAAACTGCTGGGTCTCCTGATAGTTTTTCCTGCCCAAATGAAGGCCTCTGTTTTTTTCTTTGCCTCTGTTCACTTTATTCAGAGTAAGTGTTCCCATTATCCCGTGTGTGTGAAAGGCTCCTGGCTCCTGAGCTGGATAATAAGGGAGTAAGCCAAGAGCAGCCTAATTTATAACTTGTGAAGTGATTCTCTTCAGAGCACTAATGAGCAGTGACCCAAGCACAGGTAAATTATCTGTAGGGTTTTTTCCCCCCTTTTCCTCTTAAATCTCTGATCATTTCCATCCCCAGGCAACCTGTCTTTCACCACCATTAGCGTTGTCTCAGTTTCTGTCTACATTCCAAAGTTGAACCACTTTATCCACAATTGATGTGTGCTCCTGTAGAGTGGAGAGCAAAGGCTGGTATAAAAGCATTTAAAATAGAAAGGCTCATTCTTGTGTTGGGAGAGGAATAATGGACGTGGGACACAGCTGTAGAGTTAGAAAGCTCTCTAAATTTAGAGTGTGGCTGTGCATTGTAGCTGAGCTGATCTCATGGCAAGCTGGCACTGCAAGGAAAGGTTTTGCTCCCAGCCTGATCTTTTTGCACTGATACAGATCCAGTTCCTTCCCTCTCAGACAGTTTCCTTCCAGCCTAACTCCCTGATTCAGGCTTGGAAGCTGGGGAGGAGATCTCTCTTTTCAGCAGCACCAGGCCATGAGATCAGCTAAGGAACAGCAAACTCACATCCTAAACAAAACCCTTCACTGTCTGAAAGGTGTTCCCAGCCATTCATTCTCTCTCCCTCTTGGCATTCTGGGGCAAAAGGCAGCTTTTCCTCCTCTTGGTTATCCTGAGTAAAGTTACTCCTCTTTGCTGACAGTCCCCAAAAGAATGCAGAGAATTGTGGGCAGGCCATTTGTATGGCCTGTCATGTTCTGTGTGCTACAGCCAGCTTGAAAAATAATTAAAACCCCAATGTTTAGCTGGTTTTTTTGCTGGATGTTGTTGGATACTTAATGGAGCTCGTTGGCAGTAAACACTCCTTCCCTGGGGATCTTTCCAGAGTCATTAAATCTGGTGAGGGATAATCTGGAATAGTCTCCTGTTTGTCTGGAACATTTGCTGGACATGGGAGCTGCAAAAAGGGGCCCTGTCAGGCATCCCTGAGCAGCTGCAGGGTGAAAACAGAGGTGAAGGGCCAGCACAGGGGTTACTGAAAATATTAATTACAGATGATGTCTGATTCTGTAAATAAGAAGCACAGATGTTGTCGTGCTGGTGAAAAAACCCCAACCTTTAACTTTATGGAAGGTGTTGATCCCCCAAAGGAAAATTATAAAGGGCCACAAGCAGTGACTGAGAGTTACAAAGTGGCTTTTAGTCAGAGATGTGCAGATTCCAAACATTAGTTTGGGTGGGAAAAATGGGAATTAGTTCAACAGCTGCTGGGCTCTTTCTGAGCCATTTCAGAGTGGTGACTGCAGCAGGTTGTACTTGATGTAGAAGGTTTAGAGCTTGTTTATACCCAGTGTCAAATTCCAGGCTATGGAGTGCTCTTGTTTTGTGTGTGGTGCTGGCTCCCCCAGGAGAGGCTGAGCACAGGTGGGGACATTGATCTCTAGAAGGTCATGACAACAGCTGCAAGGTGGCCTTTGCAAAATGCTTTATGTCCAAAGGGATGTGGTGCAAAAATTCTCTGCTTTCTGCTCAGCTGGGGCTTTTTTCACAAAACATTCATTTTCAAGAAGGATTTAAATGTGATTTCCAGATGTTAATGTGATAGTGGGTTTAATGCTGTATTTTGAGGGAGCAGCCTTTGCTGATTGTTACCTTGGGCAACGTTTATAACCAAGCAACCAAAAAAGCAAAAAGGGAAGTGATAAAGAACATGCAAATATGGATTTGGGTTGGAAGGCCAAAAATGTGCTGGGGCTCTTACCAGAAAGCATGGAATAACAGATCCTGGCCCCTGCCCCTTGCCTGGAGACCCCTGCAGCCTGCAGTGCTGAGCCTCACTCCTCTCCCTGGAGTTTGGAGCAGGGCTGCTCGTGTGGCAGAGTGGCAGCAGATCCAGAACCAGCCCAAACCTCTCAAAAGTTGGTGGGAAAAGCCCAGAGCAGCAGCCAGGAAAGGTCAGTGCAGCTGCCTTGCATTGCAGTTTGTGTTAAAACACAGAAATAGGTCCCAGCTGGAATTGCCCTAATTCCAGCCTTGTCATCAAGATGAAGTGGACTGCAAATACATTTCTGTGGGAATTGCTGCAGATGCAGAGCACCTTTAATAATGTTTCAATATCTACCTCACTTGTGTGCAGTTTTAATTTAACCAGAAGCCAAGGGCACAGATGGAATTAGGAGCCAAAATACTTTGAACTTGTAGCTAAAAACTACATTAAAACATTATTTTAATGCCTGTAGTACCATATTCCTGTGTGAAAAAAAGCTTTTCAGCTTGCTCTGAATGCAGCACTGGACAGTGTCCTGATGGGCACAGGGTGGTGAATTGTGTGCTGTGCCCTGTGGGTTACACTGTAAAATAAACTGAATATAAAGTACAGATCTATAAAACCATTGTTACTGTGTGTGCAATCAGTGTCTGCCTTTGGGTGTGAGCTGTGCAGGAGGGACCCTGTCCCACAGCATTTCTGCTGGACAGGGGTCTGCAAGTCTTTGAAGGTGCTTCTCTTACTCTCAGGTTTCATTTTCTGCATCCTTAAATGTACTTCCAACTGAAATATATCCTAAATCAGCTGCTTCAGGGGTTTGGGGTATTGTTTTTTTGAACAGGAAGGAACTCCAAATTTGCTTATTTTCATGGTAAGATCACAGGCATTGGCCACCATTGTGTATTTTGGTGTTTTAGTTCACATGTGTGTTTATGCATTTTCTTCCTGACCTTTGCAGATGTTCTCAGCTACTCTTTTATAGATCTGACAAACTGACCCTTCCCCTCTTAAATACCAAATGTTCCATGTCAATTTAGCAAATAATGGAGTGGTTTTCTTCTGAGGAAAAGCTCTTTTTTCCAGGACACAGTGGTACTCCTGCCCTGCCAGTGTAGGTGCCTCAAATACTCTGTATTCTTTTGTCTTTTTTGGTAATGATGCTCCTTTTTATTTCAGTGGTTCTGCCAGTTTTAACTCACTGTTTTGGTTTCAATTGACACTATTACTGTTTTATCCTGCTGGAGAGTGGTGTTTTATGGAATGGGAAGCTTGTTTGGAATGGCAGGAATAGCTACAAGGAAGGGCTGAGATCACTGGGCTTGTCCAGCCTGGAGAAGAGGAGGCTGTGGGGAGACTCATCAGGGGCTGCAGCTTCTTCCAATTTCTGCTCCCTGTGACAGGACAGGGCTCAGGGAATGGCTGGAGCTGTGTCAGGAGAGGTTTGGGATGGAAATCAGGAAAAGGTTCTTCCCTGGAGGGTGTTTGGGCACTGAACAGCTCCCCAGGGAATGGTGACATTCCCAAAGCTGCCAGAGCTCCAGGAGGGTTTGGACAATGCTCTCAGGGATTTTGGGGATTATTGGAGTGTCTGTACAGGTCAAGGGGTAGATCAATGATCCCTATGAATCCCCTCCAACTCAGGGTATTCCATGATTTTAAGCTGTCACAGGAAGAGTTGTTGAATTGGTTTGGGTTTTTTCTTTTCCAACTCACCAAGCTGTTTTAAAACTCATTTGTAGTGCCCATATTGATCTCAGAGTTTGTTTTTTCTGCAGAGCCAAGGTTTCTGTTGGGGCAGTAGTCAGATAGAAGTGAGAGGGATCAGCTCCATTCTGGCTGTGCTGGGCTGGGAAGGTTAATTTGTGTTTTTAATGCTGTATCTGTGGGGCACTTCCTAAGCACAAAGAGCAGCTTTAACCTTAAGTTAAAAGTGCCTGAGATATTCATTCCCCTCTCTGCAAAATAGGGATAAATACTTCTTGATCTGCCAAAAAAGTGGCTGTGTGGGTTTAATTAACATTTGCAAAGTGCTTGTGGATAACATCTTTCATCTGAGTCTCTGAAGCAAAATATTCTCGGCATCCTCGCTCAGCATTGCAATTATTCCTCCAGCTGTCATGAGCTGTGCCAACAAAAACTACTCTGCTGTCATCAAGGGATTGTTGATGCCTTGTGACTTGTTTGGATTTTGATACTCTCTTCCCCCTGCTCCTTCTCCCCTTTCAATTGCTGTGTAAAATGTAGTGTATTGTCCAGATTTGGGGGAGAGGATGAACCTGTTCCTTCCCTCCACAAACTGTTTCATGTCATGGTCTTGCTTGTAGCTCTTTTTTTTGGTCTATGCCCTTGGAGTAGAACTGTTTGTTTTTTGGGGTTTTTTTTCAGTCTCTCTATTCTTAAAATACTTTTGGTCTTAGTTTCTTTTTTTGTTTTTTTTTGTATCTCTTTTTAAAACACTGCCATAATTTATTAAATACCAGTCACTCCAGAGAGATCTGCTGGCCCATGCACTGTCATTTCTTATTTCAAGGTGGATGTGAAAAACCAGATTAATTCCTGCATTCCCTGGTTCTCCCAAGTTCCATTTGCAGCAGTGGGAGAGTTAAAACTTGCAGCTTTGTTCTCCCAAATGCTACTTTTATTGCTAACAGTGCTTTGTGAAATCCTCTTAAAAATCAATATTTCTCAAATCTACTTTTAAAGCAAAGCTTGTATGTATGTAGTCTCCAAGGCAATAATATTACCCCTAAGAATTGATAAATTCAATAGTTGCAGGTGCTAGCCAGGTTGAGGTTCAGCCTTTCTGCAAAACCAGAAGCACATCTGAGCATCACTCAGGTAACTGTGGCCATTGCTGTTATTTCTGTGAGGATTCATTAATCTTGACTTAAAAAGCATATGAGATTTAATTTTTTAAATTTATTTATATATATACTTGAAGGAAGCACAAATGATCATTTGAAGTCTTGGAACCTCTAAGCTCATAATTATCTGTGGGAATGAAGACTACAAAGAAATGACTACAAGAGCAGCTGTGTAGGGCCTCTTTCATCAACCTGTGTGTTAGAGCTGCCTCTGTTTGCTTTAGCACTTAAACCCTTGCTCCTGTTTGCCCTTCACATGGAATAATGCTGTGGGAGAAGGAGCTGGGCTCTGTCCCACTGTGTGCTGCTTCTTAGGGACATTCTATTGTTACTGGCAGGGGTTTTAGAGGCAGAAAAATGAAATGCAGCACAAGAACTCCTCTTCTCCTCTTGAAATTCCAGGTCATAAATCGCAGAGCACACAGCAAAATGTGGTTTTTCTCTGCCTGGTGCTTTTGGCTCGAGGGGTTTGATGCTCCAAATTGAAATTAATAGCCCTGGTTGCCACTGAGGGTGGGGGGAGTTGTGACTTCCCAAAGATTTGTGTCCTTGTTTGTCAGTGTCAGCTCCATTATGGGAGAAGGGATGAATGACTCCCACGTCAAATGGAGCAAGTTTCATCTTCCCAGATGAGAGTTCTGAATGCTGCCAAGTGTGTCAGTGATGGTTTTAAAAATAATAAATCTGACCATGGTGCATGCACTTCCCTCCTCACCAGGGACTGGGATGAGATCTACCACTGCCTCCCTTTGCTTTGGGCTTGAGGGGGAATGGAAAATCTTAGAGTGAGCGAGCACTTAACCAACTTTGGTTAAAAACTGAGATGAGCCCATCTGAGCACCTGGATAATCATTTGTTCTTTATGCAGCTGCTGAGATCTGAGCCTGTGGCAGCACCTTTCCTGCTGTGTCCTTTGGGAGGGTGTCCAGTGCTGCTCTCAGCTGGGGGAGGTTTTCTGGTTACCTTTTTGGCTAAATAGCTTTTGATGTTTTCTCGAGGAATGAAAATGACAGGAAATGTTGTTTGATATTTGGAAATCAGTTTTGCTTTCCCTGCCTGTTTTGGAAGGGTTGGGTTTTCCCTTCCTCTCTCCTGCCTGATACCTGTGGCAGTGCAGGTGTCTCCTGAGGCAGCTTGGTTGTTCATGCCCAGCAACTCTGGGTGGGAGAATCAGAGAAACCTGGAAGGGTTTGGGCTGGAAGGGACCTCAAACCCCATCCAGTGTCACCCCAGCACCCTGCTGCTGTCCCTGGTTCTCCAAGCCCTTGGACACTTCCAGGGATCCAGGGGCAGCCACAGCTTCTTTGAATACAAGTGGCTTTGAGGACAAACCTGGAAGAGGAAAAGAGAGCAAAAAGAGCAATGATGTGAGCAGAGGTTGTTTCTGTAACCCTGAGCTCTGCTTAAGCAGCTCTGTGCCCCCTCACAGCTGGGGATGAGCAGAGCAGGATGAGCATCCAGGGAAGTTACTGACTTGTGTCCCTGCACTGGGAAGCAAACTGCTTCTGTGTCATCCTGTGGCTTTATTGCTGAAAAATGAGGCTCCTGCTCCCTCTCTTAAGGGACTTGTTGATCTTCCACTAGTGCTCCATCACCTGAAGAAAGCTCAGGATTACATCTGTGAAATTGTAATGTTGGCACAGAAGCACAGCCTTGTGTGTCATTGGCAGATAGTTCCTCTCTCTCCAAATACCAGCAGCCATCAGCACATGTTCATTTTTTAGCCTCTCTTCACTCTGGGGCTCTTCTGTTCCTGGAACAGAGGTGATCAACAAGCAAGTTTGTCATTATTTGTTTCCTTACATATTCCTTAATTACAGCACTTGAGGGGAGGAAGTTTTCCAATCTCTCCCTCTTGTTTAGTTCAGTCTCATCCTAAACCTTTTTTGGGGGCTGGATTTATCTGAGCTGTGTCTCAGAAACTTCAGCTGCTGTTCAGCCATCCCTCCCTGTAAAAATCAGCTGGCAGTCCATTCCTAGTGTCAGACCTCTTCACTGTCTGCCTGCCCCAGTGGCCTTTTCTCTTTTTTTGGAGCAAACTGGCATTTCTGAGGCTGGGTGAGTTATTCCCCCCACCTCTGGGCCGTGTTTTCCCTGAGCTGCTATGATTGATTCCATTCACTCCCTTTAAGCAGCCCTTTTCACTTAGCAGAGTCAACACAGTAAAACGAACTTGGAAAACAGATTTGTTATTCCTTAATATTTCAAACTCCCCAGCCTCCCATTTTTTACTTTATTTTAACAGAAGCCTCCTCTGGAAATCCTTTGTTGAAGGTTTTTATCTCGTTTGATGGCTGGCTCCAGGCTCCAGCACTCAACACACATTTAATGGCCTTAAGCATCATTTAATGCTTCCCATTCCCAGGATCTGTGAGCCTTAGACAGCTCAGCATCCACAGCTCTGGAAATTCAGCCTTCTGGGAGGTGGAAAAGTGATTATTGACAGGAAGAGCAGCATCTCACTTTGGTCTGGGAGCAGAAAGTTGGGCTGAGGGTGCTGGAGGGTTCATGGCTCATCTGCATTTGGATACACAGGCAAATTAATCAGAATTCAGCTTCTCAGGATCAATTGTTTGAAGTTTATGAAATTTAGTTCTTGCTCTGAATGAAATTTGCCTGAAGGTTTGTCTGAATTCCAGAGTTAAAATTAAGGTAATTGGAAAGAAGGTCACTTCTGCAAGTAGAGGTTTTGTATTGTTGGACTAATTGCCTTGGATTAATACCCTTTTAGTTAAAAATGGAGTCATTTTCACTCAGTGAAGTCAGAGCTGGGGTAGGACCTAAGAATTCTTGCTGTTTTCAAAGGGATTCTGATTTACTTTGATTTATTCCCCATTTCTGTGCTGGCTGGACCCTGAGTGTTTGTGTCACTGACCATGGGCTCATGTTTGTTGTGCACAGCAAATCCACCCCCTCACCAAGGAAAATCTGCCTTCCTTAATATATAAACAACATAAATTTTAGAAATATATAAAATAACATGCCTTGAGTCTTGCAGAGCAGTTTTAATTGAAAATTTAATTTAAAGCAAGCAGTGTTTTTTTGGGTTTTTTTCTGGCACAGTAAAGTAGTAAAGAAGAAAACCTCCCTGGATGTTTGTAGGAAATTTCAATTTTTGTTTTTAATTTTATTCCTTCTGAAATCTACAATGAAAACAAAATTTCTGTGCAATGCAAAGGTTTTAAAGATGGTCCAGATGAAAGCTTGGGCAGCTCATGGATCTGTTTTCCTATGGAAAATGCTTCTTTGTGGATGTAGTAAAGGCAGAAAAATCTTGATTGTGGATTCCAAATCTGTTTTAAATCTCTTGAACCTACACACATAATTCATCCTTCCTGGCAAAAGCTCTGGTGCTGGTTTTCCTTCTAAAATCAATGAACAGAGGAAAGAAAGTAGGAAAACAAGTGCTGAGATGTTTGAGCAAAGGGGTGTGCTGCTGCTTTTGTAGGTACTTGGGATAAGTGAAAGTGAAGGCAATTTCCTCATCTCAAGCTGCTGTTCTTTTTGTAGGTATTGACTTTTAAATCTTGTTCCTTCTGCAGTTCCTGCAAGGAGAGGAGCACTTGCACTGAGCTGAACTCGAGCAGATGGTGTTGGAAAAGTGTGAACAGGAGAGAGGGACCTGCCACTGCTCTCAAGCACAGATTAAACACAATTTCTCTGGGTAAAAGCCCCTCTTAACATTAGACCTTGGCTATTTTACCTTGAGTATCATCCTTTCCACCTGAATTACAATACTGCAGTTTAATTGTAATAAATTACTGAGTTTAAATGTGGTGACTGTTTCAAAGGCTTGGATAATGCCTGCCTGATACTTGGATGTGGATAGCTCTGATTGGCATCAGGAATTACTGTCTTGGCAATGGATAATCATAAAATCCCAGACTGGTTTGGGGTGGAAGGAACCTTAAAGTTTGTCCTGTTCCACATTCCACCATCCCAGGTTGCTCCAAGCCCCATCCAGCCTGGCCTTGGACACTTCCAGGGATCCAGGGGCAGCCACAGCTGCTCTGGGAATTCTGTTCCAGGGCCTCACCACCCTCCCAGCCAGGAATTCCTTCCCAATATCCCACTGAAATCTGCCCTCTCTCAGCCCAAAGCCTTTTCCCCTTGTCCTGTCCCTCCATGCCTTTGCAAAATATCCTTTTCCAGCTCTCCTGTAAGGCCCCTTGGTTATCTGTACTGATAAGGGATGGACATTGTGCTGGTTCTTAGCACTTCTTCAGTTTTGTGTTGGTTTCAGAGAGATTTATGGAAGAAGAAAAGCATTGGCTTCATTGATGAATTTCTTTCTTTAAGCCAGGAGGGATTTTTTGGTCTCACTAGAAGCCAGAAGCTGCTTCCCCTGGAGCTGAGGTGTCTCAGGGTGGTGCTGGAATATGCAGTGCAGAGAAAGCTTGAAGTGTCTCCAGAAGTGTCAAAGAAAGAAATTTCTCAGATCTTCTACAGTGTAAAGTGTTTCAGTCACTGCTGGTGGCTCTTGGCAGGACCTTTGCAGTGAGGGCTCTTTGCTCTTGTGGTGGGATCAGAGTGTGGCAGGCAGTCCTTGGAGCCTGTCTGATCCCAAGGAGAGCAACTGCTGCCACTTCATCTCCTCTCTTGAGAGGATTTGGTGTCTTCCTGTTCAGAGTTCCATCAGCAGGGGCACTGGGGGCTTTTCCCCAAAGAAACATTCACAAAATCAGGACAGCTTTGTCCCAGCCTGGGGCAATTTCCCATTTCCTGATCCTCATCTTGGACTGTTTGGGTCTACTCTGGCTTGGTTTAACTCACTATCATGGGTACAGCTCTGAGTTTAGTCCTTGTCCCTGTCATTTAACCTCTGATTTTCCTTGTGTCACCTCTCTGTGTGGGAATGAGCCCTTCCAGCTTAGGGACACTTTTCCAGGTGGTGCCCATGGGGCCATCTCTATTCACACTAATATTGGCATTAAATTTGTAGATAAGAATTGGTCTTCCCACATGGCAGGATTGTCCCTTTTCTAATTTTTCTAGTCTGACTTTATAAAAGTGACTAAGTCTCTGTCAGAATCTTTCTCTGTAGTCCTTTAATTTTGTCACAACAAAATTCTAATTTTGTCACAACACAGGATCTTTCTCTGGTTGGTCTTTATCCTAACATTGGTGTCACCATGCCAAAATCCCTTCTCTGCCAATGTGCCCAGGCTTTAATATGAAATTAAACCATGGGGAATCCAAACTACATCAGCAAAAAACTCCAACTTCTGCTCATGAGGTGGCTCAGGGAAGCAGTGCTGATGGAAATCTGCACCATCCAAGGGCACCCTCAGCACAAGATGCTAAAATCAGCATCAAAAGAGACATAATTGGCTGTAAATTTCTCAGTTTGTGTGGTTTTAATCCATTAAATCATTTATAAAATGCAGTCTCACATGGTTTAAGGTTATGGGGAGAGAGAATGAGGCTGCTTTCTCTTGCTGAGCAAAGACGTTCAAAAGCAATAGTGATACCTCACTAATTCTATTTCTTCATCCCATGGCTACAACTGTAAACTTTACAAAAACTGGTTTGTTTGTTTTATATTCTTTTTTTTTTTTTTTTTTTTTTTTTTTGTTTTTTTGTTTTTTTGGTGTTTTTTTTTTGTTTTTGTTTTTGTTTTTGTTTTGTTTTGTTTTGTTTTTTAGGAGGAATCCAAAACAAATATTGACACTTCTTAGGTATTCATATTCGAGGCATGTCAAACATCTGGTGTTGGCAGAACCAGGCACAGCTGAGGCTAATACACAAAAATGTAATAAAGTAGATATTTTGCTCCTGTCTGCTGTTACTATGAAATTCCCATTTCAGTTTCCTTTTCTGAACAAAATGTTACCATTTTATGAATCCAGAGCTATAAAGGATGCTGAGCTTTCCATTTCATGTGCACCTTTGCTGGGTGGGATGTCTCATTCTAAGGATGTGGGACTCTGTGGACTGACAGCAAGGAAC
Organism: Oenanthe melanoleuca; assembly: GCF_029582105.1. Classification (NCBI taxonomy): domain Eukaryota; kingdom Metazoa; phylum Chordata; class Aves; order Passeriformes; family Muscicapidae; genus Oenanthe; species Oenanthe melanoleuca. Next base: position 1,416,984 of record NC_079336.1, read on the forward strand.
TGGTTTTACTCTCTTTAGTGCTTCTTCACAGTTTCTGCAGGCTGGAAGTGCCTCCTTCTAGAAGCAATAGAAAATCAAAAGGAGATCTGAGATTTTCAGTGTTGTGGTTCTTCTCTTTGCACAGCTGGTGCTTCTCAGAGATGTCTCAGATGGGGAAGTGAAAGCCCCAGCTTTTATCTGTGGAGCACTGCGTGTTGATTGCTTGAAGTATTACAAACTCCCAAGTAGTTCAGTGAAATTTCCAGGAAATTAGCATTATTTAGGTCAGCTAAGTGCCTTTGAGTTGCCTTTTGTGTGTATCTGTTTCTTGTTGGAGTCATACTTCAGAAAAAAATGCAACTGAAAAAGCAAACTGCTTTGTCTGTGGCAGAATCATGGAATAGTTTGGGTTGGAAAGGACCTGAAAGATCTCATTTAACCCCCTGCCATGGGCAGGGACAGCTTCCACTATCCCAGGTTGCTCCAAGCCTGGCTTTGGACACTTCCAGGGATCCAGGGGCAGCCACAGCTTCTCTGGGAATTCTATTCCAGGGCCTCACCACCCTCCCAGCCAGGAATTCCTTCCCAATATCCCAATGGCAGTGGAAGCCATTCCCTGTGTCCTGTCCCTCCATCCCTTGTCCCCAGTCCCTCTCCAGCTCTCCTGGAGCCCCTTCAGGCTCTGCAAGGGGCTCTGAGCTCTCCCTGGATCCTTCTCCAGGTGAGCACCCCCAGCTGATCCAATTCCCACCATCCTCCAAACAATTGCCTCTTTTATATGAAGCTTCCCAGGCTGTGTTTTAGTGAAAGGGAAATGGCCTCAAGTTGCACCAGGGGATGTTTAGCTTAGATATGAGGGGGAAAAAAAAATCATAGGAAGGGTTGTAAAGCATTGGAACAGCTGCTCTGGGCAGTGCTGGAGTCACTAAAAATGTGTGGATGTGGCACTTGAGGAGGTGGTTTAGTGGTGACTGTGGTGTGACTTGATAATCTGGGAAAACTTTTCCAGCCTTACCAATTTGTCCTGGTTTGAAGGACAGGTGTCTGCCAATAAAGGCAGGAGCTTTGCTTTGAAAAGGAGAATGCAAACCCCTCCCTCCAAATTATTATTATCATTTTGAAATTAAGGGGCTCTCAGGCAAAGATATGGGAATTAGGAATAACAGTTCTTTACTAGGAAAATTAAAATAGAAATGCAGTATTACACAGAACAATCCCAACCCTGCCAGAGTCAGAATCCAAGCTGACACCCGTCAGTCAGTCAGGGTGTTGGCACAGTCCCATTCAATGGTGGCTGCATCCTCCTGCAGGGGCAGATGTGGTTCAGCTGGAGCAGTGCTCCTGGAGAAGGTGCAGTTTCCTCTGAAGCTCCAGGGATGATGTGCAAAGGTCCAGTTTTCCTCTGGAATCCAGTGGCAAAGGCTGCTCTGCTGTTCCAAATCTCAGTTTTTCTCTGGGTAGGAAAGGCTTGGCTCCTCCCCTGGCTGGAGCATCTCCCATGGGATGATGGAATTTTATCAGTCATGCCCTGGGACTCACTGGCCATGAACAGGAGATATCTCCTGGAGGGAGGATGGGCTGTGGAAAGATAAAGATGATTGCCCAGCTGGTTTAAAGATGGCCCATGAGCAGATAATGTGTGCCAGGAGATCAGGGTCACTGCCCCAGCTGGGTTAACAGATGGGGACAGAATTCACATTTCTGGCCACATCAACCCAACACATTATTTCTGTGTGAAATCCAGCAGAGCCTCTGGAGAAGGCTGTGCTGTGTGAAGTGTGCAGCACTAAATGGAAGCAGACAGGGATCCCCCCTGTGCTGGAACTGAAGGCATCAGGGCATGTTAATGGCAGGCAGCCCCAGTCCCTGCCTGGCTCAGTGACACCTCACAGCAGTTCTGTGCCAAACAGCAGCAGAGTGTCAGAGCTCCAGGAGACTGGGGCATGGAGGCTCTGGCAGCTCCACAGGGTTTGTTCCATGAGCACTGTCTGTAGTGCTTGTTCTCTATCATGACTTTGGTGCTGGGATGAGAACAAGGATTTAGAAGAATCCAGGACTGAGTGAAGCTCTTGGGGTTCAAGTTCTGCCTTCCTGGCTTGGAGTGATCCCCACAAGCCACCAGGGCTGTGCCTCACTGTCTCACAGTGACCCCCATGAGCCACCAAGGCCTGGCTCAGAGTGACCCCCATGAGCCACCAAGGCCTGGCTCAGAGTGACCCCCATGAGTCACCAAGGCCTCTCTGCTGATGCATGGAGGCTCAGGGAAGCAGGCCCAGGCTGCTGTGTGTGAATCCTGCACAAATGGCTCATTTGCATGGAGGGTTCACATGTTTGCAGAGTCTGTTTCGGGCTCTAAAGCTTCAGCTTCACTTTCTGTCGAGCAGGTGTTTGGCAAGGAAAGAGCCATCACACCATCAGCTGGGAGGGAGGAGGGATCTGCTACCAGAGTGTTGATTCAGAAGTCATGGCTGCTGTTCAGGAAACTTTTATTGGATGAGTTTTCTGAAGTTCTTTCCTTGAAAATGAAATGAGAGACCTGCTGGGCTCCCACTCTTGTGCTTGTAACTTCCTTGTTCCCTGGGAGAAATCCTGACCCCCCTGGCTGTCCCCTCCTGTCAGGGAGTTGTGCAGAGCCACAAGGTTCCCCTGAGCCTCCTTTTCTCCAGGCTGAGCCCCTTTCCAGCTCCCTCAGCCTCTCCTGGTGCTGCAGCCCCTTCCCCAGCTCTGTCCCTGCCCTGGACATGCTCCAGCTGCTCCATGTTCTTCTTGTCCCAGAGCTGTCCCCAGGGCTGGAGGTGCCCCAGCAGTGCCAGGCATCAGGGACCATCACTGCCCTGCTCCTGCTGACTGCACTATTAAGTTAATTAATTAAATTAGTCAGTCTCACCTAGTCTCTTTGTACTATGGAGTTCTCATTTATCTTTTTGCTGTTTGCAAGCTTTCCTTCAGGAAACTTCTGTACATTACTCAAAATAAAGCCACAACTCCAGATTTGATTCAGAGCTCACCAGGTGCCCTGAAGGGATTGGTCAGAGCTCTGTAATGGTTTTTGCTCATCCTGGTATCCTGCTTGTATCTGGTGTGTTCCTGAGTTGCCAAATGGATGAGCTCAGGCTCTTCTGCTCTCTTTTTTTCCTGACTCCATGCCTGGATCCCTGAGGTGCTGACTCTGGCTGGAGCTGTGGGGTGCTGCTCTCTGCTTGGGTTCTTCCTCCTCAGCATTCCCACATCCTTGGGTTTGTGTTCAGATTGGTGAGTGGCAATGTTCATTTTTTGAAACACTCCTGCAGCTCTGCAAGCTTTCCACCTGAAAAAAATGAATCCTTTCTGCCCTTTCCTCCTGGAATGGCTACAGAAGGGTTTTAGCTTTCAGGAGATTATTGGACAGAAGTTGCTGTTGGAAGGCAGAGGTGCAAATGGGATTTCCTAAACTCTGCCCTTGTGTAACACGGTGGCAAAAATAGCAGTTTTTCTGGGAAAACTGGAGCAGTCTTTGAAGGTGCCACCTGTTCTGTGTTCCTTACAGTGCATTTTCCAGAGGGATGTCAGTGCTGTGGGAGCTGGGCACAGGAGCAGCATGGAGCTGGGCTGTTGCCTGTTTCTGTGGCCCTTTGTGGGATAAGTAGGTCAGTGGCACCAGGGCTGCTGTGACACTTCCCCTGACAGCAGAGCAGAGCTCTGGGGCTGTTTCCTGGCCTCTTGCTCTGTTCAGGGTTACATGTTTGGCCTTCAAAGCGACACAGGGTGACTTCAGCCTGCGCAGTGGCACTGCCTTTCTTCTGTGAGCCACCCATCCCATAGCACAGACGTGCTGAGGGACTCAGGGCATCCCTGTGCTGCTGCTGGGTCTGGATCTGGGAAGATGATGGGAGAAAATGGGTTCCCATTCCTACAGCAGCTTTTATTGCAGATTACCCCATGTTGCTTCCCCGGTGCTGAAGCCCCTGTGAGGGGTTAATACATTGTCCCAGCAATTTTGGATTGGAACTTCATTATTAATTTGTTTTGGCCTTCGTTTTGAGGACTCTGAGTATTTTACAAAGAACTGCCCCTACTCTGGAAAACCAGCAGAAGGTACTGGGTACTGGAATATGTTCTCTTCCAAAAAACCCCCAAACTCCAGAGCTACATGACTGAAGGGTCAACAATAAGCACTCTTTCCTCCTTCCTTTCATTCTTTTATTGTGTTTAACTTGCTGGGGTTCAATGCCTTTTTAAATTTTTTTTTTAAGTTTCAAGTTTGAGTTTTTGTATGTTCCTGGCATTTCTTGCTCCCATGCTCAGATTTTATTTCAGAGTCAGAGCTATGAAGTAGCTGAAGTCAGAGCAGCACAAGATGATTAATTTTTCCTGTCTCCCAAGATCATCTTTTGAGACTATCAAGACATATGTTCTCAAATAGATTCCCTGGTAGCTTGGGGGTTATGGGAATGGCTCAGCAAGGCTGAGCCCTTTCCTTCCTGTAAAACCAGGATGGTTGGAAGATACCAGTCCATCAATTTTCTGTAGTACTTACATGTTTTGGTCTCCTTACAAACAAATTTGTAAGATGCTTTACATCCTGCTGAACAGGAAGTAGCTCTTGGTTCTATTTCTCCTCTCAGCTGCTGTTTGTGACCCATGAGCTCCCTGGTGAATTCCCAAGGAATGCTGTGAGCCAGGGAACAGCAGAATTCCCTGAGGTTGCACAGAAGGATCTGAGGCACAGCTGGGAATCAAACCCCAGTCACCCGACACCCTGAACTCCTGTACAAGAATTTCCTCCTACTGTGCCTCTAATAGAAACTGCAGGGCTAAATGAAGTGGGCAGATTGTAATCACTGCTGCTGAGTTATCCCAGCAGTGGAATTACTGCAGCCCTCTGCTTTTCACTACTAATTTGGAAAGTTTGCTGCCTCTTCCCCCCTCCCCTCCCAGAGCTCCACCTTGCCACATTCCAGGCTCTGCCTTGTGGGAAAAAAGAGCCTGAATGACCATAAAGAGCCCAGATGTTGTGGCTGGGGGCAGGAAGCACAAGTCAGCTCTCCCTGATTTGTGAAGCTAAAAATAGTGAGAGCATTAATACAAATTTCTGCCTTCAGCTCACTGGGCAGCCCAGCCTCTCCAGAGGCATCTTCCTTGTGGGAGCAGGCAGGCAGCTCGTTAGATTAATTCCTGCATGGTGCTCTGGTTCCTTGTTTTATTTGCATTAAAGGAGAGCCTGCAGGCCTGAGTGACCCCCCAGCTGAACATGGCACCAGAGCATTGCAAGAGACTGTCTGAGCCTCAAGATGCTCTGGATGAATTTCAGAGTAAGGAAATGCAGTGAGGGACAGAACCTGCAGCCACGTGGCAGCCACAGCAATAAACCTGGGGTGAGTTGTTTATTTTCTGTTCCCAGCACAATGAATGTTTCCAGCTCTTCCCCAGCCCAGTCAGCTGTCAGGCTCCTCACTGGGAGCTGTGGGGTGGATAACTGGGAAAACCAGGCACTGTCCCCTTGCTGAAGCAGCACAGGAGCATGGTCTGTCGAGGGATGGTCTGTTTGGATGGTGAATGTCCTGCACAACCTTCCAGAGTCACTCTAAATCCGAATTTTCTAAATTTTTCCAGTCTAAATTTTCAGTGACTTCATGTCAGGGGCAGCCAGTGGGAGAGCACATTTGGGTATCTGGGGAGTGTCTGGACAGCATTTTCCAGCCCTATGGGTGGGGTGGGGAGGGTGGGAACAACGTGATCAAAGTGGCTTTTGTTCCCTGCAGCATAGATTGTAGTAATGTTGCTATGGCCACAAATCTCCCTCAAATTGCTGCAGACAATTCATGAATTTCCTTTTTTATTACATCCTAACACTGAAAACCAGCAAGGCTGCCAGAAACCTCTCCCAGGGAAATCTGGAATCGCTGGAGATGTCAGGAGCTGCAGGAGGGGTTGGAATACAGGTAGTGTGAGTATTGCTGTTCTGGGGGATGCTGTAAAGGGAATCTCTTCCTGCTGGAACTTTGGGATGCTTTTGAGGTGAAGTAATTAAATTAACCCAAAATATCTAGCTGCTCATTTCAATCCCATGACTCTTGATTAATTAGTTATTCCCATCTCCAGGGTAGCTGGAGTATCAGGATGCCCTGAGTCATAGGCAGTGGAACCCTGTAAGCTTTATCCTGTTTTGCTTCCTTTCCCAAGGAAACTGTGGGCTCAGGAGAGCCTCACCTGGCACAGCAGTGGGGTTCCTGAGGTTGGGCTGGGACACCCCTGCCTGGGACACCCCTGGCAGTGCTTTCTTCTGCAGCACATGGGAAGTTGTATTTTTTTCCTCCTGATTGTAGCTTTGCTCACTCACAAAGGAGCATGGACCTTCAGCAGCATTCCTGGGGGTGAGGGATTTGTGATTGGTTTCTTTGTGGTTAAAGTCAAGCTGTACATCTCGTGTGAAATCACTCATTAAGAACTCTTGGTTTGTGGGCAGAGAGGGAGGGAGAGGGGAATAAAAAGGTTTGGCTGCAGCAGGGCTTTCTCACCCCACAGCCCCTGTGAATTGGTCTGTGGGGGTTCTCTCAGGGCTTAGGGAACAGGGCTGTGAACAAGACTCCTTAACACCACTTGCTCACTGCCTTCTGTGGCCCTGGGCAAGTAATTTAGCTCTTTCTTGCCTTAATTGGCCTAATTAGTGCCTTTAAGGTATCTCAAAGTTCTGGTAATTGGTGCTTCTGGTGCAATAACCAAGAGCCCTGGGCATGTTCAGCCTGGTTCCTTGTTAGTCTGTAGCCAAATAAACATCAAAACTCCTGTTTGCTGTTTGATGTGACAGCTTGGAGGTGATGACTGAGCTTAGAATTTCGGATGGTTTGGGCTGGAAGGAACTTAAAGCTCATCCCATTCCACCCCTCCACTATCCCAGGTTGTTCCAGCCTGGCCTGAGACACTTCCAGGGATGGGGCAGCCACAGCTTAGCCCAAAATGTAGCTGTGGCCATTCCAGCACTCAGGCTGTACTGCTGTGACCTTGTCTGAAAATCAAACCTCATGTTATTTTCATCAATTTGTTAATCTGATCCTCACTGAAACCCATCCTTGGTCCTTATCCTCTTTTGGATCATGGGGTAGATTTTTTGGTTCCATGTGACAGAGCACAAGCTTTGGTGCATTAAATTCTGTTCATTTCACAAGCTTAGACTCACATTTTGTGTGTCTACAGTTTGTATTATTTAAGAAACTGTGAGATTTATGGTTATTTAATGTGATGGAACCTCTCTGCCCAAGAGAAGGAATCATGGAAACACAGGTTTGGGGTTTTCAGGGACCCTAAAGATGTAGTTCCAGCCCCCTCCCATGGGCAGGCTGTGCCCTTCAGGTGTCAGGGTAAAGCCCAGCCAGTGTTTTGGATCTTTCATGTTTGTGGTTTGTTCTTTTTGGGCTGCCTGGTTTTTGTGAGTATTGTAGGTCTCTCTGCTTCAGCAAGGATCAGCATTTTGGGGTGACTGTGCACAAAGTTCAGGAAGAAATCCTAATGCATTTCCTTGAGCCTCCTGGAGAATTTCTGTGATGAGACAGAGAGGGACAAATGTGTAGGAGCTGAGAAATGGAATTTGTGGTGGAAGCAAAGGAGGGAAGTGTGCTGGATGAGGAATGGGGAATGAGGAGACATGTTCAGTTTGTTCATACACCCTGATTCCATTCTTTTTGTTTCTCCTACCTTTTTTACTTCATTCTCATGCAGGTTGCCCTCTGTAGCCACACTTTTAGTTAATTTCTAAGAAGAGAAAAAAATACTGAAACGTTTTGTCTGCTTCAAAAGCAGGAAATCCACATTACTGTGGTGTGGCTTTATCAGCCTGTTCCCATGCTGGTGCCTGAGTTTTGCCACCCTCAAATCCCCTTGCCATGGCACAGTGAGGTCAGACTGGGCTGCTGGGGCTTTCTGAGCCCCATGTCTGCCTGGAGAAATCCAGGTATCCAAATGGACAGGCTTGGACAGCTCCAGCACCCACTGCCCTGCCCAGTGCACTTCTGTTGTCCCCAGATCCATGGTGAATTCTCATGTTCACCCCACAAATGGTCTTGTAACTGATTGAGGAGAAAGATTTATCTTCAAGGGAAGTCATAAATAAACTCTTTCCCCAGCACTTAGTGTGCCAAATGTTGGTGTGATGTTTTTCTTCATCCATGACTGGAATGCTTGGTACAAGAAGGATGTGGATCTGTTAGAGTGGGTCCAGAGGAGGCTCCAGAGATGTTCCAAGGGCTGGAGCCAGGCTGGGAGAGCTGGGGGTGCTCACCTGGAGAAGAGAAGGATCCAGGGAGAGCTCAGAGCCCCTTGCAGAGCCTGAAGGGGCTCCAGGAGAGCTGGAGAGGGACTGGGGACAAGGGATGGAGGGACAGGACACAGGGAATGGCTTCCCACTGCCAGAGGGCAGGGATGGATGGGATATTGGGAAGGAATTCCAGGCTGGGAGGGTGGAATAGAATTCCCAGAGAAGCTGTGGCTGCCCCTGGATCCCTGGAAGTGTTCCAAGCCAGGTTGGACAGAGCTTGGATCAACTGGGATGTGGAAGCTGTCCCTGATTTTTTAAGAGTCATTGACAAGATGATCTTTCAGGTCCCTTCAACCCAGACTGTTCTGGGATGATTTGAAGTGCCACAAATGTGTGTCAAGTGTGGGTCCTTTGTTGTCTCTGTGGCCACATTTTGCAGAGGAGCAAACAGCACACATGGTTCCAGGTGTGTTCCCTGTGAGAGGGATGGATCTGCTCCTCTGCTGCAGGGAATTCTCTATCATGCAGCAGGTGGAATGTGCTGCTTCTCACCCAGAAGTTGCTGATTTTTCCTTTCCTTGTTTTCCTCCAAATTTCTGGCTGCCAGGCTTTGGTGGGCTCAGGAGCTTTGTTATAAAAAACTTATGGCTCTAATCCCTCAGTGTGCCATCAAAATACAGATAAAAAATACTACAGGTGCTCCTTGGTGTGTCTGTGGAGGCAGAGAGGGGCTGGGGGTGGATTTTTGGAGGAAGGACTGTGTGGAAATATTTCCCAGTTCCATTTCTACAATCAGTGCTTAAAATTCTTGTTCTGTGCTTCAGCCCCTCACCTTTCACTGGAGAGCTCTGAGATTGCTTATCTGAAAGAGACTGAGGTTCATTATGTTAATTGGCTCTGAAATGACTGCATCAAATAGCAGTAATTGGTATTATTATTCTGCTCTTGTTGTGTCCTAGGGTTTTCAGGGAGCAGAAATTAATATGAAAACCTGTGCTTTGTGCTGTGCTTGCTGGCAGAACCTCATGTGAGGCTGGGGTTTTCAAGAGGCTGTTCAGTGATTCAGGTAGCAAAGAGTGAGACATGGAGAGGGGAAAGATCCCTGCTCAGAGATGTCTGTGTTTAATCCCAGCTCCAGGGAGAGGGCAGTCAGAGCTGTGAATACAGCAAAGGCACAGCCACTTGGCAGATAAACTATGGATGTGTGGCTGGAAAATTGATTTTAGGAGGGAGCAAGCGTGGAATAAGTTGGTGTTGCCACTCCTGACTGTGCAGCCTGAAATTGTTTGGAGAAGGGATAACTCTTTCTGGCATGGTGTGTCTGGCTGCTGCTGACAGCACTATTTCTACCCAGTTATGAGATTGTATTTCAATCAAAACTCTTCTCTCCCAGCTCTCCAGTTTGTCCAGAATGGTTTTGTCCCCCATGAGGCAGAGGGGAGCTTTCCTGAAGGTACTGACAGGAGTGAGCTGGGGCAAAACTCAATCCTCTCTAAGCTGCAAAGCAGAGCAACATTTTTGGTAATGCGCTGTAATGGGATCTCTGTGCTCTGCAGAATTTTGTAATGTAGGTTGGGATTTGGTGTGGATGGGAGGATGTCAGAAAGAAGGGAGGGTGGCTGGATAATTCCTTCTGAGGGGCAGCAGTGGGGCAGCTCTGATCTCTCTGTGAGCAGGGACAGGTCACAGGGAATGGCTGGAGCTGTCTCAGGAAGGCTTAGGTTGGATATGAGGGAAAGGTTCTTCCCCCAGAGGGTGATGGAACAGCTCCCCAGGGAATGGTGACATTCCCAAGGCTGCCAGAGCTCCAGGAGTGTTTGGACAATGCTCTCAGGGATGCACAGGTGGGATTGTTGGGGTGCAGGGCTAGAGGCTGGATTGAGATCCTTGTGGGTCCAACTCTGGATATTCCATGATTCTATAATGGATGAGGAGTTTAAGAAGGTTGAGGCAGGAGCCAAAAGCTGGAGTAAGGACAGCATTAGCACAGAGAGGAAATGAGAGTAAAGGAAATGTGGATCTGCTTTTAGCTCCTCCTAAGCATTTCTTTCTAAGCACATTTGTCTGCACTGTGTTCCCTGGTGATCCCTGGGGATCTGCTCTGGCAGAGGGCTGCAGGTGACCTGCTGAGGAGTGCTGGGCTGCTCTTGATGCTTTCCTGCCTGGGATATGGCCAGGACACCCAGGAGCTGTTTGTGGCCATCCTGGCTGGAGGGAGAGCAAGACCAAACCCTGCTCAGTGTGTACAGCACAGGAGTTATTCCTTCTGCATTGTGGAAGAGCAGGTGTTTGGAAGGATTCCTCTCCTATTCCTTCCTGTCCTGTAGCAGCCAGGCTGGAAGTTGCTTTTTCCATCCCTGGGGTCCTGTAATCAACCTCTCCTATGTTTGTCCAAACCAGATTATAAATACATGGGAGATGTAAATCAAGCCAGGTGCTGATTGCATTTCTACCCTCAGCTACAACTCCAAGCATCTCCTGCTCTCTGCTTTTCCAAATATTAGTTTGCTTGGCAAAACCAGAGGGATCTGCATCACCTCTCCAGCACTGGAATCAGAGAGGAGCTGGAGCATCATTCCTGATGCTCATTAAAAGCAGAGTTCCAGCTTTGGAGGTGCTGTGAGTTGGGAAGAGTGTTAGAGCCATGTTACAGCTGTATGGGATACCTACAAATAATGGGAAATATTGATCTGCAGAAGGAGAGCTGCTTGAGAACACAGTGGGCAAGGGAATCCTTTTCTCTCTCCAGCTGCCTCGTGGATGCCTGGAGCTTTGTAAAGGAATTTGCCACAGTCTGATGCACTCATTGTGGAATTAAGGACAAACTTTGATGCTACTGTTTTAGGACTGTTTCCTTATTATTTAAATCTTTGCTCAGAAAAAAGTCTCAAGGTTTTTTCACCCTGTCTCCAAGTCCTCTCAGAGCAGCACAAGACACTGTTGGCCTTTCAGTGGAGTCAGATTTTCTGAGTTTTGCCTCTTTTTAAAAAATATAAAAAATTAAAAACCAAAATATTCCTTAGATTGAAGTTGGAGTGATACAGCTTCCATCTGGGAACTATTTTAGATTTAATTTGAAAAAACAGACTGTAAAACACGCTCTCATAAAAACAGTTTGTCCTTTCCAATGTACTCGAAAATGATTCTCAGCAGCCTCTTAATGCCCTCTGCTCGCCTGTATTTAAACTCCATGACATGCTCAGAGACACAGTTACAGTGGATTTTAATACTGAGTCATACATAAATTCCCAGTATGGATCATTTGGGGAAGATTAATATGGAGAAGATGTTAATAGTAAAGAATTTGAAGTCATTGCAGATTTTGCAGCACTGAGGAGCTTGGTGACTGTAAAGTTGCGTCCGGCTTGGCCTGAAAATGAAATTACTCAAAAAAATGTGTTTTAACTTTGGAAATTGTGTACCTGTGTGTCCTGCTTTGAAGGACAGGTGTCTGCCAATAAAGCTTCTCTTTGAAATGGAGAATGTAAACCCCCTCCCTCCAAATTATTATTATAATTTTGAAATTAAGATGCTCTCAGGCAAAGATATGGGAATCAGGAATAACAGATCTTTACTAGGAAAATTAAAATAGAAATGCAGTATTACACAGAACAATCCCAAACCCTGCCAGAGTCAGAATCCAAGCTGACACCCGTCAGTCAGTCAGGGTGTTGGCACAGTCCCATTCAATGGTGGCTGCATCCTCCTGCAGGGGCAGATGTGGTTCAGCTGGAGCAGTGCTCCTGGAGAAGGTGCAGTTTCCTCTGAAGCTCCAGGGATGATGTGCAAAGGTCCAGTTTTCCTCTGGAATCCAGTGGCAAAGGCTGCTCTGCTGTTCCAAATCTCAGTTTTTCTCTGGGTAGGAAAGGCTTGGCTCCTCCCCTGGCTGGAGCATCTCCCAGTGGGATGATGGAATTTTATCAGTCATGCCCTGGGACTCACTGGCCATGAACAGGAGATATCTCCTGGAGGGAGGATGGGCTGTGGGAAGATAAAGATGATTGCCCAGCTGGTTTAAAGATGGCCCATGAGCAGATAATGTGTGCCAGGAGATCAGGGTCACTGCCCCAGCTGGGTTAACAGATGGGGACAGAATCCACATTGCTGGTACATCCTGTATTGAAACCCAAGACACTGTGGATGTGCACAAATGGAATCCCAGAATGGTTTGGGTAGGAAAGGACTTTAGAGATCATCTCATCCCGCTCCCTGCCATGGGCAGGGGCATCTTCACTAGCCCAGGGTGCTCCAAGCCCTGTCCAGCCTGGTTTTGGACACTTCCTGAGATGGAGCAGCCACAGCTTCTCTGGGCCTCCCCACCCCCCCAGGGAACAATTCTTCCCCAAAATCCCATCTAGCCCTGCCCTCTGGCAGTGGAAGCCATTCCCTGTGTCCTGTCCCTTGTGGCACTATCCAAAAGTTCATCTTTGATATCTTTGCATCAGATTTCTTCAGACTTCTGGAATCCACCTCCCCACTTCTGGCTTTTTAGCATTCCTTGTTCCTTCAGCTCTAGTCAGGGCAATTTTTTGGTATGAGGCACCACTTAAAGGCTTAAGGATTTACCAGCTGATCCCATCAATTTTCCATAGGGTGCCACTGATTTCCCAGGCTTTGATTTGATGCTGTTATTCATAAGCATCTCCCTCAGCCCCAGGGAGGTCCCTTGATTAAGTCATTAATGCTCTATGGGACCTCATGGGGAGCCCAGGCTGCCTCAAATAATGAGCTGACAGCATCAGATCCTATCAACATCCTGCCCCATCCCTTCCCCTTCTGATCCCTTATTATTCATGGTGGGCTTGGTTATGGTGCCATTTGATTTTTGTGAAAGGGAATTAAAATTGGGCAAGGATCATGTAAAAACAGTGTCTGGCTATGTTTGACCTGCCCTTCCTCTCCTTCATCCCCAGCTTCAGGGTTTGCTGGAGACTGAAAAAAAAAAGCCAACCCAAACCAAACATCAAATTGCTCTTGAGTAACGTGAAATCCTGATTATGGAAATGTGAATCATCTATCACAACACACATATTCATGTTGTGTCTGCTCAGAAATCCTGCTGGTGGCCTGTGCATGAGCATCTAAAGGGAATTTTTAAAAACTTGTTGGGGTGGCTGTGTGGAACCAATACCTTCATGGCTAAAAAGGATGGTTTTGGGTGCAAAGCTGCACTGATGTGTATTTTATGGACAAATAAAGTGTTGAGGTCTTTTCCAAAGGACCAGGCAGCCTAAACTGGGTATTGCAGCAAGGCAAACCAGCAGAGAAAGGTGGGTGAAGAGCCCTGAGAGGGGATTGATGGATGTTCTTAATCTGGGACAGGGAAATGGTGGCATTCCTAAGCTTTTTCTGTGTTTGAAAATTCTATTTTCAGTTATTCATATTATGCCAAACTTCAGATAGAACATTCCAACTCATTGCTTTTTGGGAGGACTGTAATGAAAACTGTTCAGCTGCTTTGGAGGATGAGACTGAGAAAATAAATTTTGTTAAAAATTAAAAAGAAATACAAATAAAGGCAGGGTGACCAATTGAAGTCACGGTGCCTCTGCACTTGGGAGCAATGATTGGATGGTTGGCAAATACCTCATTTGCAGTTCCCATAAAAATCCACCAAAGCTGGGCCAGTTTGGAACCACTGAGGGAATAAGGGCAGGGAATTAAGAGGGAGGGGAGTGAGGAAAGCTGTGTTTTTAATCATCACTGAATACCACCCTCAGGTTGGATCCTGTCCTTGCTATTCCCATGGACTGTGCCATTTTGGGGAAGCTGCTGGAAACAATCCCTTCAGAAATACTCTTCCCAGAGCACTGGCTTTGAAAACCCTGGATTTAGTTTTGCAGGGATGATGGAATTCAGTGGGACTTGCCCTCTGTGTGTGTGTGTGTGTGTCTGAGTGTGAAAATACGTATGTATATATAAGTGTGTGGTGGTGAAAATGATAAAATATATCTGTATAAAAATGTGAAGGTGTTTAAAGCCAGGCTGGGTGGGGTTTGGGGCAACCTGGGATAGTGAAAGTGTCTCTGCCCATGGCAGGGGATGGAACTGGATGAGCTTTTGGGTCCCTTCTAACCCAAACCATTCCGTGATGGATTAAAATCTGAGGCATCCCCTCATGAGCAGGAGCTGCCAGTCCTTGTCCATCCTCTGAGGCTCCTGTCCTTGTGGAAGGACAATGTTGGTGCCTGTCCTGGTTTGGAGGACAGGTGTCTGCCAATAAAGGCAGGAGCTTCCCTTTTGAAATGGAGAATGGAAACCCCCTCCCTCCAAATTATTATTATCATTTTGAAATTAAGATGCTCTCAGGCAAAGATATGAGAATTAGGAATAACAGATCTTTCCTAGGAAAATTAAAATAGAAATGCAGTATTACACAGAACAATCCCAACCCCTGCCAGAGTCAGAATCCAAGCTGACACCCGTCAGTCAGTCAGGGTGTTGGCACAGTCCCATTCAATGGTGGCTGCATCCTCCTGCAGGGGCAGATGTGGTTCAGCTGGAGCAGTGCTCCTGGAGAAGGTGCAGTTTCCTCTGAAGCTCCAGGGATGATGTGCAAAGGTCCAGTTTTCCTCTGGAATCCAGTGGCAAAGGCTGCTCTGCTGTTCCAAATCTCAGTTTTTCTCTGGGTAGGAAAGGCTTGGCTCCTCCCCTGGCTGGAGCATCTCCCAGTGGGATGATGGAATTTTATCAGTCATGCCCTGGGACTCACTGGCCATGAACAGGAGATATCTCCTGGAGGGAGGATGGGCTGTGGGAAGATAAAGATGATTGCCCAGCTGGTTTAAAGATGGCCCATGAGCAGATAATGTGTGCCAGGAGATCAGGGGCACTGCCCCAGCTGGGTTAACAGATGGGGACAGAATTCACATTTCTGGCCACATCAGCCCAACACAGTGCCTTAGGAGCTTCATCCTGGGCGAAATTTGGGTTGAAACAGCTTCAGAATTTTTAAGAGGTGTCAGAAAACCCAGCTGTAAAAATTGTGTTTTTGTAAGAATCCAGAGTGGAGGGGGAATGGTGCATTGGGCTCTTTCCTTGGGGCCTTGTTTTTCTTTTGGTGGAGGTGGTGGTGACCTGCAAGAAAAACAAATATGGTTGTTTTTTTACAGATTATAGAGTAATTTTTTTACAAATTACAGGGTATTTTGGAGCTGTCTTCCTGATACAGGAAATTTTTCCTTGAAAAGTGGCTGAGATGACCACACATCTCCCCCATGCTCAGTGAACCCAGCAGGAATTAGGGCAGGAGATGTTCTTGTGTAACAAACCAAACTAGCAACCAACTTGCTTGACTTGGAGATGGAGCCTGTGACAAAATGCACATGTTGAAGTTACAGAATTAAACATCACTGTGGTGACAAAGGCTGCAGGAGTTCCAGGTAGAGCAGGAAAATGTGAGAGTCACTGAAGGATGATTTGCCTTATCTGCTGGGCATACACTTAGATTTACCATTTTTTTAGGTTATTTTTGTTTGATAGAGAGCAGATAAACAGATTCATTTTTAAGGACCACTTCTTGTGCTTAATCAATTTTCTCTTGTCCGCAGTGAAAAGAAATTGAGTGTAAAATAGGGAAGGGTGGGTTCTCTGTCAGCTGCTCTGAACAAATCCATCTTTGTGTGACCAGAAGATCGTGTGAGCCCCTGTCTCTGCTCTTTTTTCATCAGGATAGGAAATAAAGTCATGGGAAAGGCTGTGATAAAGCTGTAAATGTGATCATGGGAGTTCTTAGGAGTAGCTGCATCCTTGTGACTTTCATCAGGTACAGAGAAGAAGAAAATCTGTGGAGTTCACCACACCAGTGGAGAAATAAATTGTTCCAAGATATGATAAATGACCTGGAGCAATCCAGCTGATTTTTTAACTGGAGGATGGAGTGAGCAGTGCCTGGGGCAGGGGGCTCAGCCCTCCAGGAGCAGCCACTGTGCAAAGGTACCTGTGGTTGGACTGAGCAGCCAAAATCCACTTCCCCGTTCCCAGAATGAGAAATATTTAATGCCATCTATGGGCATGTGAGCTGGGAAATAGGAACAAAGGATGTTTTCACTCCAAAAACTGAATTTCTGAAAATGCTGTTCAAGTAGCTTATTTAGATATCCCTGTGTTAAAATAGATGTGGGAAAAGCTGGAGATCCTGCAGAAGGAGCAGCAGGGCAGCTTTTGGATCAGGGTGAAAATATCTATGGAGTTGAACTTTTAAACTTTCCCACTGTGTTTATGGGTCAGGAGAGAAACCAAAACTTGAATCCCTTCTCTGGGGAGAGGGTGCTGAGTGCTGCTGGTTTGGAAGGTAAAATTGAAAGGTAGACACGGGCTGGGAGTAATCACTGGAGGAAATTCCCAGGAAGGGATGGATTTGCTGCCTCTGCATTTATCTTTGGAGGCTGAACTTGCTTTTTCTTTACTTGGGAATGCTGACATCCAGAGAGGGTGACACCAGTTTGGTGGCAGTGAGCAAAGGAAGTTTCCATTGCTTTTCTTGAAGACAAAATCTCAAGGCACCTTTTCTGCTGTGAAGGCAAAATGCCCTCGTGGAACAGAGGGAGGCTTTGCACCATAAAATCCTGGAAGTTCTTGCTTGGACTGGTTCCTTTTGAATGTTGGCAGTGGGCTGGGATCTTAGGACAATTTTCTGGAAGGGGATTGTTGCCACTTGTGTGTGTTCTTTCTGCTGGAAAAGGAAGAAAGGTGCCAAGGCTGATTCTGATGTGCCTCCAGTTCTTCTCTGTAGCAGTTCATTTACCCCTGCTGAGCATCCCTCACTTTCATGCTAATTCTCTCTGCTGCTCAGCTGGTTTAAGGTGAAAAGGGTTTGTAATATCCCCAGCTGTTGGTTCAGGTGCAGAGGAACACGAAGAACCTTAATTTGAAGGTCCAGTTTTTATCCCTGAATGTCTTGAGCCCCTGAAGTGTGTGCAAAGTGATTTCTTCAATAAAGTTTTTCTGAGTTAGATAAGGGGAGGTGGGGGGAAAATACCCTTCTTTCTTCTCAAATTAAGTCCTAATCATGGAATCAAATAGGTTTCTCTAAGATTAAATCCCTAAATCCCTCCAGGGATGGAGACTCCACCACTGCCCTGGGCAGCTGTGCCAGGGCTGGACAACTCCTTTGGGGAAGAAATTATTCCTAATACCCAATTTAAATATTATCTTTTTGTTACCCCTTGCTGATAAATGATAGGAGTAACAACTCCACAGCAGCTGTCCTGTTTTCCTCATCCACCTTCATTTCCAAGTTGGAAATCCCTGTGCATTCCTCCTGTTCCTATGCAAAGCCCTCTCCATCAATTTGCAGACTTGAGCATTCAGGGAATTCAAGGCTTTTGAAAGGGAATCTTTGGGATTTCAGTGGTCACTTGGCCACCCAGAGGTCAAGGTCAAGAGACATGGAAGGGGAATTGTGGCTTTGGGGTGGATGGTTGGGAACAGCCAGAGCTCTCAGTGGAGCATTTCCAGAGTGAGTTACACCCTGCCTTGTGTGCTGCAGGCTCCTGCTCAGCTGGAAGGTAAATTATTACCTTAAATCCCTTTTCCCTTCCAGTGACTCAGCAGCTTTTAGGGCATCTCCAACCTGCCTGAATTTGGATGGTGAATCTGAACCCAGCCTGGCAGAGTCTGTGAAGGTACAGGATAAGGAAAAGGCAGGAGAAACTTTGGCAGGTTTGGACTTGACTCTTGGGGCCAGAGGGGATAATTTCCCAATTTGTTTCTGGGAAATCAATTGGTTTTGTTCAGGTTTATGGAAGAAACTAACAGTTTATCCTTCACCAGGCTGTTAAAATTCCTTTCTCACAGCAGGATTATAAAATCTTTTACTTTCTCTCTGCTTGCAACAACAGGTCTTAATTTCCCTGTTTGTGGGATTTTGTTTGCTGAAGTGGAATGTAAATAGGGGCTCTCTGGAGTTTTCTTGTGGGGATTTCTCCCCCCATAGACCCCTCCTGTGTTATCCCACTCATAATAACAGGATTCCCAAGCACTCCTTTATTTCCAGCTCTGCTTTACATCTTCTTTTCTAGAGGATTAATATGCTGGGTAACCTCTGAGCATAAACAATTCAGCAGCAAATGCTGGAGAGCAAATGCAGTTAATGGACCCTGATTTTTTTTATTTTTTTTATTTTTTTTTGCCAGTTGCCTGAATTAGCCTGGGAAACTTTTCTGCTCTTAAGTATCAGAGTTCAATTTAATGTTTTGTGTTGTCCAAATGTCTGCTGGACTTTGGCATCTCCTTAATGGCACTTGGAATGGAGTGCCAGCAATTCTTTCCAGACCTGAGGATCTGAGCTTGTGCTGCTCTGTCTCCATCATGTTGGCCTTCAGGTGAGGTTGGAGCACCCCAGGAATGATTTCCTGGGCATATTTCAGTATGAGGTTGCAATATTTGTCTGCCTTAGTGCAGGAGAATCAGCTTCAATAACTGTACTGAAACCAAATTTCAGATTGGCACTGGCACCTCTGACAGTGGGAAAAATAATGGTGAGGGAAGGGAAAAACCAGCCTGGATAAGAGCCTTGAAAAAAGAGAAAATGGGGAAGCAAGTGGAGATAATTGTCAGGGAGGAATGAGATGGAAGCAGATTGGGATGTTTTTGTGACCAGGAGTAAAGGAAAAAGCTCTTTGGTGAGCACTGTGAGGATAAGCAGAAGAAAATGGACAAATTTCTCTGGCTGGTGAAAAGATGAGGTCAGAGAAGAAAACTGAGAGCATTAAATATCCCAAGGTGCCATTTAGTGCTGTGTGTTCCACTCCTGGCCTTTCTCAGCCCCCATGAACAGGGATTGCTCTGGGCCACCTGGGGCTGCAAATTCTCCATCTCTATTTCCTGCAGGGCAGGAGGAGATCTGTGTACATATCTGAGAGGCTGGGTTTAATTTCCAGGAGGATGTAGGTCTTATTTGTTTATGTTGGAGCAGCAAGCAGGAGGAGACCATGTGTGTAAGAGCAGGGCTGCATTCCCCATGGAGCAGAGGAGCCTTCCTGGGCATCTCTCCACAGCTGCTCTCTGCATCAGGCATGGAAAAAAAAAAAGGCAATTTAAATGTTCTTTAAAAAAATAACAACAGCAAAGTTCTGTTTCAAAGGATGGAAGGCTCCTTATCCACATCACATAGATTCCTGTCATCTCCAGAGACCTTTGGGAGCTGCAGCTCAGCACATCAAAGGAGTGTCCATGGGGCTTGGAGCACAAACATGGAATATTCAGGTGCCATGGGGGGCTCACAAGGCTCTGAGGCTGTGCCCAGGGAACAGATTCTCCCTTGCTAAGGCACCATCTGACAGCCTCCCCTTCCAGACAGCTCTGCATCAAAGCTGACCTGAAAAACTTCTTTTAATGCATTAAAACGTGTCCCAAACTTAAAAATCCCAAAGTCCAGATTTAAGAACTTTCCCTCTGCTTAAAAGATGTTTCTTTGCAAAGTAAATTTTGCTTGTCCTCACAGATTTTAAGCTCTGGGAACCATGGAGCTCTCCTGGCACAGTGTCTGCATGTGCTGAAGGGGGACAGATCCATCTCCAATACCTGTGTGGCATCATCTTTTAATACATTAAAACATGTCCCAAACTTAAAAATCCCAAAGTCCAGATTTAAGAACTTTCCCTCTGCTTAAAAGATGTTTCTTTGCAAAGTAAGTTTTGCTTGTCCTCACAAATTTTAAGCTCTGAGAACCAAGTGTAAGTTTTAATGGAGCTCTCCTGGCACAGTGTCTGCATGTGCTGAAGGGGCACAGATCCATGCTCCAATACCTGTGTGGCATCATCTGGTAATCTGCTGCCAGGGCTGGATGGGATATTGGGAAGGAATTCTTGGTGGGAGGGTGGGGAGGAATTCCCAGGGAAGCTGTGGCTGCCCTGGATCCCTGGCAGTGCCAAGGCCAGGCTGGATGGGGTGAGGATGAGGATTTCTCTCCTCTGCCCATGTTCAGCAGTGTTCTCTCCATGCTGAGTCAGGATCAATGCAGGTGACCCCAGGGCCCTGTGAGCCCTTCCAGGATTGTCAGCCTTGGATCTGCCTCTCTGCCAGCACCCCAAGAGCTGGGATGAGTGGCTTGCTGTGTGTGCTGGGAGATGGGGACCTCAGGAAAGCTCAGCACCCTGCAGAGCAAAGGGGACACCAGGCTCAGTCACACCCTTTGTCTGACCAGGAATGGCCCTGTTCATTCCACCCTCCCACAAAGCAGCATTTCCCTGTTTTTCCAGGATAGTTTCCCTAATGGGTGGGATATTCTCCTCCAGCCCTGCAGTGTCTGGGGCAGCTGGATGGGGATGAAAACCAACATCTGTCCCTGAGTTGAAGGAATTCATTTGCTTTTTGATCATTTGTAGGGGAGAGTCCAGCAGAACCCTGGGGTGCTGCTGGGACAGGTCCCTGCTGTCTCAGGAACCTTCAAAACAATTTCTCCTCTGGCCAGCACTGCTGAGGCTTTCCTGGACTGGGTCTGTGCCAGCCTGCTTGTGCTCCTGTCCCCAGCTTGTCAGCTGCCCTGCAGTGTCCCAGCAGATGTGACACAGCACTGCTGGCTCCTGGTGCTGGGGAGAGTCAGGACATGGTTCTGTGTGTTGGCAGTGCTGCAGAAATCAGCATTTCCCCTGGTTTATGGATCCCCCTCCCTTCCTGCCAGCAGGGGTAACACTGCAGAAAGTGAGGGAACAATTTGGTGGCATTCAGGAGTTGCTGAGTCTTAAACAGCTTCTGCTGGTCCAGCCAGTTCTTTGAAAGTTGGAGTTTTTGGGTACTTTTTTTTTTTTTTTTTTTTTTGTTCAAATAGCAGCTTGCAAAGGGCCAGAAACTGTTGTGACAGTGTCTCTAAAATCCTTAAGCTGCTTGAATCACTCCAAGGAACCAGGCTATAAAAGAGCTGGAATAAAATGTATCCCACAATGTCCTTCACTTCTGCTGACAACTGCAGTTTAAATTACTGGTGCAACCTTTTAGCATAGCTGCCTTGTAAAAACTAATAAAATATAAAATGAAGTTACAACAGGGACTTGCTACCTTTTCTCTGGTGGAGAGTAGGGAGAAGCCACCCCTTTTTTTGGGGGGTGAGCCTGGCTGGGGTGTTGTTATTGCTTTAATGACAGTGATCAGAATAAAATCTTAGTATATGCTGAAATTTTTACATCATATTAATTATATAATGTTTATTAGACAAGGGCTTCACTTTTATCATAAAGTGGCATTTATTCTATGAAGAGCCATTAAAATTAAGCTTAAAAAAAAATAGTTCTCTTCTAGTGGAAGGTGCTCCTGCCATGGCAGGGGAGTTGAAATGAGATTATCTTTGAGATTCCTTTTAACCCAAACACTTCTGTGTCTCTCAGGTTTGTTTGACTGATATATTGGGGCATCCCATTGCCAGCTGCTCTGATTCCTTGGCTCCTTTGCCCCAAGTGGCTGGACTTTTAGGGACTCAAAATAATTGGTGGCTTTGAAAAAAAAAAAAAAAATCAGATTTTTATTTAGTAAACTGTCAGCATTCCAAGCTTGCCAATAAAACATCTCCAGAGCTGGGAGAGGCAGTGAGGGCTGTGCAGATGCTGGGCTCGTGCAGCGTGGGTGAGCTTTGAAGTGGAGATTTCATGTTGAAATGGAGCCCTCAGCTGAGAAATCTTCACTGAGAAATCTTCACTCGTGATTTCTGCAGAACTCTGGGAAGAACTTTGCAATCAGGGAGGGAAGGAGGGGGTAGAAAGGTCCTGGCTCTTCTTGTTTGTAGAAACATTTTGGAGCTGTGTGTGGATGGAGCCTTGCCAGGAGAGAGGAGCTCCCATCACCATGTGTTTCCTTCTCTGTATCCCAAAGATGTGGGCACTCAGGAAGTGTTTTGCCAGCTGCAGTGGAAGGGATGGAAGGGATGGAAGCAGCCTTTATAAGCAGCACCAGCCTCCCAAGGACCAGCCCTGCCTCCCTGCAGGGAGCTGGGACTGGGGAGAGGTTTGGAGTATGGAACTCATTAGTGACAGTCAGGGTGGGAGAGGCAGCTTGAGATGCCTGCTGTCCCAGAGGCTTGTGAGAGGATGAAGGCAGCATGTGGATGCTCCTTTTTGTTTTAAAACAAAGGGAAATGCCAAATGTTGCCTGCAGGAGAATCCTGGAGCCTCAAGCTTTTCTTAACAAAAGGTATTTTATTTTCCTTGTAATTTTTTAATCTGTTTGTCTGCTGAGATGCAGCAGAGGTGTGGCTGAGAGAGGATTTGAGCTAGGGAAAAAGCTGGATGAAGAATTGGTGGGAATTGCTGGGCTTGGTGGGTGGAACTCGTGGTGTGTCATGGAACAGGTCAGGCTGGGTGGCTTGCAATGATCCTCATGGACCTTGGCACTTATGGAGCAGTGGAGATAATGATTTTATTTAATGTTTTTGTAGGAAATGACTGCATGGATCTAACCTGAGAGGTGTCAGTTATCAGGTGTTGTACAGGAAGAATTTTGTGTGAAGTGAGCTGAGAATGCCTGGAAGCAGGCTCAGAACTGGTGACCTTTTAGATTTGCAATATCCCTTCTCCAGCTGGTCTCCTCTGTACCTGATTCCCCCTTTAATGTCCTTCACCCTCCCTCACTCCCCTGCTGCCCAAATTGCCAAACTTGTGGGAGTATGCAGGCTTAAGACCATGTCACAAATCACAGAATCCCAGAATGGTTTTGGGGGGAAAGCACCTTAAAACTCATCTTGTTCCACCTTCCACTCTCCCAGATTGCTCAATCCCTGTTTGGAGAGGTCCAGAGGGAATGTTTGTGTCAGAGTGCCTCTCTTGCACCATGCCTCTAGGCCATGCATAACTTAGTTCTTTTGTCTGTGTTTTTCTGCTCAACAGAAGGGAAACCCTTGAGATCAGCACTGGGAGGAAGAAGAGAGGTGGTGAAGGAGCTGATGTGGGACAGATCTGAGCCAAGGAGCTGAGGGACAGCAGGTAAAACACAAAGGAGCACTGCAGTGCATGCCCAGGGTTAAGTTGCTTCTTTCCTTTCTGGATTTTAACATAATTTACCAAAACATCTCACACCCTTCTTACAACATTCTCCTCCTCCCCATAGTCCAGTTGAAATAATGATGAGATGAGGAAAGCTTGTAAAAGTAGGGCAGGACCAGCACATGTCACCTCCAGAGCTTTAATCAAGCCTCTTACATATTTTTTGGCCATCAACTCTTTCATTTAATCATCCATTAATTGCAGAAAGTTTTAGCCAAATTCATTTGGCAGAGTGCAGGCAAAGAAGCAGCATTTCACAATCCTCTGGTTTCAGCAGTTTTCAATTCTGATTTTAAAAGCAATGCTGAATGTCACTAATGGTCTAAGCTCAGTGTCTGGGTGCCTCAGGATCCAAATCCCT
Organism: Oenanthe melanoleuca; assembly: GCF_029582105.1. Lineage (NCBI taxonomy): Eukaryota > Metazoa > Chordata > Aves > Passeriformes > Muscicapidae > Oenanthe > Oenanthe melanoleuca. Next base: position 1,440,526 of record NC_079336.1, read on the forward strand.
GCACACAGCTCAGGGGCAAGTTGGGCTCTGAACATTTTTCTTCTTTAGCATCATTCTCTGGGCAGATTCTTGTCCCCAAACTCTTTGTGATCGAGGTGTGAGGATTAGTCCATGGGTGCTGATCACACTCTTGTGGGGGTGTGTGGGTGCCTGAGAGCCTTCCAATCTCACTGTACAGGCTGGAATTGCTGCCAGCAGCACATTTCTCCTTCCCCAGTTTTCTTCTCGCTCCTGTAAGGAAGCCAGAGGATGAGATTTTGTGCCCTGTGCTGAGCTCCTTCAGGCAAACTCAGGCTCTGGAGCATTGTCAAAAGTGCTGATGGGTTTGGGCTCCAGCAAAGGTGTCAAGAGTGAAGCAAAGGAGTCACTGCTGCCTGTTCCAGGGAGCAGCATTTCCTGGCACAGGGACACAGGGGCACCATGAGGCAGTAGCATCCTGCACAAAGCTGCTCTGTCTGAAGTCTTGGGGGGGAAGCAGCACCTGGATTGTGACTGGGAGCCACCAGAGTTACTCAAGGCAAAATCTGGCTGCTAAACCTGACTCTTAGGAAAGCTTGGATGGAATATGATGGGCTGTGGTACAGCACAAAGCACCTTAGGTGCTCTCAAGGTCCCTTTTGGCCATGAACTCTGCATCTCTAGTGACACATGGCCAGTTCAAGCCTCTGTTTTGACTCCCTGTCAGAGGATTTCTCCAGGAGCTCCTTGTCCTTGTGAGCTGTGCTTGGAGCATCTGCTCTGGATATTCTTGGGCTGAACTGCTTCCAGCAGGCTTAGCAACTGTGCCTGTGATTTCCTGCAGGAAATCCAGCCATGCAGGATGGTGTTTAGATTATGGGACTGGGACTATCAAGCCATCATGGCATTCTTCAGTTGCCTTTTTTTATTATTTTTTAAAAAGCTGTTAGCTGTCTCCCCACCCCCCATCCCCCCTATCTGTGCATCTGTGGAGTTTTTTTTCCTGCCTTGTTCAAGTGAAAGAGTAAATCCTTTTTTGATTTATTCCAGAGCAGCCCTCGAGCTCAGCTCCTGTGAGAGCCTGCTGACTTGGAGTTCAAAAGATCTCATGTCTTTGAGGCCAGGCTGTGGTCTTCCATCTTGCCTCAAAGTTAAACTGAAAGAGAAAATTCCTTTTCTTCTTAAAAAGAAAATCACCATGCTGTGTAAGGGAATCAGACTTACCTGGAGCAGCAGAGAATGCCAACATGCAGAATTCCAGGTGAAAATCTGGTTGTTTAGCAAGGACTTATTTTCTAGCACTGAGCACGTTGTTTAGGAAGTGTTTTATGGAGATAAATACTCCTTTAAAAGCAGTGCTGTTGCCTGGCTGGGATCCAGCCTGTGATCCTACATTAAAGCATTTTTGGAGTGTTTAAACCACTACATTACCACAGTGGCTAGAAATGGTAGTTCTTATCCCTAACTTCCTGCTGATCTGCAGGATTACATGAGATATTAGGAAGAAATTCTTTACTTTAAGAGTGGTGGTGAGGAGTAGAATTCCCAGAGAAGCTGTGGCTGCCCCTGGGTCCCTGGAGGTGTCCAAGGCCAGGCTGAACAGGGTTGGAGCAGCCTGGGATAGTGGAAGGTGTCCCTGCCCATGGGACAATCTTTAAAGTCCTTTCCAGCCCAAATCATTCCATGATTCAATGAGGTGCAGACATATCTGACATATAGATGTGTGTGTGTGATTTATGTACATATATAGAGCAAACCTGTAAGAACTATTTATATCCTATTTCACTTCCACAGGGCCCTGCTTAGTCCAGATTTATGCAGTTGTGGCTGCAGCTGTGAGCTTGGAAGGGCAGACGTAATGGATGGAAGATTTTAAATAACTTTAGGGATCCTCCTTTTAAAATCCAGAGACCCTCCTTTATAAATCCAGCTCTTCTGAGCAAGGTGACCTTGGTTCTGCCTCTGACTTGGGAATCCAGCCCTGCAGAGGGAAGGATGCTGATCCATGGAGCAAAGGTTTGGCCAGACAGCAGCAGAGGAGAAAGCACAGCTTGGGCTGGGGGAGTTTTCAGCACATGTCAGGCTTGCAGTTAAAACTATGGGTGCTCTCCTAAATTTGAATTTACACCTGGGAGGAGTGTATCTCTGTTTTTTAAAAACTTTAGTTTTGGTATGGCATGCTGGGGAGAGAACTAATTTTTTTTTACCTGTCTCCAAGCAGCACAAAGTGTCAGCTCAGGTAGCTCTCACAGGTGTGAGGACAATCTCACATGGTGTTTTGCCAGCCCTTCTCAGCAGAACTCTTCCAGAAATCCTTTCTTTCAAAGTTTTTGGGGCTATGGAGAGTGTGCATGGGAGCACCTTGGTGTTTTACCCACTTCCAGGAAAAAAAAAATCTGTAGAAAGCTGAAACTGCAATAATTCTCTGGCATGTGTGGGTGCAGTAAGGTCACACAGCTGAGGTGACAGTGAAGGACAGACTGGCTCTTGCTGTTCTGTCCCCACTCTCCCTGCTCTTTCTTCAGCAGAGAAAACCCACATCCTCATCTTCTCCCATGTTTTGAGCTAGCAATAAAGCAGGAAAATGAATTTTTTTCCCCAAATCTAATTTGAAACATGATGACTGGACCGTTCTTAAACAGCTTCCAACTTAACAATAAAGAAACTTCACAGAGTGCTTGGCAGGAGCCTCTGTACATAATTTAGATCATAATCAGATGCATTAACACATTTTATATGGATCTCATGGGGCCCAGGAAGACGAGGTGTGCTGGGTAATTTCTTTCCAGATTCCTTTACCTGATTGTTTATTACTCTTGGGGACTTCATTTGTGGTCCAAATGTCACCAGCAGAATCCTGCTGCTTCATGTGCCTGCATTCAGAGTAGCTGCTAGTGAGGCTTCAAATTCCTTAATGCTGTGTTCTCCTCAGTCTTTTCCATCCCTGGTTGTCAGAGGGAGGCTGGGGAGGGGAACAAAAGCAAGGACCCAAATCCTGCAAATTGCTGAGCTTCCCCTGTGCCTGGAGCTGGATGGGAGGGAAGATGCTGAGAGTGCTGCTGCTTCCCACTGAGTACAATCAGGAGCTGCTGGTGGAGAGCTGCATGGAGGAAACACTTCCTCTGCCTCCCTTTCCCTTTGAGATGTTCAACATAAGCAGCTCTAATTTTATAAATCTCTGAAAGCTTTTCAGCACTCAGAGAAGAGAAATGGTGCTGTGTCTCTTGTGTTGCTCCATTGTTTTGCCATGATTCCACCCATGCCCAAGACATCCCTGTGAAGTCTCTCCTTTGACAGAAAAATCTGTTGCTGCTTTGAAAAGTGATGTTTTGGATGTCTTTCTGCTCTGCTGGTTTTTATTATCCCCACAAAGTGTGGGAAGTTCCCTGTCACTTCAGTGTCTCCTTTATGCATGCTGGAGTGATAACCCTCCCCACATTCATGGGATTGATTTGTTACTGAATGCCATGGAGTGGTGTAAAAGTGGGATTCCCAGTCCTTCCCCAGCCAGGGCCAGGCTCTGCTCCCAGCTGGGTGCACAGGTTTGGGATATGAGGGGCTGCTCTGTTCACTCACTTATCCAGGCTGGAACCACCTCAGCCAGCTGCCCTTGATCCAGAAGTTGGCACAACCAGGAATCAAACCTCCAAGCCAAGTCAGGTGTGGCCTGTGGGTGTTTGGGCAGGTGAGAAAGCTCAAGGGCATGAAACTGGTTGGATTTGGGCCACAGAACAGGCCTTGGACCAAAGCAGCCCATACCAAAACCACAGAGCTCCTTCTTCCCCCTTTTCACTGATCATGGTACTGAAAACCACCCAGGCCAGAGCAGAAGCATGGATTTGTTTGCCTCTTTTTTTAATTTATTTTTTCTCTTTAATAATAGTTGATCAACATCAGGTGATGATGCAACAGCATGCCAGATTAGCTGAGCTCATAAAGTGCCTCTTACCACAGAGCCTAATGATGATGGAGAAATGAGTATCCTTAAAAACTGGAGTTGATGGGGTTGCTGAATTTCCATTTCGTGTACTGAGTGAATCCCTGTGTGTCACCCTGGAACTCCAGTGCCCTGTGCTGTGGAAATGCCCACAGGCAGAGGGTGAAAAGCTCTCACCTGGGGCTCCCCCACAAACTCCTGCCTTTCCCTGGATTTTCCAGCCAACTACTGAGGAATGGTGTTACTTGCAGGATATTCTCCCTCGAGGTATAAAAGTTGTTTTGCTCTCCTGATCAAACCCTTTCATGTCCATCTTGTGATTCAAAATTGGCAGGAGAACAGATCCAGGCTCTGAAGGGTTCATGTGAGCAGGGCAGGCAGTAGATGAGAGAAAACATCCCCAGTGCTTTGCTGTTTTTAGCCATGTCACAAACACTTTCCTGGCTCCCAGTGCCCAAGTTCCCAGCTGGGATTGCTGAATTCCCCTTAGGTCAGTGGCACACATAGTTTGGATAAGCTCAATGGCTTCTGGCTGCCAGAGCTGCTGCAGAACAGGAGGAATGAGGAATTCAGGTTCTCTTCAGCATGGGAATATACTCTGCTACTTTAAACTGACAGAGGGCAGAGTTAGGTTGGGTGTTAGGAAGGAATTCTTTACTCAGAAGATGGTGAGACCCTGGCACAGAGAAGCTGTGGCTGCCTCTGTGTCCCTGGAAGTGACCAAGGCCAGGCTGGAGCAACCTGGGATAGTGGGAGGTGTCTCTGACCATCACAGAGGGTGGAACTGGATGATTTTTAAGGTCCCTTCCAACCCCAAACCTTGTGCAATTCTGTGTTTCTGTATGGGGGATGCTCTTTGAATATCCCAAGGAAGGGAATAGACATAAATAAGGCAGAATGGGAAAGATGAAACAACTCTTCTGGTGGTTGGTAATGGGAATAAAGTGCATTTTTCTGTATCAGGCAGAAGGATGCTGCCTGCTGTGAATGTGTGTGGTTGCCCTCCTCTGGTTGAAAATAGAACAACCTCCCAAGACCAGAGACTGTTTTTGGGGACAGGATTGTTATGTTTGTTCAGAGTGACTTTGAAAAGAGTCAGGATCATTTAAGATTCTGGGATTGATCAGTGCAACATCTCATCTTCAAAACCACCCTGGGCAAGGGGTGACTTCTGAGCTGCTGGAGGAGGAGAGGATGCACCAAAACCACCAAGAACTTGTCACTAAACGTGGACAAACTCTGCTGAGGTGGGTGCAGGGCTTGGAGAGGCTGCAGGACACGGCTTGCTGCAGGATGTGGCTCTGAGGAATCTGTCACCAAGGGCTGGTGACCCCACAGCCCTCCCACCTCAGAGCAGGCAGCTGACCCTGCTCGGTGGAGCTGCCTTGAGTTCTGCATCAGGCTGAGAATTATGGGACAGGTTTAATTAGCTAATCATTTGCTGACCTTCATTTTTGTGAAAATAGTCTGAAAGTGAGTTTATCAGCAGTTAGCTGTTCCAGCAGAGAAGCAGAGGCTTGGAGGATTTAAGGGAACTGCATCCAGCACTGGTGATTTCCACTTGGGTGTGTTAGACCATGTCCTTGAAGGCTGCTGATACTAAGCCAGGTAATCCTGGTCAGCAAAAAAATTCACTTGTGCTTTGGGATTTTTTTTACCATCTGGATCAGGACCAGCAAAGTCAGGGAGATAGCTGTGTGCCTTGCAGGAGTGTCTTAAAGGTGAAACCTTTGCTCTGCATTTGGAGCCGTTTCAAAATGTGAATCCTAGGAACTATAGATTTTGTCTTCTATGGATTTTGGCAAGATAGTTCTTGGAGCAGCTGAAAGGGAAATGAACCTGAGAGGAGCTTTTGACTTTGGTGAAACTCAATAATTACTTTCCAGTAACAGACATTAAAAAAACCCCAACCAAACCTGGTGACATCTGTGATTCAGACAGCATCTAATCCATGCTTTTTTTCCCCCCACTACAGCAACCAGACAGGATCCAGGGTGGGATGTGCACACCTTGTGTATCTCTGCATGTTGGAGACATGGAAGGATTTGGGGAAATGACTGTGTAGTGGTTGAGCAGAGAGCTGGTCCTTAAAAGCAGTCCCTTAAATGTCTTTCAATGCCAGCCTGACCCATTTAATCTCACAGCATTGCTCTCATGAATGTTTTATCACAAGTATTAAGTCCTACAATGCCACTAAAACACGTTGAATTTTAGTGTGAAAGTGGTGTAAGTGTCTTAATTGAAGAGATGTATTCCTGTGTCCAGAGGTAAATGTTGGAGAGAGGGAAGCACAGGGAGGCTCCTCACTGCCACCAGCTCATACATCCAGTGAAAAGCTTACAAAAAGTTATTTTTATTATCTATTTGCAGCTTTATCTAGTTCAGATATCTCCAGGAAAGGCTTCTGTCTTCTCTCTGGCATTTCTTTGAATTGTAGAACAAACAAGTTTGGAAGGGATCTTTGGAAGTCTTTAATTCAATGTCCTGCTCATGGCAAAGGTAGATGAGATTGCTCAAGGCTTTGTCCAGCTGAGGTTGGATTGTGCTGGGCTGGAGGGTCCAGCAGCTCTCCAGGCTCCTGTTCCATTGGTTTTCCTGCTGAATATCCACAGAGGTGCCTACATCAGAAACCTTGCTGCTGTCAAGGTGATCAATATCTGCCAAGGATGGCTTCAGAAGACAAATCAATGAGGTTCAGTTTGCCCACAGCACATCTTCTCACCCTTCATGGCCATGGCAATGGATTCCAGGGGGATCTGCTCCATCCATCCCTGCCCACAGAATTCAGGTGTTGCTGTCCTCTTTATTCCAGGTGAACCCTCTGCAGAGTGAGTTTGTGCTGTCAAAATTAATACTCAAAGAGTGAGTGCAGGTAACCTTGGCTTCCTCTTGACTTGGCTGCTCACAAGCTTTCATTGCCTTCTCTAATAAAGCCTTTACAATTGCTTAGAGACACTTCAAGTTGTTCATGTTTAAATAAAGGGATTAATTTCAGGCCTCCTGCTGCTAAACTTGTGCATTTGGATTTTGAGGAAGTGCCTTTTCCCTGTGAGGAGCAAAGGGGCTCCCTTTGATCAGATAAATGGTCTGGAACTGTCCTGAGGAGCCACTGAACTGCTCAGCATCGATCTGCACTTGCCAGGCACTGGAAACAATTAAAATGGCTCCATGAAGAGTAAATATAAAGGGTGCTTAGGGCCTCAGGAGCACCTGCCCTTTAATCCTCTTCCTGCTGTTGATTTTATTGATGATTGAATTGGTATTTTAACATTTCCATGCCTTTGTTTCCCCACCTATAAATTACTTGTGCCTTCCTTTTGGGTTATTGAGCTTGGCTGACATAAAAATTGTCAAGGTAGGGTGCCAAGCACACACAAACCATTTTATTTTTAGTGTCTTTTGAAATCTTGGACTTTTTGTTCTCCCTTTTATCTGTCTCTTTCTTTTTAATCACACCAAATGGAACTAAATTCAATCACAGCTGGTGCTGGAGAAGAATCATTAGGCCCATCCAGCTGGCTGTCTCAGGGCCAGAGTGGGATTGTTCCCTCTGCTGCATTTCCAAAGTATTTTATCTCCTTTAGTCCTGTGTTTGTGGAGTGATGAGCTCCTTTCACTTCTGTCATCCATCCTGAATGGGAAGGGCTATTTTTAGGTGGCTGTAAGTAAATGGACATCAGGCACCATGGCAAGGGGACTGGGTTATTTTTGGAAACCCATCAGCAGCCCTTCTGGCAGGTCCTGCTGTGGGATTTATCTCTGGCTGGGCTGTCTCAGGTTGTGGTATCAGTTCCCAAGGTTGTGAACCTGGTTTCTTGGATGTGATCTGCACTCTGAATGTGGAATTAGCAGCTGCTGCAGATCCTGTTGATGGCATCAGTTTCTGGGATTTAATTCCCCCTAAGCCAGGTTGGATGGGGCCCTGAGCAACCTGATCTAGTGGGTGGCAGGGGCTGGAATGAGAGAAGCCTTAAGGTCTTTTCCAGCCTAAACCAGTCTGGGATTTTGGGATTCTAAACCAGGAGGGATGCAGGGTGGTGGCTGAGATTCTGGGGCAGAAGATGAAGCTGGCTTAGGGCAATGTGTGAAATGCACCTGGAGTGGAGCCAAGCCATGGAGCTGCTCTCACACTTGGAGCCCTCCATGAATGTGCAGACTTGGCACTGCCAGTGGTCACACAGCAGGTTTTGGGGTGCTCTTGGGAGTTTGGGACTGTTCTGCTTCAGTGGACTGCAGAAGGGTGATGTTTTCTTGGTTTTGCTTAGTCCTTTTTGTAAAGAATTTTGTCCTGTGGGGTTTAGGGTGGGCTTGGCAGCACTGGGTTATTGGTTGGACTCAGATCTCAGAGTTTTCCAACCTTAATGATTCTGTGGTTCCATCAGCATTTTGGGACAGCTGTGCCCCAGTTTATGTGGAGCTGATGCTGCTTGGAGCCACTGGGCTCTCCAGTTACTCAGCTGTGAATGTGCAAGTTGGAATCTGGGGGCAGTGACCAAATCTGAGAGCCTGAGCAGAAAACCTCCTGTGCAGGATTTAGCTGCACATTATCTTCTCTGTCTGCCTCAGCAAAGACCCAAATCTCATTTCAAAGGTCAGAACATGCTCTCACCTGGGTGTTCCCAGCCTTTTATAGAGTGGTTGAAGGCCATTTCCTAAAATTAGCTGCTGCAGGGGAAAGCTGATACTGGCTCCATATCACAGCCTTTCCAAACTCTGGATGATCATTTACTTGATGGGCTCCTATTGAAACTCATGGGTAAAAGGTAGAAAATGGAAGAAAACCAGAACCTGATGGTGCTTCCTAACTGAGAAGTAAAATCTTGTGGGTTTTTGGGCAGAATCTCTTTTCTTATTTGTCTTTGGAGTGGTCTTTTTCTTTTTTTTTTTTTTTGTTTTCCTGAAGCTTTCCCAGGCAGACCAGTGGCTTGTCTTTAGAATCAGACTTATTTTTGTTTTCCTCAAACTTTCTGGTGATCCAAACATGCTGGGGAGCTCTGGGAAGGGGAACATGTGACTCTGAAGGAGGCTGAAATGGTAAAGCACAGTCAGATCTGCTAAGCAACAGCATTGACACGTTTAAATAAATCTGCTGTTGACTAATATAGAGTGACATATTGAGAGCAATTAAAAAAAAAAAAGGGGAAACTAGGCACAAATTTGGGAAATGAGTGGAATGAGAACAGAACAAAGATGTTAGAGAGGATGCTGGATAAAAGAGAGGGAGGGCTGCTCCACAAAAGGAGTGTTCTGGAGAATCAGGGTGTCCATCAGGAAGGGAGAGACAATAACAGAAGTGCAGATTTGTGCTGAAATTATCCCTTGGCAGTAAGATCCTTGTATTTCTGCTTCCCTGCCAACTCTGCTGGCTGCCAGGATTGGAAAGATTTGTCCTGCCTGGTGCAGAGAGGAGCATGTGGTGGGATGTCAGGCAGCTGGGAGAAGGTAAGGTGGCACTTCTTGTTCTTGTTGGTGGCTTTGGGGCTGTTGTTCCTTTGGATCTGCTGGGATTTGGGTGTGAGTCCTGTCATCCCCATCCCTGTGGATGTGTGTAATGCTGGAGAAAGGAGCAGGGACTGAATCAGGAGGGGCTGGGCTTGAAGCTGGTGAAAGGAAATCCCTTAAAATCCCAGAATGGTTTGTATGGGAAGGGACCTTAAAGCTCATCCCATTCCACCCCCTGCCATGGGCAGGGACACTTCACTGTCCCAGGTTGCTCCAAGCCCCATCCAGCCTGGCCTTGGACACTTCCAGGACACTTCACAGCTTCTCTGGGCACCTTGCAGAGCTCATCTGTGGAAGTTGCTGCTGCAGGAAGCTGGGAAACAGTGCTTGGTGTGTTTTTAATTTCCTTTTCCCTCCCTTTTTTTTAACAGTTCAGACTCTGTACTATTGAGAATGTCTGTGACTGATTGCTTTAAAAAAAAAAATGTATTTTTCAATACATTTCTTCAAGGGCTCCTACAACTCCTGTTTGTTAATGGTTTGGGGGAAATTGTCCTGAATAAACTGTTCCATGACTGATTTATGGATATTTTACACCAGAGCAGCTGGAAATGAGGAGTGAGGGGCTGAAGTGAATGGATCATTGGCTTGATCTAATACAGCCATCCTAGTGCTTCCCTAATATTTTTTTTGGCTTCTCTACAGAGGCCAAATTGAGCTGTGAATGTTGTGCCCATCCTAATGACTTTGTTCCAGGCTGGTGCCTTGGTGTGGCACGTTCACAGTGGAGCTGTGTTTGCCAGCAGCTTTCCCAGCTCTGGGAGTGGCTCCCCTTTTCCTGGCTGCCCATCAGGTGTTTACTCTGGCCACCAGCAGCCTTTGTGCTGGGGTGGCAATAGAAAACTCCCACTCTGGGGTGGTGTGAGGCTGAAAGGGCCAGAGCAGCTCTGCTCTCTGTCCCTCAGGGAAATTTTGTGCAATCAGAACCATTGGTGGCTTCCACCATTATTTTTCCCACTGTCAGAGGTGCCAGTGCCAATCTAAAATTTGCTTTCAGTACAGTTATTGAAGCTGATTCTCCTGCACTAAGGCAGACAAATATTGCAACCTCATACTGAAATATGCCCAGGAAATCATTCCTGGGATGCTCCAACCTCACCTGAAGGCCATCATGATGGAGACAGAGCAGCACAAGCTCAGATCCTCAGGTCTGGAAAGCACTGCTGGCACTCCATTCCAAGTGCCATTAAGGAGATGCCAAAGTCCAGCAAACATTTGGACAACACAAAACATTAAATCGAGCTCTGATATTTAAGAGCAGAAAAGTTTCCCAGGCTAATTCAGGCAACTGGCAAAAAAAAAAAAAAAATCACTGAGATGAGAGTGAGATGGCACAGCTTGAGATGCTGGGGCTGCCTCTTTGTCCATGATAACTGCTGTGAATGGCCAGAAGAGGCATTTGTGGATTGCTCATCCATTAGCACCTCTCAGCATCGATTTTCCAAAGTGTCCCTGAAGTGAGCTGGAACCAGCTCCGTGAGTTGGAAGCAGCCTGATCTCTGGGATGATGGCTGGGAGACAGCAGCTTGAGTTGGAAGCAGTTCCTTCATCTGCATGAGCCTTGTGCTGGCACTGTGACCCATTTTTTGAGCTGCTCTGAGGACATTTGGCCTCTCTTCCCTACAAAAATAGCTGCTGTGTGTTGGAGATTCCTGCCTGGAGCATTTGGGAGCCAAAGGAGCTCCAGCCTTCCCAAATGTGCCCTCTGTGCTGACATTTGGAGTCCCTCCACCCTGTGCTGTGCATGATGAGGGTTATTTGGGTGATCCACAATACCCATGGCTTCTCTGGGAATTTTCCCTCCTGGCCATGGAATCCCATTTCTGATGTGAACTATTTAAAGCCCTACCAAGCTCTGTCCTGAACATCCTGCTGCCAGTCCAGGGAAGCTGTTAAACCATTAACTCTGCAGAAACTTGGCTGCTTTGAGGTGCCCAGTGACAGCACCACTGGTGGCTGAAGCATTTGGACTTGCTGGGATTGCAGCAGACAGATTGTCTCAAAGCCACAAGGTATTAATTGGCTTTCATGTTCAATACCAGTTAATAAAAAATTCCCTATAAAGACACACTTCTTAACATTAGATGCTCTTTAATGTTGTCAGAGGGTTCTAATAAAACAGGGCTTTGGCATCTGCTCTTACCTGTTAGTCTACCAATAACTGTTGAATCCATCAGCTGTTTGCACTCAAATTTGAGAGATGGAGCTCACCAAAGCAGTAACTGTAGAAATTATCTGAAAATAGAGAACTGAGGCACTTTAGGGGGTACTGGAGAACCCCATGGAAAACTGGAGGCATCAAACAGTAAAAATTCAGCTTCATTTGTGCTGCTGTTCCCAGAACTCATGGGGGCACGTTGAACCACAGATATTTTTCTCCAAATACCATGCTGAGAATTGCAGGGCCATTACAAGCACTTGACAAAATTAATAATCATTCCAGCTCTTTCTCCAGCTAAGAGGACACCATTAGGTTTGGGAGAGCAGCTGAAAAGTGCCTTTGGACCAAGCTTTAAGCTTGGCAGGTTTTGGGTTTCAAAGGCATTTTAAAAGTGCTCCCCCAGCTCACACAAGCTTTGGTGCCTTGGCCTGGAAGGCAGCTTGGAAACTAAAAAATCTATTAGTGAGTTTCAATTTACTCAGGATAAATCCTTCCCTGAGGATTGCTCTTGTTCTCTGGAATTACAGGCTTTGGCATGATAGCATTTTTCCTCTTAATTTGTCCCTTTTGCACTTCCTTGGTGTGAGCAGCAGCAAAACTCCAGCAGGAAAGAGATGGAGGGTTCTTTAGGACCTGGAAATGTGTGGAGGGTGCAGAAGGAAAAATGAGGCAGCAGAGCTGTGGGAGAGGGAGGACAGGAGAGACCCAGATGGGTGGTAATGAGATTTGGACAGCAGGAAAAAGCTGGTGAGAGAGGGGGGCAAAGAAAACCATCTCAGCAGCTGCATTTTGTGTGGCCACTCCTGTATCCTGCAGCTGTTCATTAGAAATTCTGTTTATGCCACAGGGAGTTTTGGAGTCTCTGAAGCTGACACAGTTTTAATAGACAAAGACATTTTGAGTGCAGCACATCTGCTCTGGGATGCTAAGGAAGAGGCTCCATGCAGTAGTGCCATTGGTTGAAGCATTTATCCTGCTTTTCTTTTTTTATTTTAAGGCCTCTCTTTTATCCTAAAACGTAATTTTTGAGGTCAAAAGAAGTGCTGTGTTTGCTCATTAAGTTTGCAGCCCTTAAACTGAGAGTCCTGCTGTATTCTTCCTAATATCCCCTGCCCTGGGAGCAGGCAGAGTCACCTCTGGACTGGAAGGATTCTAAAGCATTTCTCAGAAGTGGCCAAGTGTGTGAAGCACAAGCACAGGCCTGGGGCAGGAGGTGCTGCTCCAGAGCAGAGACCTCCTTTGGTCACTGCTGCATTATTGAATATTTGGTGAGGAGGTCTTAAATTGATCAATTTATTTCTCAGCAGGCTCAGTCTAACCCTCAGCTTAACTTTTATAACCCGTGGCTTTGCAGAACCCATCTCATCTCTCTCCATGATTGAATCCACCTTGTGCAACTGAAAAGTTAATTCCTTCCTTCACCTCCAGCTCTGGTCAAGTTCCTTGGATCCCTCCTTGCCTGACCTCTCTCTTAGCCCTCCACTAAACAGAACAGTGTCACTTTGCCCTTCCTAACTGCTGTTATTGCTACATCTGCCCTGCAGCAGCTTCTGGCTGTTTTCTACCTTCCCATTTTGGTAGGAGCAGTGTCCAGGCTGGATGCAGGTGCTGAGTGGAGTTTGCCATCTCCCATCCTGCCTTTTCCAAGGACTGGCTGTGTGGGTCTTGTCCAGCCAGAAACAGCTTGAGAAAAGCTTTGTTTGTTGTGTTTGGAGGGAAGCACTGGGCACCAGTGACAAGACAGAGCAGAGCATGTGTGGAATGATCCATGATCCAGCATCCCAAATCCAAGCAGCAGCAGTGCTTTGTAGGAATTTAATTACCATGGATTGTGCTGCTGCTTATCTCCTATATCCACTCTGCTGCTGCTTAATGACTTTGTTAGGCACACACACACAAACCTCAGGTGCCCTGTTCTGTCTTCTCAGCGTGTTTTGAAGTGTTTGGCCACGTCCACATCTGCAAGTCCTGTGTAGGGGAGTGTCCTGCAGGGACCTTCATCATGTTTTATACAATCCCAGAGTGGTTGGGTGGGAAGGACCTTAAAGCTCATCCCATTCCACTCCCTGCCATGGGCAGGGACACCTTCCACTGTCCCAGGTTGCTCCAAGCCCTGGTTCAGCTTTGCTCAGGAGGGAGAAATGGAGATACACAGAGAAACTGCAAGTGTTAGAACCCCTCTGCTCTGAGCCAGGCTGGGAGAGCTGGGAATGTTCACCTGGAGAAGGATCCAGGGAGAGCTCAGAGCCCCTTGCAGAGCCTGAAGGGGCTCCAGGAGAGCTGGAGAGGGACTGGGGACAAGGGATGGAGGGACAGACCCAGGGAATGGCTTCCACTGCCAGAGGATGGGGTTAAATGGGATATTGGGAAGGAATTCCTGGCTGGGAGGGTGCTGAGGCCCCAGAGCAGCTGTGGCTGCCCCTGGATCCCTGGCAGTGTCCAAAGCCAGGTTGGATGGGTTTGGAGCAACCTGGGACAGTGGGAGGTGTCCCTGCCCATGGCAGGAGTGCAATGGGATGGTCTTTAATGTCTCTTCTCTCCCAAATCATTCTGAGATTTGAATTTCCAGCTTGCTTTGCAATAAACTGTGGGATAAAAACCCTCCTGCTGAATAAATATGGGTGATCCAACACATCAGGTAATTTGATTTTTTTTAATGTATTTGATCAGGCTGCCTGGAACAGAACAGATCCCATTTAGGTGGTGTTGAAGCATCTCCAAAAAGTGCAGAAGACCCTCAGCTTGAGGCTGTGGGTGGGTGCACACCCTGTCCATCTGAGAGAGGAGGGAGCAGCTGGAGTTGGACACAACAGGGATAGCATGGGAGCAGGTGCAGGGGCTGTTTCAGGCAGGGAAGGTACATTTGGTTAATTGGCCATGGGGCACTATGAATGTCACTGAGCCTTGCTCAGATGGAGCAGCCAGGGCTCCCAGGTCTGTGTTGGCTTTCTCTGGATGTGAACTTCACTGTCCCTGGGCTGTGGGGACTCAGTGCTGAGCTGCCTCCTTGCCCCCTGAGGTGCACAAAAAACCATCTGTTATTTCATGTTTGTTAGAGTCCCCTCAGTGGAGATGCTCAGTCTCCAGAACTGGTTTATTCCCTGTGTGCAGGAAAGGGGCAAACTTTCCATAAACCCCACACAGATGGATTATTTTCCATAGAGACCCACCCTGCTGAGTGATGCTGTTAAACACTCTGTGTGTTTCTGTGCTTTTTAACAGTATTTCCTTTTCCTTATAATTTACCCAGGACAATGAAACTTTTAAATTTGTGCTTAATTATGACCTGAAGCTTCTCTCAGAGAGCAGGAGCCTGAACCTGCCACGTGCTTATTTCCTGCTGTGGAAGCAGCAATGAGGATGTTTTAGGGAGGTGAGAGAGGCTTGTGGTTTTGCCTTGGGGAAAATAACGTGCCTGAGCTATCTAGGGCTGGAAACCACAAAGAATACCAAGGATTTGAGCTGTCTCAGGGAGTCAGTGTTTGGGAAACCAGCCCTCTCTTCCTGCCTGGAATTGACCTCCTCATGCTTCTCTCATGTGATGGGGCTCTTGGATGTGGTTTAACCTCCAGAGAATTCTTGCTCATTAATTACTTCAAGGTAAAAGCAAAGAGAGGCTTTGCTTCCTCCCACACCTAATTTATCCCTTTTAGAAGCAAGTAAAAGCTTGTGCCACTGCATCCTGGAGCATCCTTGGTTTGCTTCCCACGTCCCAAAATATCTTCAGCACTTTGTGGTGAGCACTACAACATCAGCCACGGTGCTTGTAGGGATTTTCCAGCTTTCTTGGAGCTTTGGAGAGGAGAGGGGTGAGCTTGGCTTCCAGAATTTCCTGCCACTCCATCCCACAGGACACAGAAGGATTTACTCCTAAGCTGGATGTTCCTCTGAAATGCTTGTGTACAGCCTGGATGAATAAATAAAACACTGTGACTGGTTTATTACCAGAAAACAACACTAAATAATAAATTTAAGAGGTAAAAGCTCTATATGTAAAGTAGATTTCACAATGCATTATGCAAAAAGCTGAAAGGCACTGGAGAAGGAAAGCACTGGAGGAAGGCAGGCTGGAAGATGGATGCTCTTGTGGACAGGACGAGGAGACGTGGAGTGAATCCCAAGCTGGCACAGCTTCTCAAGTGACCTTGGGCAAGTTGTTTCTCCACCTCCATTACCTGCTCTGTGAAAACAGAGGATGTGGCTCTCCTGTCTCCTGGATTTCATCAGAATAATAAATGACTGTTTGTGAAGCACTTGGCTGAAGAGCAGGGACAGCCTTTGGCAGAGGGCAGAGCTCAGGTACCTGTGAGCACCTGGGGGAGAGGTTTCTGTGTTTTCTCACCACTGAGCATCTCCTGGAGCACAACCTCATCCCAATGCCCAGATAAGAACACAAAGCTGAGAGCCAGACAGATCTTCACTCTGCCTTGAAGTGCCTGAGGTCACCTTTGCTTTGTGGACAGACAGATGGAGGCCTGGGGGTGCTGATTTCCCCTGGTGCTGCAGAGAGGCAGTGTCAGAGCTGGGGGAGGCCCAGGACATCTGAACTCTGGGCTCCTCCTCATTTCTGAGTTGCTGCCACCTGAGAGCCTGGACACAGAGCCATACAATCATTTAGGTGGGAAGGGACCACAAGATGTGTCTGAACCTGGGCATTGTCCAGTGAGTTTTGGGTGTTTCTTGGCCTCTTACATCCTCCTTCAAATCCTATTTAAAGCTTTCCCCAAACCCTGCTAACCCCTGCAGGATGATCCTTTTCTCCCTTTGAAACAGCTGCACCCTGCCTGTTGCCACCAGACCTGCTGTGGTGTAAACCAATCCATGATCCAAAGCCCCAAAATTCCACCTGCTCAGAGCCAGATGTTGATCTGTTCCTGTTTTTTCCCTCATCATTCCCTGCAGCTGGGAGGACAGAGGAGATCATGACTTGTGTGCTGTGGTGACAGGGCTGAGCACCCTTCTTCCCCAAGAACTTGGGGTGGAAAGCTCAAAGCTCCTCAAATACCACTTCTAAAGCTTTCTTCAGCACACATTTCCCTACTTTTCCAGAGTGAGCACATGGAGGAGCATTTTTCCAGGATCCCTTTACCCCACACGTGCCCATGTGGATGAGGAGCAGGGCTGGGAGCAGGTTTGGCTTTGCATGGAGCTGCAAATGTGCAGAGTGTTCCTTGGGTTGGATCAAACTCCCTAAAGCCAGGGATGCACTTTATCCCTGGAATTTCCAGATGACAGACCCTTTGACCTGTGCATGTAACAGCACTGATCTCAGAATTGCTCTGTACCTGGGAGCTCTGGAGATGGTACAAATCCCTCAGGATGATCCCTAAGGCTGCTGCATGCAAAACATTGCAGAGTGAATTTTCCATCTGCTCCTTTGAAGGGTCTGCTCTCAACCAACTGTACCTTAAAGCACACACTTGATACATTTATTCTGCTTGTTCAACTGCTCCTGTTCCCAGAGTGATTGGGAGATTTGGGATGTAATCCTTCCCTTTGAGAGCATTAGGGAATAGAAAGTTATCATTGTTGAAGGGTTGTTTGGAATTTGTTTTCTTCCACTACAGCCTGTTCTGAAGGGGAGAATACACTTCATTTTTATTCTCTCTCTTTGATTTCATTCCTAGTGCTGATGAAAAAGAGACTTGGCAATAGAAAGTGTCTCTCCATGCCCAGATAAAGCAGGGGAGCCACTTCCACACTCCCCGAGGTCCTTGTCCATTTGCCAGGAGGGAGCTGGCGTGGCACAGGTGGGTTTGTTCTCCAGGAGAGCAGCACAGCAGAACTTTGTGGATAATAACACTCTAGACCCCTCATTTCTTAAGGAAAGAGAGTAAGGATGAGTATGGATACACACAGAGAGTTTGGGAACTCTGATTTAGCAGGTGCAGGAGGATTTTCTTCCCCACAGTAGTCTGTGCCACCATGTTCTGCCTCACAGTTGTGGATTGATATAATGATCTCTGATGGACCATAAGTTTAAATTTTCCAGGATCTCTTCATAAAGGTGATGAGAGAGGGGCAATATTTCCCTAATTCTATAGGGAGATGGATAACAGAGGTGCAAGCAAGGAAGAGTAGCTGTGCTCAAGTCTTTGAACATTTGCAGAGTAATGACTCCACAAACACTCACAGATCAGACCAGCCAGGTTATTTCTAGAAATGCAAAATGAGGGAGAACCTCAGGTATTCCCATAACTTCAGTGGCACAGGGAGTGCCTGCTGTGGAGCTGAGCAAAGCTGGGAACACAGCCTGAGCTTTGGCAAGGTGCTCTGAGCAGCTGAGTTTCCTGGGAGAAGGAGCTGCAGTGTGCAAAACCTGAGAATTCAGTCAGGTTGGCATTTGGTAATTATTGATCTGATCTCCTAAGAGCTCTTCCTGCCTCTTTCTGGGTGTGTAATTAGCTCCATCAGGCAGCAGCACTGTGCTATAACATCAACAAGAGTTTTCAGTGTGGAGCTTAGTAAGGTTCAAGAATTAAATGGGAGAGGAATTTCACTTGGGAGTGAAAAGGATGAGTTGACTGGAAGGCCCAGCAGCTATCCTGTTTCTCCTCCTTCCAGATTTCTTTTTGGGAATGATGGGAATCAGCAGCCTTTTTCCCCAGAGTTGATAAACACAGCCCTGAAGTCTCTCTTGACAAAACCACAGATCGGGTTTTTACTTTGTCTTTTTTTTATAACTCCTAATGGCAACGTGTGACAACCTCAGGCTCTATTGAGTTGATGAGGAATAAAGTCTTAATAGTGAAGAAGAGTCCAGGAGTGTGTCTGAAGTGCTCATTTTATCACCAGCACATATTTCATACTGACAGTCCATACTTTTAACTAATCCCAAGCCACGTGTGGTGCATTTTAAATCCCTCCTCAGCCTGCTCTGGTCTTTCCCATGTGGTGTTTTCTAAGAGAGCAACTGAGTCACATTGGCAACCCTCAGAATTTTGAGCATACAGATATTTTTAATTCACAACCCACATTTTGAGGTGAGGAGGATGAATTTTGTTCTGTGACAAGGAGGAGAAGGAGCAGAGGAGCCACTGGAAGTATTAAGTGGCAGAACAACTGCTGAGGATCAGGTGTGGGGTGGTGG
This sequence comes from Oenanthe melanoleuca, assembly GCF_029582105.1. Classification (NCBI taxonomy): domain Eukaryota; kingdom Metazoa; phylum Chordata; class Aves; order Passeriformes; family Muscicapidae; genus Oenanthe; species Oenanthe melanoleuca. The sequence goes on from NC_079336.1 coordinate 1,459,174, forward strand.
ATTTGGCTTTTCAAAGACCCCAGTTGCCATTTTGGGGAGTCCAGTTTGCCATTTCATTACCATTTATGGTTTATAAATCAGCAAGTAACCACAAATAAATATGATTTTGGTGCAGTCATACCTTTGTATTTTTTTCTGACCAGCCCAAAGCAACATGTCCATGCATCCACATTTCTGATCCCTGCAGGGTTTGCCCCCCCCAGAAATCCCAACAAAGCTTGTTTTCCCCACGTGTGCCTTGAAGTTCAGCTGATTTTTAGATTCTGTGGTGTTCAAGTGAGTGTGTGCTTTGGCATTTCCCTCAAGAAAAGCATGATTAGGGCAGCTCATCTCCTGGCCAGCGGTTTGCAGAAAACTGGTGGCAACTGGAGGATCTTTTCAGGGACTGAAAAGCGGGGGGAAATAAAGAAAAATAAAATAAAACCTTTTTAGACATTAATATTATTATTATTTTTGCCTTCAGTTGCATGTTGGTGCCTGCTAAAATCCTGCTGCTGGGCTGGAGCCTCCCATCTGCCCACAGCCATGTGCTGCCAAGATCCAAGAAAGCTGATTTAGCCTTTTTGCTGACTTTTTAGCCCCTTTATCCTCCTGGCTTTCTGAGGTTTACACCACTGCTGTTTGCCAATGTCATGAATTTAAAATCTGCCTTAGTTTTAAGTGTTCATTCGGCTGTGGGTTGTGGGTGACATTGGTGGGGAGGATGGAAATCCCATTTAATCATGGGGTGTTAAGTTAGTGACAGCAAATGGCTGTGTAACAATAGGTCTGGGGATTGTTCTTTATTACCCCACATATTTCCCCTCTTCATGATGATTTTTCATGGTTAAAAATCAAATTTCCCCTTTATTTTCTTGGCATGCACTTGAGTGCAACACTGAAAATTCCTCCTGACTTCTCTCTGCTGCTCTGAGGTGAACTTTTTTTGCTTTTGGCCCGTCTCCAGATCACTCTTTCAGCTGAGATTTGCTTCCTCACCTTCTTTCTGGGAATTCTTGATGAGTAGATGAGAGAGGCATTAAATAGATTTAGTGAAAAATGACCATCACCAGCGTGGATGACTTTCTTCTAATTAAAAATTGAAATGGAAATGAATGAGCTTCTCTTGGGGCCATGCAGGAGCTGCTGCTAAGCCCAGCTCTATATTCATCAGTCATGTGGGAAGTCCAGTGTATGAAAGAATTATCCCAGAAACTTCAGTACCTTGGAGGATGCCAATAAAAGGGGAGATTTTCTAGTGACAGCAAATTGATGTGGCCTAGATTTAAATCTGTTGGCCTAGAGCTGAGTCAGAGCTGAATTTCATGGAATCACAGAATGGTTTGGGTGGGGAGGGACCTTAAAACTCATCCAGTTCCACCTGCCATGGGTTGGGACACCTTCCACTATCCCAGGGTGCTCCAAACCCTGTCCAGCCTGGCCTGGGGCACTTCCAGGGGCAGCCACAGCTGTAAGTTTTGCTATAAAAGAAAAAAATGGCTGATTCAGTCTTACTGGATAACTAAAAAGCTAAAAGGTAAAATGAGTTGGAAGGAGTTTTTTAGGACTGAGAGCAAAAAAATAAATTTACTTCAAATAAAAGATGCTTTTTACCAAGCAAAAGGATTTTTACAGGTAAACAAAAATGCCATGTTGCAAGTAAAAAGAAAAATCTCAACATTTTCCACTGCAGAAAAACTGAAAAAGAATTTCTAGCTTAAACTGTAACATCCTAACTTTTTGTGATTGGAAAATATTAACAAGAGTATGATAATGTTAGTAGTTATGATAAGCTATAGGTAATAGTAAAATATTAATTAGTTTTCATGTTTTAAGATGCTCTACAAAAAAAAAGTACAAAATGCATTGTAACCAGAGCTAGGGTGGCTTCAGATGAACCCGTGTTTGGGCTCTTACACCCCAGAGGTTGTTCTGTTGAGAGAGACCAATTGCTTTTAAATCTATCCATGTGCTAGGTCTCTAGCAGGTTGTTTTGGTTGTGTGCCTGACTGTGGCATTGTTCTCTTGTAGGGATGGCAGAGCCTCACCCTCCCAGCAGCGATGAGAGAGACTGACCTGGCTCCTCCTGCCCCAGGGCTGCTGCCTCTGCATATTCATGGCACGGTGATGCAGGATGTCGGCAGCAGCCCTCGACTGCGGCTCGGTCCCACCGCCTGTTCCTTCTGCTTGCCACTCTGAGTCACCATGACAACGCTGTGACACTTCCAGCAGAGGTTGCAGGGGTGGGCTGGGGGTGGGCCAGGAGGTCAATGCTGGAGTCTGACGGGATCAGGAGTGGCACCTGCAGCAAAACCACCGCGGGAGAGCCGGGGCACGGCAGGAAGATGAAATTCCCCTTCCGTTGGCTCCTCCTGGAGCGGGCACAGTGACACTGCTGTAAAACTCCTGGTTATGGCTACTGACCCGACGTGATTGCGCGGCGGCTCCGAACTCATGAGCGGCTATACCATGTTGCGCAATGGGGGAGTGGGGAACGGAGGCCAGCCCTGGGTCTTGAGGTGGTCCAGTCGCATCCGGCTCACCTGGCTCAGCTTCACCCTCTTCGTCATCCTCGTTTTCTTCCCCCTCATCGCCCACTACTACCTGACCACCATCGACGACGCGGACGATGCCGGCAAGCGCATCTTCGGCCCCCGCGCCGGCAACGAGCTGTGCGAGGTGAAGCACGTGCAGGACCTGTGCCGCATCCGCGAGTCGGTCAGCGAGGAGCTGCTCCAGCTCGAGGCCAAGCGCCAGGAGCTCAACAGCGAGATCGCCAAGCTCAACTTGAAGATCGAGGCCTGCAAGAAGAGCATTGAGAATGCCAAGCAGGACCTGCTGCAGCTGAAGAACGTCATCAGTCAGACTGAGCATTCCTACAAGGAGCTGATGGCTCAGAACCAGCCCAAGCTCTCCTTGCCCATCCGGCTGCTGCCGGACAAGGACGATGCCACCTTGCCCCTGCCAAAATCCAACAGGAACTGCAGGCTGCACAACTGCTTTGACTACTCCCGCTGCCCGCTGACATCTGGCTTTCCGGTCTATGTCTACAACAGTGATGATTACCCTTTTGGTAGCTCCTTAGACCCTTTAATTAAACAGGCCTTTGAGGCGACTGTCAGAACTAATGTTTATGTTACTGAAAATGCAAATATTGCTTGTGTGTATATAATTTTAGTGGGGGAAATGCAAGAGCCTGTAATGCCAAAACCTACTGAACTAGAGCAACAGTTGCACTCTTTGCCATATTGGAGGACTGATGGGCACAACCATCTCATCATCAATCTGTCGAGGAAGTCGGAAACTCAGAACTTTATTTACAACATCAGCACGGGGCGGGCCATGATCGCCCAGTCCACCTTCTACGACGCCCAGTATCGGCCGGGCTTTGACATCGTGGTGTCACCTCTGGTCCACGCCATGTCCGAGCCCAACTTCCTGGAAATCCCCCCCCAGGTGCCGGTGAAGCGTAAGTACCTGTTCAGTTTCCAGGGGGAGAAGATCGAGTCTCTGCGCTCCAGCTTGCAGGAGGTTCGCTCTTTCGAAGAGGAGATCGAAGGCAACGCCCCGGCCGACTACGACGACCGGATCATCACCACCTTGAAGGCTGTTCAGGACAGCAAGCTGGACTTTGTTCTGGTGGAGTTCACCTGTAAGAACCAGCCTAAGGCCAGCCTGCCCACTGAGTGGGCTCTGTGTGGAGAAAGGGACGACAGACTAGAGCTACTGAAGCTTTCTACTTTTGCACTGATCATCACCCCCGGGGACACCCGTTTAGTGATCTCGGCCGGGTGTGCCATGAGACTGTTCGAGGCCCTGGAGGTCGGGGCCATCCCGGTGGTTCTCGGAGAGCAGGTTCAGCTGCCCTACAACGACGTCATCCGGTGGAACGAGGCAGCCTTAATCATACCAAAGCCACGCATCACAGAAGTGCACTTCCTTCTGAGGAGCATTTCTGACAACGATCTCCTCGCCATGAGGAGGCAGGGCCGCTTCCTGTGGGAGACCTACTTCTCCACCTCCGACAACGTCTTCAGCACAGTCCTAGCCGTCATAAGGACTCGAATCCAAATCCCAGCTGCTCCCATCCGAGAAGAACCCGCTGTGGAGATCCCCCACCGTTCTGGCAAAGCTGCTGGCACAGACCCCAATATGGCAGACAATGGTGACCTGGACCTGGGGCCTGTGGAAACAGAACCACCCTACGCCTCTCCCAAGTATCTCCGCAATTTCACCCTCACCGCCATGGATATCTACAGGAATTGGAATTCTGCCCCTGGGCCTTTCCACCTCTTCCCCTACACCCCCTTTGACCCCGTTTTACCATCAGAAGCGAAATTTTTGGGGTCTGGGACTGGATTTCGACCCATTGGTGGAGGAGCAGGTGGCTCTGGGAAGGAGTTCCAGGCTGCCCTGGGTGGCAACGTCCCGCGGGAGCAGTTCACGGTGGTGATGTTGACTTACGAGCGGGAGGAAGTGCTGATGAACTCCCTAGAAAGGCTCAATGGCCTCCCCTACTTAAATAAAGTTGTGGTGGTGTGGAACTCTCCCAAGCTTCCCTCCGAGGATCTCTTGTGGCCAGACATTGGCGTCCCAATCATGGTAAGACAGATGGAGCTGCCATGGGTTTGTTCTTGGTGGGGTTTGTTGGAGTCGGCTGTGTCAGCTCAGGGGGTGGTTGAAGGTGTCTGTACCTCGTTTGGATATTGTATCAGTGGAGGAAAACAAGAGGTGCCAGGTATTTAACACTCATAGAATGGGAATTGCTTTTGAAGAGCCTAATGTGAATTTTAGTGCTTCAAGCCAAAAGATTGTTGCTCGTTGGAAATCTTTGCTTAGGCTCTTTAAGTGCCTCCCTGTGAGGACAGTTGACACCTTATAAATACCTAAGTAGTAACAGTTTCTGCACTTTGCCAGATGAATTTTTTATTAAAACAAAAGAGGGACCCACTGAATTAGTGTCAACTGCAAAAATTCACCTCTCACTTTATATTACACGAGAAGGAACTACAAGCCAAGGCTGATGTGACTGTGAGAGCTTCCATGCTCCCAAGGTTGTAGCTGACTTTCTGCATATATTTGGGTTGATTATTTTTTTTCCCCAGCCAAACTGAAGAGGTGACACCTTCAAAAGCCAACATTCATTTTCAGACCCATGAAAACGTAATCACTTGGACATTGACTCGTAAGGACTGAATTATACCCAGATCTTTATTTATTTTAGGACTTCCTTGCCATCCCTGCATAACTTTCTTCACTGGCCATTGTTAATTAAAATTAAATATAAATCTCCACTCATAAAGATAGCAAGGGAGCAGAGCCACTAACGAGAACTAACAGTGAGTGCTCTGAATCTGGTTGTGTTTAGAGGACAAATGGAAGGATAATGCCTTACAAATCAGGGAAGGGAAAAATAAAAGAGGGAGATGGTACTTAAATACACAAACTGCATGTGGTTTATGTGACAGGATGCTACTGAGCTTAATAGCAATGTGAGCTTTATGCTGCATGCAAAGAGATTCATTGATTTAATATTTCCTTTTATTATTATTGTGATGAATAAATCCTTCTGCTCACATTTAAAAATCCTTATGGTCCGGGAACAATGAGGAGAGAAAATTGCTTGGTTAATTGCAAAATAATCTTTCACATTAGTCCTTTTAAACCTGCGAATTCTACAAAATCTTTGTATTGTGTCTGCCAGAAAAACTGCTGTCCTCCTTGAGAGCAGGGATTGTTCTCCTTGGAGCTGCTAATGGGTGTTATTTGTGAAAGAAAAATGCATTTCTGGTTGATGGAAGATAATGGCTTTTTGTACCTGGCTCTCTGCACATCTGTTGTGTTGGAGCCCTGCTGGTTTTTTGGGGACTTGACACACAGGAGTTGCTTTGAGCCACGCTCTGGGGGATGTGCCATGGGGAATATTGGGATCTGTGTGGTTCCAGAGGAGGGAATTGTCTTGTTCCTGCTTTGGGATGGTGGATGGTGACACTGTGCTCGTGGCCAGTTTTCAAGAGAGCCCAAATCTGGGATTTCTCACAGCAGGGTTAAGGCTGAGCAGCCTCCAGACATCCATCCCCCTGTTGCTAAGCCAATCTCCAGACTGACTGTTTAATCCTGTTGGGAGTTTGTACCATTCATCTACAAGGATGGTTTGGGGTGGCAGTGATGGAAAACCTCCCTGGGCTTCATCAGACAGTGAGAAATCCTAAGGTGTGCTCTGGAAAAAGGGTGACAGGAACATTGGGAGCAGAGGGGAGGCTCTGTTGGAGCCTTGCTGGCTGAGATGTGGAAGAGGCAGCTGGGGATGTGGGACTGGCAGGAGACACAAGCCAGGGTCAGAAGAAAGTGAGGAGCTATGGTTCTGATTTCCTTATGAGGAAAAAGAAATCTCTTTTGATGATAAATATCCAATTCTCTCAGATCTGGCAGTGGTGCTGTATCTCTGTGTAACAAATACCTTCCCAGTAACTTTGGATGCAAGGAATTGCTCCATGTTCAGGTCCCAAAGCACGGAGCTTTGTGGGGAGACTTGAGGGGAGAAGAGGAGGGGATGAGGGTAGATTTGGGATGTGATTGAGGTGGGTCCAGGCACCAGCTGACTCCCAGGAGCAGCACAGCAGCAGCACACGTGTGCCAGCATGATCCAGGATCAAAGCACCTGAAGCCAGAAGGTTATTGAAGAAAATCCAGCATCAGAAAGATGTGGAGCTGCTGCAGTGAGCCCAGAGGAGGCCATGGAGCCAGGCTGGGAGAGCTGGGGGTGCTCACCTGGAGCAGAGAAGGATCCAGGGAGAGCTCAGAGCCCCTTGCAGAGCCTGAAGGGGCTCCAGGAGAGCTGGAGAGGGACTGGGGACAAGGGATGGAGGGACAGGACACAGGGAATGGCTTCACTGCCATTGGGATATTGGGAAGGAATTTTTGGCTGTGAGGGTGGGGAAGCCCTGGAATAGAATTCCCAGAGAAGCTGTGGCTGCCCCTGCATCCCTGAAAATGTCCAAGCCAGGTTGGATGGGCTTGAATCAATCTGGGATAGTGGGAGGTGTCCCTGCCCATGGCATGGGATGATCTCTAAGCTCCCTTCCAACCCAAACTTTTTATCATTCTATATAAATTACAAGTTAATGAGACAAAACAATGTTTGTAGCACGTTAAGAGCCTTTGGAAGCAAAATAGAGTCCTGAGCCCCACCAGGGCCTGCTGGTGGCAAGAAATGTGTGGCTCTGTGCTGAATTCCCCAAAGGAGAGTTGGGCTTCTCCTTACTCCATGTGTCAGCTTTATTTATTAATGAATTCCTTGCAATGTCTTTTGCAAACTGCTTGGCTGTGATTTGGGGGTTGTCCTCCCAAGTAGATTTCTTTTCCCTGGTGGGCTGGGAATTAATCAAGAGCCAAGCTCAAAGCTGCATTGGAACTTTGAATCTTTCATGGATAACGACATAAACAGGGCTACAGAATATATTTGATTTAAAAAAAAAAAACAAAAAACCTTTTGACTTAAATATAGATGGCATAATTTACTAAAATGCCAGAAAGATTCCTAAGCTGCACAAGAGTTTGATCAAATATTCTGTTCCTGTCCCCAGCCTGAAGTGAGTAGGTGGAAATCCAATGTGATGTGAAGTTGTTTGTAGTCACTCAGGGCTGCCCCTGGAACAGATGCAGGCACTTTACCCTCACATTTAAAGCTGTAAAAACTCTTCCCATCTCACTTTAATCAGTAGTGCAGCAAAACCCAAAGGCTGTGAATGAGAAATCTTGTTTGCCAAGCTCAAAAACACACTTTTTCCCAAGTGTTTGTATCTCTAGCACTGCCTTAGGAGAAGTCCCCAGGATAGGAAGAGTGTGACTGTTCCAGCTCCAGCAGCCACATCACAGCCACTGCTGAACTTCTTTGTTGCCCAGAGAAGCTGTGGCAGCCCCTGGATCCCTGGAAATGCTCCAGGCCAGGTTGGTTGGGTTTTGGAGCAGCCTGGGATGGTGGAAGGTGTCCCTGCCCATGGCAGAGGTGGAACTGGGTGAGCTTTAAGGTCTTTCCCCACCCAAACCGTTCTGGGATTCTGTGATTTGAGGCTAAACCTTATTTAGCCCAAAGCATTATTTTCACAGCCTCTGCTCACATTCTAAGAAATGACAGCCAGAACTTCCAGCTCCTCTCCCTCTGCTGGGTTTGTGAGGGCCCTCAGTGGCTGGAAAAGCCCTGCAGCAGTTTGGTTTCTCCTCCTGCTCGGGGCTGAGTTAGGCTGGGAGTGCTGGAGGCTCTCTGAGCACTTAGGCTGGGTTCAGTGCCAGCTCCTGTGGCTGCCAGCAGTGACTAATCCCTTCCTCCAGCTTTGTTCCACAGTAAGTCGCTGCCTTTGATCCCTGCAGCCACTTGCAGTGGTGTAAAGTCCTTTTTGCTGGCCTGGTGGCTGGCTGAGAGGGCTCATTCCATTCAGCTGCTTGTTTAAAAAGGGATCATCTGTGGAAAATGGCAAATCCGGGTCTGCAGACCTGTTTGGCTGCACGTGGTCCCTTGAATGGCATTTATTAATCAGGAGCAGGGAATGCTGTCCTGACTTCCCCTCTCTTTGGGCCGTGGAAATGTGCTGTGCTGAGCTGCTCTGAAGCTCAGATGTCTGAGCTTTGCACATCCTTTCCAGCAGAAGGACTCCAAGGGTTTTTTGTGTCTCCATTTGTAGGAGCACAGCAGGATCTGTAGGGGATGCTTCTGGCTAAGAGGAGGAGGAGGAGGACAGAACCTGGTCAGGCTGGTGGCCATGGTGGCAGAATCAGCTTCTCTGCTTGTCCTGCAGCAAGCAGCTGGATCCTCAAGCTTGGTTTTGTGATAAAAGCAGCACCAACCTTCCAAACTAAACAGCAGCTTGAGATAAGCTGCAGTGGTGTGTGTGAGCCAGAGTGAGATTGTCACACTGACCAGGAGTTTAAAAAGAGAATAAAACCTCCCTGCTGATCAACACCACCATTTCAATCAATCCTTTTCCTTCCTGGGAGCTTTGCCTAAATACCAGCTCAGGGTCTGGTTCAGCTTGGTAATTCAGCATTTACCAGATTCTCCCTTGGTGATGTGGCTTGTGCTTTTCTGGGCCAACTCACCTGCAGAAACTCTTTGATGAGTCCCATCTTTATCCTGCTTTTTCCTGCCTTTTTGTGTTCCAAGTCAGGAAAGACCCAGCTTTGCTTTGAGCTCCAGAAAGAATTCCAGAAGGAACAATTCACACAAAATCAGCTGAGAAAATCCCTGTTCCTTAGCACCGAGTCCCTTCCCACAGGAGATTTGCCCATCCCTGGGTTGACCAGTCTGTGTTCAGTGCCCCAGGGTCATCCCAGTGAATCCCAGGTTTGTGAGCTCAAGGTTTGTGAGTTTTGGAAGGCAGGGAGATGCTCCAGGGAGTGCCTGGGTGCTGCTGTTGGGTTTGCAGCACCACCTGCTGCCCACGGAGCCCTGAAATCCCTGTGAGTTTCACCATCTCAATAGGTGGTTTTTTTTTCTGTTGTGTAGCAGCAGAGGAAGGAACAAATTTGCTGCTTAGTTTACCTGTGAATCCTAAAATCCAGCTGCTTGTCACTGCTGGGCCTGAGCAAAGGTGCAGCGAGGCGTGAACGGGGAATGATAATGGAACAAGCAGTGCCGACTCCTCGGAATCTGCACTTGGAATATCAACTCCAGCACCCTCACTGCTGCTGCCTGGACCCAGCCCTTCACTCTCCCCATGTCCTGTGCTGGTTGGGGATGGCTTTTCCACAGAGAAAACCTTCCTGTAGCCCCAGCTTTCCGAATCCCCTCGGCTCAGGGTGCAGCTAATGGGGTTGGTCAGCAGAAGGGAGAGTGTTTGGGGTGTTGGAAAGGAAAATCAAGGGAGGGAAGCATCCTTGCATGCTGCTGGGGACATAATTGGGTGGCTTTTGTCACATGTGAAAGCCTGAAGGTGTCACAGGGGCCACTCTCCTGTGCTGGAGCCATTAAACATCACCACAAAAGCTGCCTGTGCATCTCAAATGCTCCCTGTCCCAGCTGCTGGGGGACAAGAGCAGCAGGACAGGACTTGGCACCAGCAGAACCCACATTGACTGTCCAGGGCTGCATTCCTGCTACTTCAGGGTTTGGATTGTTACCTGTTTAAACACCAACCTGTTTAAATACCAAATGTCCCCAAATTACTCCATGCACTGGAACAGGCATGGGGAGAATGGATGTGGGTGGGTTTTCTCTCTTTTTTCCTTTTGTTTTCACCTACTTTTTATCCTCTGTGACTTTGTTATGATGGAGCTGAGTGTTGACATCCACCTCACTGCAAGCTATGCCCTTCTTCCCATAAAGTCCCAGAGCCTGGGTATCTGCATTTCCTTTCTTCCCAGGCTTTTATCTCTCCTGGTGGAGCAGTTCTGCTGTGCAAAGCCATTTGATTGTGCATTCTGCACAGGCTGCCTTATTTGTGAAGACAGCCTTGTCTCCCAGGGTGGCCATAACTTGATGCTGTGCCACAAGACACGGATGGATCCCCTGGCACAGGAGGGAAGGAGCGAGCAGGACTCACTGAGGTCAGGAAATTGGGTATTAAATAGACAGGAGAAAAGAAAATCTGTGTTTGCTGGAACAGGAGGGGCCTCGTGGGGCACTGGGACATCAAAGAGGGACATGAGGAGGTTACAAAGAGGAAGGTTCCTCTTGGATATGAGGTTAGAGAAAGGGATGAGAGGCAGCAGAGAGGTTTTAATCACTGCTTGTTGCTGCATGTCTGATGTAGCTCCCAGATGCCTCCCCAAGCTCTGTGGATTGATCAGCAAGGACCTTGCAGCTCTCAAGGAGAAAGGGATGATTCACTCCCAAGTTTTGGGGTGGGCTGGCAGCAGCAGCCACCCCTAAGCAGTTTCCTGCCCCTTTTCTCCACAGTTCCTTCCTCTTTCCTCACCTGTATCTGCTGAGGAAGCTGCTCTCTTATCAAACTCATGGATGCTTTTTGTGCCCACTTTCATAAAATCAAACAGTGGTTGCTGATAAAGCCTGATGGGCATATGGACTGTTCCCCTCTCCACCTGGCTTTTCCTGGGTTTTTGGGAAAGGTTCATCTCCTGTGAAAAGCCAACAACAGGTGATGGAGTAGCTGGATTCAGAACCAAGGGTGCAGTTTGTTTTCCCCTTGTCCTGTCTCCACAATCCCTGGAATCAATTGTTTCACTGCAAGCACCCAGAAGGGATGGAGCTTTTCCTCCTGCTGGCAGTGAGGGGATGTCATGTTAGAGCCTGTGAGAAAACCAGAGGGAAAATTAGTAGTTTTCATTTATTTAAATCCTTTGGTTAATTAATTAAAATCTATGTTAGTCCTATTAAGAAAAGTGAGGATTTTTTTTCCTTCTCCTGAAATTGGCCAAAGGACCATCAGCTAAGGGCATGGAGGGAAACTGAGGCACAGAGAAAGCCACACCTGGGCACTGAAACACCCACTTGTATGTCTCCAAATAGGTGTTTTCACCTATTCCCAGATTTTCTAGCAGCAGAAAGATGGGAAATCTGGTAAAGCTTCTGTTTTCCCAGATAACACTGATGAGATATCCAAATCTCTTCAGCTTCCTGGATGCTCATTTGAAGTGAACTCTGAGGGGTTTGAGCTTCGTGGAGGGAGGAGAAATGGGTTTTGTTCTCACACTGAAAGCATTTGGGGCAGGGAAATTCCATTTCCAGCCTGATCATGGCTTTGATCTCTGAGCTGCTCAGAGCCTGGCTTATCTCTGTGACAAGAGACAGCCCCACCTTGGGCTGTGACAGGACAGAGCTGAGAGGGAGTAAGGAAAACTTCACAACAGCCATAAACTGGAACATTTTTTCCAACAGGGCTCATTTTCCTCTTGCTCTGAGTGCAGGTGACAAAGCAAATTGGTTTGAAAAGCTGGTATTAATGAGGTTGATTTTATTGGGAATTTATAAAAAGGAATTGTTTGGAATTGGGACTCATTTATGTGATCTCTGCAATTTCTAACACTTGCTGGTCCTCAATTCCCAGCCCATACTCTGACTTGTGGGAGATGGTTCTGGGAGTCTGGATTCATCCCAACCATGTGTTTGGCAGTAATTATTAACTGCCTCTTGATGGAAGTATTTTTTCCCCCTGGATTTTGTTGAAGCAATTAAAAGCTTTGGGATAAATCAAGTTTTGAAGGACATGACATTGCCCATGGCTTGAGTTCTCTGCTTCTCTGGTGGAGTGATGGGCAGGTGTGAGACATGGACCAGGTAAAGAAGGATTTAGGATTAAAAAAGGATTCCAGCAATTAGGATCCAGAAATGGAAGTCTACAAAGGGAAATTCCTCAGAAACCCATCTGGGATCTGCCACCTGGAGGGAAAATTGTGTGTTTGGGGAAGATTCCTCTCCCTTTATTCAAGAGGACATCCCAGCCCCATCCTCTGCTGTTGGAGCTGATGGAAATTGCAGTTCTCAGCGAGTTGTGCTCCTGGAACAACAGGAACAAGGGATAAAATAGCAATTTGGGGATCATGGTGTGGGTTCTGGAACAGCTCTTTTCTTCTGACATTCCATAAAGGATCTCTCATCCCTCTGTGATGGATTTGAGGGCTGGCATGCTGGCAACTTCTGAGATGAGAAGGCTGAGATCTCACTGGGAAGCTGTCTTCATTTCACCCAGAGCTTCCCCAGTGAGATCTCAGCCTTCTCATCTCAGAAGTCCCCAGAAGGATTCTGCTCTGGAATCAAGCTGGAAGCCAAAAGTGAGTTTATGAGCCTGAGTGCTTTATGGTTGCTGCTCCCAGCCACATAAACATTAATAAATCCACTGTCCTCTTCCCATCAAAACAATAACCTGCCTGCAAACTTGATGGCTCTTGGCTCTGCTTGTATCAGAGTTTATATTCCAGGTTTTTTAGTAGCTGCTCAGTGAGTTACAGTGTGACTCCAATTCCCTGCTCCCTTTGTTGGGCTGTGATGCTCATTTGGATGCCCTCAGATACAAATGTTTGCACTGAAGCTCGTGTGGGATGGGTCAGAGCAGCTTTTAAATGCTGGAAACGTCTCTGATGCATTCCAAAGAGTGAGATGCACCAACGTGAACAAATTTACAAATAATGGCACCTGCTCTGCCAGGTGTTTTGTTTTCCTGCTGTGGTGGAAATCCTTGCTGACAGATCCCCAGGAGGAACCTGCTGAAGAGAAGTAATTGCACAACAATACAGAGGATTTGCACCGACGAAATCCTCGGGTAATTAAAGCAGCTGGGCCATCAGCCAAAGAGCAAAGTGTGGAAAGATAAGCTCTGCCTCACTTAGTGAGCAGAAAGGAGGTATTTCCAATAATCCCCTGGGATCACAGCCCTCGGATTTCCAGCTCTTGGCTCCTCTCTGCCTCTCTGCTGTGCATTTTTGTCTCCAGGATGGAAGTTGCTGGGTTTCCTCCCATGCCATGACCTGGTGCTACACAGTTCTGATGGCTTGGCAAGGGGAGGAGACCTCAGGGGTGCTGCTGAGCCCCCTCCTGACTTTTCCACCTCCTGTCTCACAGATGAGATGTGACAGCCCCTCTCAGAGCCATCCCTGAGCTCCCAGTCCATTTGCTGCCAGACTTGTCAGCCCTGGCACTGTGCCTTTCCCAGGGAAATCAGAAGTGCAGGAGTTAGCTGCTGATGGGCTGAGGGAGATCTGGGATTTCATACTTCAGAAATTTTGGGGTTTTGCTTGTTTATTGAAATCAGATTGGGGAGTTGCAGTCTGTGAGTTGTTCTTGGGCTCCTGTTTGGCTCTTCCAAAGATAACAAGGAATTTGTACCTGACTTGATACAGCTCTGAGTGCTCTGGGAAACATCTGGAGAAGTGAGGCAGGCAGGGAAAATGAGTATTTTTGCCAAAATAAGGCTTCCCAGTCAGTTCCTTGAGCAGCTCTGCCCTGCCTGGTGCATTCCCTGTGGTTCCCAGAACAGACCCAGGAGATGGGAGCTGGTTCAGAGCAGTGCTCACTCCAGCCTGCTGTGCTCCTCAGGCTCTCTCTGCTCCAGGGTCTGCAGCTGCCTCAGCCAAACTCCTGCTGCATCCTGGCTCTGAGCTGGGTCAGATCTGAGGCAGGAGGGTGGGATCTGCTCCACTGACTGCACACATCCATTCCTGAGCTGTTGGTATTTCCCAGTCTGGGAAGCTTTTGTTCCCCACAATTGGTTTGAATCCTTCATCCCTGAGCTCCAGGCAGGAACACTTCACCTTTTGGATGGAGTCAGAGGCTGCTGCCTGCCCTCTTTCTGTCTCTTTGTGTGTTCCCTTTCTCAAGAGTGGTCCCAAATGGCATCTCTGATATTAGCAAAGTGGGTTTGGTACAGGCAGTGTGAGGAAGGTGTCCCCATTTCATCAGAACAACATTTTGCTGTTAAAACTGCCACTGAAGCAGCCAAGGAGAGGAAGAAGAGGCCCAGAGGGTGAAGTTCAGAGTTGACAAATCACAGTGTATGGATGCCCTGCTTGTGCTGAATCCATGCTGGGGACACTCCTGCTGCTGTCCATCATCTCCTTGAGGTATTTCAGCTCTGGCAACTGGGACTGTTTCTAGGCTGGGCAGAATTCATTTGGAATTTTCAGTCCTTGAATACCAAGACAGGATTTGCCAGGTGAAAACTGGAGAGAGTATGGATAAAGAACTGTGACATCTGTGAGGACATCACACCTGGCACCTGCTGGGCACTGCTGGGCACCTCCAATCCCAGGGTCAGTTTGGGCAGAGCCTGAGGGGATGGAGCTTGTTCAGAACAGGGAACAGAGCTGGGAAGGGGCTGGAGCACCAGGAGAGGCTGAGGGAGCTGGGAAGGGGCTCAGCTGGAGAAAAGGAGGCTCAGGGGCACCTTGTGGCTCTGCACAGCTCCCTGACAGGAGGGGACAGCCAGGGGGGTCAGGATCTGCTCCAGGGATGAGAGGAAACAGCCTCAAATTACATCAGGTTGGACATCAGGAGGAATTTCTCCATGGAAAGGGTGCTCAGGCACTGGAACTGCCCTGGGCAGTGCTGGAGTCCCCATCCCTGGAGGTGGTTTTAAAACATGTGAATGTGCTGGGTGTGGATCATGGGTGAATGGCTGGATTTGATCACCTTTGATTTCTCCATGATCACACCTTTGGGAATTGCCTATTCCACTGCAAAAAAAACTTCCCACTAAACTAAAAATTTGAGTTATCAGTATCAAAACTCTCTTTCTTCTTGAAATGACTTTTCTTAGCTTCCCAGCAAACAGCAGCTGGCTCATGATCCCAGACCTGCCAGTGGAAGTTGGATCATGAGCTTTGCACTCTGCAGATTTTCCCTGTGAGCTTTCATGAAAAGCACACACAGGAATTTTGGGAAGTTGAGAAGGGAATGAGCTGCAGCAGTGCAGTATTGGAACATGACAGTGTGTTATCCCAGGGACCTTCTTTGAGCCAAATAATTACAATTAATTGTAAAATAAATCTAATTGGACAGCCAGCTCCATGTGCATCTCTAATTGCACAGCCAGCACACAGAGAATAAAAATAAGTATCTGCATCCCTGTAATGTTAAAAGGAGCATCCTTCTCTTTTAGTTTCTCTGGGAAGATGTGACAGCTGCTCCTGTATGAAAATGAATAAATAATCAGATTTATTTGTATCTCAAGCTGTTTTCTCCTCTTGGAGATGAGCGATCCACTGATCTCAGCTGAGGAGTTTAAAGGGAGAGCAAGTGTTTGCACATTTTCTGTGCATGGACACAGCACCAGTTAAAAAAAAGCTTTTCCATGGTATCTTCCTGTGTGGTTTTGTTCTCAGCAGGGGATAATTTATGCTGGGTTTTATGTTGCATTATTTAATTACACGTATTTTTAAAATGCATCTGTTTTGCCAATTTATATTCAGCGTGCGCTGCCTCTGGATGGCTTTGGAACTAAATACCCTTCTCATACCTCTGGAGATGAGTCTTAAAATAGTCTATAAATCCTTTTAATTCAGATTTTTAAAGTGCTCTGAGTCGGAGGTAGCAAAGCTGGAGGTTCAGGGCATAAAGGAGGGGCCGTGGCTGTTTCAAGGTGAAGAGAAAGGAGCAGGGGATAATTAATACATGAGAAAGGGGATAACAGCAACTTCCTGATCCATCTTTACAAGGCAGGATTAAAGGGAAAACAAGAAGGTGAAGAATTGCCAGGGGAAACCAGTGTGAAAAGCAGGGACAGCTCCTCAGGCAATGCACGACTGAGGAAACATCCTGCTGGAAGTGTCAGCTTTGGGATGGATGCTCAGATAAATGGATATTTTTGGTGCCATCAAGTCAAACAGGGAGCAGATTCCAGAGGATTTCTGTGGGGTGGGTGAGGACTGATATCCCCCTTGGCTGCCCACAGCCCCATCCAAGCCCTGGGACTCAGCCAGTCCTGGAATAAAGCTGGGAGCCAGCTGGGAATGGAGAGCAGTCAGGAGAGGAGCACATTCCCTGTGGATCCTCCTGCATCCAGGCATCTCCCTCTGGGTGTGGTAGTGGGGTGGCTTTAGGAGCTGAGGTCCCAGCCATTCCCATTTATTGATAGATCAGTGTCCTGGTGTGAAGGACAGGTGTCTGCCAGTAAAGGCAGGAACTCCTCTTTGAAATGGAGAATGGAAACCCCTCCCTCCAAATTATTATTATCATTTTGAAATTAAGGGGCTCTCAGGCAAAGAGATGGGAATTAGGAATAACAGTTCTTTACTAGGAAAATTAAAATAGCAATGCAGTATTACGCAGAACAATCCCAAACCCTGCCAGAGTCAGAATCCAAGCTGACACCCGTCAGTCAGTCAGGGTGTTGGCACAGTCCCATTCAATGGTGGCTGCATCCTCCTGCAGGGGCAGATGTGGTTCAGCTGGAGCAGTGCTCCTGGAGAAGGTGCAGTTTCCTCTGAAGCTCCAGGGATGATGTGCAAAGGTCCAGTTTTCCTCTGGAATCCAGTGGAAAAGGCTGCTCTGCTGTTCCAAATCTCAGTTTTTCTCTGGGTAGGAAAGGCTTGGCTCCTCCCCTGGCTGGAGCATCTCCCAGTGGGATGATGGAATTTTATCAGTCATGCCCTGGGACTCAGTGGCCATGAACAGGAGATATCTCCTGGAGGGAGGATGGGCTGTGGGAAAGATAAAGATGATTGCCCAGCTGGTTTAAAGATGGCCCATGAGCAGATAATGTGTGCCAGGAGATCAGGGTCACTGCCCCAGCTGGTTTAACAGATGGGACAGAATTCACATTTCTGGCCACATCAGCCCAACACAATCAGGATCTGAGTGTGCCAACACCCAAATACCATTGTCCCAACAAACACCTCAAGCTGCTTTTTGTGCAGCTGCGATTTCGCCTTTAAAACATTCATTATCACAAACACTGCCAAAAAAAAATTTTTTTTTTTTCTTTCCCCCCTCACACAAAATGCCAGCCTGCTCTTTTCTGTCTGGAAGGAGCTTTGACACCCTGCTCACACAGTGTCAAAGTGCAGGGCAGCAATTCCCACTGGATTTGGGAAGCTGCCACAAACACTCTGGAGTCCCTTGTTGTGCCAGACTCATTTCCTCGAGCTTTTGGGTCTGTGTTGGGGAAAAAGAGAGTGGTTTTGGGGAGGAAAGGCATCATCAGGGGCTTGGCTCTGGTGGAAATGCCATGCTGGCATCCCATCTCCAGTGTGCTGGGAGGAGCCTGGTGTTGTGTGGAGTGAGGCCAGGTTGTTTTATTTCTCATGAAATGAAGAACTCCTAGCTGAGCCAAAGAGCTGGATCAGTGCTTTTAGCTTTGGAAAGCAGGATGCTGGCCAGTAGGAGCTGGATGGATTTCTGCCCTCTGAGGGTTTTCTCATGGTGGGAGTTGAGGTTGGCAGGATGGAAAAGGTTCTGCATGGGCAGGGCAGGGCAGCAGCACTGCTGGGTGTGAGGCTGCAAATCTTCAAAAAGCACCTCCAGGGTTGTCCTTGGTAGGGCAGCCAAGCAGATTTCAGGTCTGGGCTCAGAGCCACAGTGATCCTGCCAGCTCAGCTTGCCCAGAACAGGTAGGGATACAACACTGAGAAAATCGAGTTTAAAATGTGGTTGGACCTGGGGGATTTACTCCAATGTCATCTCACTGGGAATGGGCTGCAGAGGTTTTGGGTGACATCTGTGGTGATGACAGCAGCTCCTCTGGCTTCTGCTTGGCGCCTGTCCTGGCACAGAGCTTGTCATGGAGCCAGCGTGCCTGGGATCAGCCTCTTCTGAAATGAGACAGAGCTCAGGGACATCAGATCAGTCAGCAAAGGGAACCTCAGGTGTGTGGTTATCCAGTGCCAGAATTGCTGCTGCGCCCAGGATGTTGAGAGAATCACAAAATCAAGTTGGAAAAGTCCTTTGAGTCCAACCTGATACTGATCCCCACCTTGTCACCAGCCCAGAGCTCTGAGTGCCACATCCAGGCATTCCTGGGACACCTCCAGGGATGGGGCTCCAAACATCCCTGGGCAGCTCCTTCCAATGCCTGACCACCCTTTCCATGAGGAAATTCCTCCTCTTTCCCCAGCCTGAGGCCATGTGCTTTGTCCCTGTCTGACATTTGTCCTTGGCTCAGTTCAAACTTGTTCTGACAGCTTCACTTCCAAAAAACTACACAGCTTCCAGGAGGATGCTGTTTGGTGGGACCAGGCAGAGTTTTGTCTTTCTTGTGCCCTTTTCTGGTTCATTTGCAGAGCAGCAAGTGCCAGTCTGATCTCACACCTTGGCTAGAGAGAGTGGGAATGGAGCTGGCCATGGTAATTAATTAAGGATGTGATTTATTCTGTCCATGGATCTGCACACCCTTCCCTCCTTCCAGGGAGTCTTGTGAATAATCCCAGCACTCGTGCCTGGTGTGTAGAGGGAAGAGACCCTGCTGGATCTCAGTCTGTGGGTCTCAAGTGCTGATCTGGGCAACTTTCTTAATCAAAACATGCCTGGATTTGGCCAAACCAGGAGTTGAAATTAAATATATATGATAGGGTGGCTTCAGAGATACTTGGAACTCGTTGTTCCCTTTTCCTGGAGTTTGCCATCTCCCAAAGTTCTACAGCACAGCCCCCCCTGACCTCTTCTAAGCCTAGATTGGCTGATTTTTAATGGATTTCTTTCCCCCATGTGCACGTGGGAGAGCTGGAGAAGCCTTGGCAGAAGGAAAGGAGGATGGGAAGCTGGGAATGGGGATGTGGGAAAGCTCATTCACTGTCTCCCCAAATTATCCAGCTCTCCTAAGGGCATCCTTCAGGCTTTTTTCCCCTCCCTGACACCTGACATGAGCAATGAGGCTCATGGTTTCTTGCAGAGTTTGCTCTTTGCTCAGGAATCAATCCAGTTCTAAGTTGAGCTGTCAAAACTTCTCCAAGGGCACGAGCACTCCTCATGCTTCCTCCATCAAATTGTGTGTGACACTTAATTTAAGGCTTAAGTGTGAAGCCTCACTAGCAAGGAGATTGCTGGAAGGCATCGATTTTGCTGCTTTTTTTGTATTTATGTATAAAAATGTATTTTAAAGTATTGGTAAAAGGACATTATTGCTGGACAGGCTCTGGATTTATGCTCTGGTTTAGTTTTTTCTCAGGTTTTTAAAGATCCATTTGTCTGTGAACAACAAAACACAAAACACTGGGAGGAAATGGATGTCATGGAGTCATGGGGTTTTGTGCTCCTCGAGTCAAACAAATCCCTGGAATCACCTGAAACTGATTTCCTATAAGGAGAAATGTGTGGTCTGTTGGGTGCTTGGAGGCATTTTAGGTGTCTCCAAACCTTTCAAACTGCTCAGGAGGTTCATGGTTTTGAGCACTGGGCCATTTAGCTGATAGCAAAGAGTTTGAAAGAGAATTAATCCAAACAAAAGGCAAAAATAACCAAAATAAGTCAAGCGGGGCACAGTCTGGGGAGTTCTGAGTTGGGTTTTGTGTTGGGTTTTGTGCAGGTCCCACCACTGGTGCTCTGCTCAGTGTTTGGAGCCCTTGCTGGGAGGGGAGTTGGTGTTTGATGGTGGGCTGGGCTCTCTTGCTGTTCTCTGGCTGATTTTGTGTCCTCCTCACTGAGTGAATCTCCTTGGGAAGGAGAGCTGCTGACTCCCCATCCTGCCAGAGCCTCTCAGCTCTGCTGAGGGAACATCTTCCCTTGGCTTTTGACAAAGCTCTTGGCTCAAGACCATTTAGTTGTGGCAAAATTGGTCCTTGAAATGATGGAAAGGTGGGAGAGATTGAGACCTCAGTGTCTGAAAAAGGACAGAGAGGGTTGGTTATGGCACCTCTGGGCTCTTCTGGGGGATGAGACCCACCCAGGGCAGGGGGTGGGATCTCCAAGTCCCATCCAACCTGGCCTTGGACACTTCCAGGGATCCAGGGGCAGCCACAGCTATGCTATGCTATTCTATTCTATTCTATTCTATTCTATTCTATTCTATTCTATTCTATTCTATTCTATTCTATTCTATTCTATTCTATTCTATTCTATTCTATTCTATTCTATTCTATTCTATTCTATTCTATTCTATTCTATTCTATTCTATTCCATTCTATTCCATTCCATTCCATTCCATTCCATTCCATTCCATTCCATTCCATTCCATTCCATTCCATTCCATTCCATTCCATTCCATTCCATTCCATTTCCATTCCATTTCCATTCCTATTCCATTCCTATTCCATTCCATTCCCACCCTCACAGCCAGAAATTCCTTCTCAATATCCCACCCAAATCTCCACTTTTTTAGTGTGAAGCCATTCCCTGTGTCCTGTCCCTCCATCCCTTGTCCCCAGTCCCTCTCCAGCTCTCCTGGAGCCCCTTCAGGCTCTGCAAGGGGCTCTGAGCTCTCCCTGGAGCCTTTTCTTTTTCCAGCAGATCCTGTGCTGAGGAGCCCTGAGCTGGACACAGATTGTGGAGTTGCCTCCTCCTGCTTCCCTCCTGCCCCCATTCCCACCCTGAGTCCTGCATCCTCTTTTCCAGCAGTTCCCAGGCAGAGGAGCCCCCCCTGGGAGCATCTGCTGGCTCTGGATCACCCTTCAGCCAAACCAAACTCTGAGCTGAGCTTTGTGATGCTTCTCCACCTCGGGAGGGAGCAGGATCACAATTCCTGTGCTGACATTGTCCCTGCTTTTTCCATGTCCTAATGAAACCACAGAGCTCCTGGGGTGGGAATGCTGCTGGCTCAGCTCTGACCCTGCTTTCCCACAGCCCAGTTTGCTCACCTGCAGTAAATTGTTGGTGCATTTGATGGCTCTTCAGTGAAATATTCAATATTCCTGCAAAATATTCCATCCCCCCAGAGCTATCAGCAGATGAAAGCTCCAAGACTGGCTTTCCATGGGAATTTAATCATCCCATCTGTCATGCAGATCCCCATACAAATATTTCCACTGTTAATGGTTTCAGCGTGGGCTTTTTTGTGGGATCAGATGTAATCTTATTTAATGGAGTTCTATTGCTGTGATGCTTTGGTCTTTTCACCAGGCTGGGCTTAATTTTTAAATGGAGATTATTCAGAGCAGAGGCAGGGAAATGCTGGGGGGATTTAATGGGGTGGGAAATTGGGATGGATGGAGTGACTTTGGGCCAGCCAGGGGAGGCTGAAAGTGTAAGAGCAGGGGAAAGGATCCAGGGAGGATGGGGCTGTCAGGAATGGTGTGAAACTGCCAGGGAGGGATAGGCTGGATATCAGGAAAAGGTTCTTCCCTGGAGGGTGTTTGGGCACTGGAATGGTGACATTCCCAAGGCTGCCAGAGCTCCAGCAGTGTTTGGACAAAACAGGGATGTACAGGGTGGGATTGTTGGGGTGTCTGTGCAGGGCCAGGGGTTGGATCACTAATCCTGGTGTGTTCCTTTAACTCCATGATTCTGTTCATGACTCTTGGAGGAGGGAGAAGTTCAGAAGATTTTACAGGTTTGTGGCTGGGGGTGAGGGGAATTCCTGGAGCTGCTGCTGGAGCGAGCCGATGCTTTGTCCCAGGAGCAGCACAGCCCAGCTCCAAACCCCAAACCCCAAACCCCAAACCCGGGTCCCAGAGCCCATAACCATCCCCCCCCCGCAGGTGGTGCGCACGGAGAAGAACAGCCTGAACAACCGGTTCCTGCCCTGGGACGAGATCGACACCGAGGCCATCCTGTCCATCGACGACGACGCGCACCTGCGGCACGACGAGATCATGTTCGGCTTCAGGTGAGCCCTGCCCTGCCCTGCCCAGCCCTGCCCTGCCCTGCCCTGCCCTGCCCTGCCCCGCCCTGCCCTGCCCTGCCCCGCCCTGCCCTGCCCTGCCCAGCCCTGCCCTGCCCTGCCCTGCCCTGCCCTGCCCAGCCCTGCCCTGCCCCGCCCTGCCCTGCCCCGCCCAGCCCTGCCCTGCCCTGCCCTGCCTGCTGGGATGGCTCCTGCTTTGAGGGACAGGTCTGCTCAGAAAGGCAGGAGCCTCTCTGTGAAACGGAGAGTGCAAACCCCCTCCCTCCAAATTATTATCATTTTGAAATGAAGGGGCTCTCAGGCAAAGAGATGGGAATTAGGAATAACAGTTCTGTACTAGGAAAATTAAAATAGAAATGCAGTATTACACAGAACAATCCCAAACCCTGCCAGAGTCAGAATCCAAGCTGACACCCGTCAGTCAGTCAGGGTGTTGGCACAGTCCCATTCAATGGTGGCTGCATCCTCCTGCAGGGGCAGATGTGGTTCAGCTGGAGCAGTGCTCCTGGAGAAGGTGCAGTTTCCTCTGAAGCTCCAGGGATGATGTGCAAAGGTCCAGTTTTCCTCTGGAATCCAGTGGCAAAGGCTGCTCTGCTGTTCCAAATCTCAGTTTTTCTCTGGGTAGGAAAGGCTTGGCTCCTCCCCTGGCTGGAGCATCTCCCAGTGGGATGATGGAATTTTATCAGTCATGCCCTGGGACTCACTGGCCATGAACAGGAGATATCTCCTGGAGGGAGGATGGGCTGTGGGAAGATAAAGATGATTGCCCAGCTGGTTTAAAGATGGCCCATGAGCAGATAATGTGTGCCAGGAGATCAGGGGCACTGCCCCAGCTGGGTTAACAGATGGGGACAGAATTCACATTGCTGGTCACATCCTGTATTGCAACCTAAGGCAGATTGTTAGGGGTTTGTGTCTTCGAAAGATTTCAGCATTTGCTGTAAAATTCTTTAATTGTAAAGGCACATCAGTCTCAAAAGACAAAGAGTCCCAAGTGTTCAAGTCTGTGCTAAAAGCTTTTGGCACAGAGTCCCAAATAGAAGAAAAGTCCCAAATAGAAGAAAAGTCCCAAATAGAAGAAAAGTCCTGGTTAGAAGCAGAAGCAGCTCCTGAGAGGGCTGAAGGTGCAGCCTAGAGCAGAGTCCTGAGCAGAGGCAGAGCCTGGTCAGAGTCTCAGAGGCAGAAGCTCACTGGTCTTTTCTTTCTTTCTTCTTTTCTTCTTTTCTTCTTTTCTTCTTTTCTTCGTTTCTTCTTTTTTTCTTTTCTTCTTTTTTCTTCTTTTCTTCTTTTTCTTCCTCTTCTTCCTCATGTGGTGTTAGTGGTGGTGATGATGGTGGAGGAAGAGACAGTGAGAGAGCTCTCACTCCAATACACAGATTCTCATATACAAATTACCCAGTGAGCTAAAAACACAAATCTGAAACATTTCTTCTAAACCTTTTAGAATTCTAGTTTTTTAGTATGAAAGTTTACATATAATCTGCACACGTGGCCTATCAGTTCTATCTGTAAAATGTAAGCAATATTCTTACTATGTTTTATGTCTAAAAACTGTTTTTGAGCTCTCACTAAAACTTGTTTTTCACACTAAATTCTAAAGTTTTTACTTCTTAAGGCATTTAAAATATATTCTTACTTGCTTAAACTTACTTAAAACTTAAAGTTACACCTGTATTTCATGTATGAGTGGCTTAATATACCTCAATCCATCCAAAGGTTTTAATTCAGACCTTGCATTTTGATGTCTCTCTGAGGAACCTCTGACTTTTCCCTGGCAAAATCTTCCTGATCACAGGAATGAGGGGGGTTTGTGCCAGCTGCTCCTGCCAGCAGCTGCTGGGGACTGGAAATGGCACCAGGGGCAGGGACTGCCATTCTGGGGGCCAAAACCTGCCTGGGAGGAGAATCCAAAGGCACAGAATGCCTGCAAACCCACCAGGCTCCCTCAGAGAGATGAGAAACGAGGTGTGAGAGGGATTGAAGTGCAGGAGGAGGCCTCAGGATTCCTGGTTTCCCTTCCCTGCCCCACTCCAGGCTCCTTATCCAAACTGGGCTGGTTTCTCCCCTTTTTTGGTCTCTGGTTTCTCCCCTTTTTTAGTCTCTGGTTTCTCCCCTTTTTTAGTCTCTGTTTTCTCCCATTTTTTTTTGGTTCTGTTTTCTCCCATTTTTTGGTTCTGTTTTCTCCCCTTTTTTTGTTCTGCTTTCTCCCTTTTTTGGTCTCTGTTTTCTTTTGCCTGGCTGAGGTTTTGCTGATTAGCCCTGGAGAGCATCAAATGAAGGTTGTAAGTGCCCTGTGTTATTCTCACTCCTATCCCTGCTTGCAGACACCCTGTTCCCACAAAGCCTCCCTGTGTTAACACATTCCCCTGGCACTGGAGTGAACCTCTGCCCACAACAACTGTGCTTTGTCAAAACTTTGCTCCAGGCTTTGATTCTTGGGGCCAAAAGCATCATTTTGCCCTGTTTACCACTCTCTGCACCCCCAGAATGATTCTCCAGAGAAATGCTGATTTTTGTGGCTGAGAAGGAAAAAGCATCACGTTCACAGGAAAGCAAAGAGAAGTGAAAGGGAATAAAGGGTTTCAACTTCCAGCTTTTCTAAACAACCATCCTGGATTGACAGGAGCTGCAGCAAAGAAGTGCTGGGGGGAGTCAAAGCCAGGGAAGCTGCTGGTGGTGATGATTCCTTGGGATTATCTTGGAGTTTCATTAATTGGGGTGGAGGACTGAACAACAAACATGTCTGTGCTCCATAACTGTAAGGAAAACTCAGGGAATCTCAGTCTCCTCAGCTGCTCTCCTGTAGCTCTGCCAGAACAGAGCCTGTGGGAGAAACTCATCCAAATGAGGGAAAAAACCAAAAATTACACTTTCTGCCCAGTTTTGTGGCTGGGAAGAAGGGAGAACCCTTCTGTGTCCACAGGGAGTCTGATGCAGTCTGGAGTCACAGCTTGGGCTGAGCAGCAGGGAGGGGATTGAAGACCCAAGGGAAGGCAGCACCCCAGCTGTGGAAGCTGCATTTGTTTCCCACCTTGGGCATCAGGCACTGACTTTTTCCTTAATTATTGCTGCCAGTGCTGCAGCTGTGCTGGGGGATTTCTCTGAGCTGCAGATGGGAGCAGAGCATGAAGCAATTCCCCACTCCACGTGCAGAATTCAGGATTTCATTCCCAAGGCTGGACTGGGAGCACGTGGTGGGGTGAGGGAGGCACCCAGAGCTCTGGAGGCTTTTCCTGTGTGGCCAGAGCTGGGAAGCTGCAGTTTGGGAAGAAGAGCTGGTGGTTTGGCAATCCAGCTCTTCCCTCTGGAGACCTTCAGCACCTCAGCAGCTTTTCACAGAATTATGGAATTTCCAGAGTGCTGGAGTGGTTTGGGTGGGAAGGGACCTCAAAGCTGATCCAGTCCCACCCCTGCCATGGGCTGGGACACCTTCCCCTATCCCAGGGTGCTCCAATCCAGCCTGGTCTTGAAGCTTTCCTTAAAGGAGGTTATTATCTTGGCTTTACTGAGCTGCTGGGACATGGAAAATCCCAGGGATTTGGGGAAGAAGCCAGGAGATGTTGGGCTCCTCCCAGGCTGATCTGCCCTTAGTTTGGTTTTTTTTTTTAACCCTCCAGAACAACACTTATGAGCTACAAAATCCCTAATCCATGGATTAGGAGCCCTTTCCCTGTGCACAGGCAGCTCAGCTGTGCTCTGGGACAGGAGCACATTTTAACAGTGTTTCCCTTTTTGCCCTTTGGGTGAGCAGTTGCCAAACTCCTTTATGTGCAGAGCCCTCCATCCCCTGCAGCCCCTCTGGGCTCCCAGGTGTGTGTCTCAGGGCCAGTTTGTGTTTGCAGGGTGTGGAGAGAGGCCAGGGATCGCATCGTGGGCTTCCCGGGGCGCTACCACGCCTGGGACCTCCCCCACCAGTCCTGGCTCTACAACTCCAACTACTCCTGTGAGCTCTCCATGGTGCTCACTGGTGCTGCCTTCTTCCACAAGGTGAGACCTCCCTGGGGCTGCCCCCTGCTCACAGCACCCCAGGCTGCAGCTCTGGGGGGTTGTGGTTCTTATGGGCAGATGGGGGAGCTCTCTGCTGCTGTGTCCTGGTGTGAAGGACAGGTATCTGCCAAGAAAGGCAGGAGCTTCTCTTTGAAATGGAGAATGGAAACCCCCTCCCTCCAAATTATTATAGTTTGGAAATTAAGGTGCTCTCAGGCAAAGATATGGGAATTAGGAATAACAGTTCTCTACTAGGAAAATTAAAATAGAAATGCAGTATTACACAGAACAATCCCAACCCCTGCCAGAGTCAGAATCCAAGCTGACACCCGTCAGTCAGTCAGGGTGTTGGCACAGTCCCATTCAATGGTGGCTGCATCCTCCTGCAGGGGCAGATGTGGTTCAGCTGGAGCAGTGCTCCTGGAGAAGGTGCAGTTTCCTCTGAAGCTCCAGGGATGATGTGGAAAGGTCCAGTTTTCCTCTGGAATCCAGTGGCAAAGGCTGCTCTGCTGTTCCAAATCTCAGTTTTTCTCTGGGTAGGAAAGGCTTGGCTCCTCCCCTGGCTGGAGCATCTCCCAGTGGGATGATGGAATTTTATCAGTCATGCCCTGGGACTCACTGGCCATGAACAGGAGATATCTCCTGGAGGGAGGATGGGCTGTGGGAAAGATAAAGATGATTGCCCAGCTGGTTTAAAGATGGCCCATGAGCAGATAATGTGTGCCAGGAGATCAGGGGCACTGCCCCAGCTGGGTTAACAGATGGGGACAGAATTCACATTGCTGGTACATCCTGTATTGCAACCCAAGACATGCTGTCTCCTCACTTTCTCCAAACTGAAACACAGCCAGAACTTGGTGCTGAGTGCTCTGGGAGGGATATCCAGGGTTTATTTCTTTCAGTCTGAATCCACAGCAGCAGAGAGCAGGGTCTGAATGGGCTGGGACCCCCATTCCTCCATTTCTGATGTTCCAGGAGAGGGTGGGGGCTGTGGGAGAGTTGCTGCTGCTGTGGCTACAGCAGATCGTGGGATTAACTCCGTTATGGGGAATGTCTCCAGTGGGATCCTTGAGTTTTGAGTCAGACACATCCCAAATGTCCCCACTGTGCCCTGTGGAGCACTGGGGACCGTGCAGTGCCTGTCCCTGTTGCAGTACTACGCGTACCTGTACTCCTACGTGATGCCCCAGGCCATCCGCGACATGGTGGACGAGTACATCAACTGCGAGGACATCGCCATGAACTTCCTGGTGTCCCACCTGACCAGGAAACCTCCCATCAAGGTAAAGCAGCCAGGGGCTGGCCCAGGGCTGGCACTGCTGGGGAGGTGCTTGGGAAGGGAGTGGTGTCTGCTTGGCTCCTCCCCTGGCTGGAGCATCTCCCAGTGGGATGATGGAATTTTATCAGTCATGCCCTGGGACTCACTGGCCATGAACAGGAGATATCTCCTGGAGGGAGGATGGGCTGTGGGAAGATAAAGATGATTGCCCAGCTGGTTTAAAGATGGCCCATGAGCAGATAATGTGTGCCAGGAGATCAGGGGCACTGCCCCAGCTGGTTTAACAGATGGGGACAGAATCCACATTTCTGGTCACATCAACCCAACACACAGGGATAAACCAGACTGAATTCCCTGTCTGGTGAAATGATCTCTGCTCTGGAGCCAGGCTGGGAGAGCTGGGGGATGCTCACCTGGAGAATAGAAGGATCCAGGGAGAGCTCAGAGCCCCTTGTAGAGGCTAAAGGGGATCAAGAAGGAGGATCTGGGACAAGGGATGGAGGGTCATGTCACAGGGAATGGTTTCAAACAGGAAAAGGGGAGATTTGGGTGGGATATTGGGAAGGCATTGTTTCCTGTGAGGGTGGGCAGGCCCTGGCACAGGGTGCCCAGAGAAGCTGTGGCTGCCCCTGGATCCCTGGAAGTGTCCAAGGTCAGGTTGGAGCAGTGTGGGATGGTGGGAGTGTCCCTGCCCACGGCACTGCTGAGCTTTGAGCCCCCACCCGCCTCAGTCCGTGCTGGGCTCCCTGTGTCCCCAGCCCTGGCAGTGCTGGCTCTGTGGGCAGTGCACTGACCCCCTGCTGCCCTGCAGGTGACCTCCCGCTGGACCTTCCGCTGCCCCGGCTGCCCCCAGGCGCTGTCCCACGACGACTCCCACTTCCACGAGCGGCACAAGTGCATCAACTTCTTTGTGAAGGTGTACGGGTACATGCCCCTGCTCTACACGCAGTTCCGCGTCGACTCGGTCCTCTTCAAAACCCGCCTGCCCCACGACAAGACCAAGTGCTTCAAGTTCATCTAGGCCTGGCAGCAGCAGGAGCAGGATGGCAGCAGCTGGGCACGCCCAGCCTGCAGGAGAAGCTGCTCTGTGGGGCTGTGAGTGTTGAGGCCCTTTGCTCTGGACTCTGGCCTCACACACGGGATTGGGATGGGCACTTCCCTCCTTCCCTGTGCTCCCACAGCAGGGAATGGGGTCCCATGGCTCCTGACAGTAAACACAGGGAATGGGGTCCCATGGCTCCTGAGAGGAAACACAGGGAATGGGATCTCCCACGGCTCCTGGAATGGGGTCCCATGGCTCCTGAGAGGAGACACAGGGAATGGGATCCCATGGCTCCTGGAATGGGATCCCATGGCTCCTGAGAGGAAACACAGGGAATGGGATCTCCCACGGCTCCTGGAATGGGATCCCATGGCTCCTGACAGTAAACACAGGGAATGGGATCCCATGGCTCCTGGAATGGGGTCCCATGGCTCCTGAGAGGAAACACAGGGAATGGGATCTCCCATGGCTCCTGTAATGGGATCCCATGGCTCTGCAAGGACACCCAGGCAATGGGATCCCATGGCTCCTGTAAGGAAATACAGGCAGTGGAATCCCATGGCTCCTCAAGGACACCCAGCAATGGGATCTCCCGTGGCTCCTGGAATGGGATCCCATGGCTCTGCAAGGACACAGGCAATGGGATCCCATGGCTCCTCAAGGACACCCAGGCAGTGGGATCCCAAGGACACTCCCATGAATTGTACACTGAGGAATGGCCACACTGGCTCTGCCCCTTTGCTAGCCAAGGGCAGCAGTTCTTTTTAATTCTAATTATTGTTATTTAAAATGAAAGTGGTTTAGATTTGCCGCCTGAGGCGCTTTTTTGTTTTCTTTTCTTTCCCCTCCTCTCCCCAGCCCATTTTCCCCTCTGGACCCCTCAGCCCATCCCAGGGACCGTAGCCAGGCCAGGCTGGAGGTGTTTGGGTGCAGCTCCTGTCACACTGCTGTCCCCATCCTTCCCACCCACCAGATCCTGGCTCCAGTGTCACCTGCTGAGGAGCCCTTTGCTCTGCTCTGCTCCCCACCCTGAGCCCCTGCAGAGGGGCAGGTTGGCCTGGATGGTCCTTCCTGGCTCCTGGTGCTGTTCCCCTGCTCTACCTGGGGGTTCAGTTGCTGCTGTCTCTGTCTTTTCCCTTGTCCTGCTGATCCTCTACAGACAGGGAGTGTGTCTGGGGCTTAGGGAAGATCCACCTGCAGCACAGCCAGGGCTCAGAGTGTTCCAGGCTCCTGGGGGCTCTGACCCTTCTCTGTGCTCAGCCCAGCCTGGGTGTGCCAGAGCTGCAATTCCTGCTCTGCCTTAAGCCCAGCCCAGCCTCACCCCTGGCTTTGGGCTGTGTCCCAGGTTTAATCCCAACAGGAGCTTTCCAGTGTGTGATGCTGCTGGGATCACATTCACAGCATGGACTGGGAGCTGGTTCCTCTCTCCCACAGCAAAATGCTGTCACACCTGTGACCCCTGAGCTCAGCTGCTGCTCCATCCTGCTTCAGGGCAGCACAGCAGGGAAGGGCAGCCTGGAGAAGCTCTTGCTGGGGGGGCCTGGATGTCACCCCTGGTGTGTCTCTGGTGTGTGGGAGCAGGGATGGTCCAGCAGCAGCTCCTGGGCTCATTCCCAAGGTCCAAGCCCCTCCTGCACCACGTTTTGGGGTCTCTCCAAACTCTTCTCCCCAGGTTTTTCCATCAGCACTGACACTTCCTCATGGGAGGGGAGGGAAGGAGCAGCCTGTTCTCAGCAGAGCCCATGGCTCGTGCCTTCACCAGCAGCACTGACCACAGCAAAACACAGATCAAGGAATCTTCTCCTATGGTTTCTTTCCCCTTTCCAATCCCTTTTTGCTTTAACATCAGATGCCCAAAACACAGCACATGTCAGAGTCTCCTTAAAAATGCCACGGGAGATCCTGCAAGGCCCTGGAACACCTGGAAGAGTTCTGTGCCCTGCAGAAGGGGAAATGTGGCTCTTGTCAGGAGCTGTGCCAGCTGCAGCATTCCAGGGGCCTCAGCTCCTCCTGCAGGCTTTAATTCCTCATCAGTGGGGGTTCATGAGCAGCAGAGCCGTGGCTCAGGTACAGCCAGGCCCTCCCAGAGCAGTGATGTGGGCATGCACTGCACTTTATCCAGGCACAGGCACTGCTCAGAGCCCTCAGGCTTCCCAAAGTCCAGAGGGAATTCCAGTGGGAGCCTGGGGGAGCAGGGATGGGATGGGAGGTGTTGGCATTGCCCAGTGGGGTCGGGATGCCCAGGCTGGGAATTCTGCTTTCCCTTGCTGTGTTTGAGATCAGGGATCAGCAGAGCAAATCAGCTGTTCTTCCTCCAGGCTCTCCGGCCTTTCTCCCAAGCTGGTTTTTTGTTGGGAGGATCCCCCTGTCCATTGTGCTGTGTCCCTGTGGGATCTCTCTGGGTGTCATGGGATGAATTCCTCCTTGCTGAGCGTCCCTAAAGGGGCAGGACTGGGGGGTGAAGGGGTGAAAAGGCCCAAAGGGAGATAGCTGGGCAGCAGCAGCGTTGGGAGGGATGGAATTCTGTGAGGAAATGAAATGGCAGCAGGAACACCTTCCCCACCCACAGCACTGTGCTGCCCTCCCAGTCCTGCTGCTGCTGAGTTCCCAAATCACCCCAGACATCACCGGACCCCTGGAGTACAGCGCTGGGAGTCACAGCCCAGCTCTGTGCTCCCGAGCCACGCCAGGATCTGAGGCTTGTCCAGAGTGCTCCACCCGTGCCACCACCCCAGACATCCTTCCCTGCTCCCACCCATCCTTCTCCCGGGACTTTCGGGGCACCCCAGGCTCACCCCGAAGCTCAGGTTTGGTTGTGTGATCCATCCCAGCCCCTGGGGCAGCCCTGAGGAGCTGGGAGGGGCTCTTGGCAGCTGCACCTTTTCCCAGCAGAATTTCTGCTGCTTCCCCCGGGCACGGAGCGAGGCCTTTCCCGCTGTAAATAGGACTGAGGTGACACGGCCCCCGCCCTCCCCTTGTGCCCACGGTGCCCTGAGCACCAGGATTTCAAATCCAACCGGAACTGAGAGACAAGGAACACTCCTTCGACACGAGCACAATGTTGAGTTTTTTGTAAAAGGTTCCAATAAATGGACAGTTTAACTTGGGATTGTCTCGGTGCCTCTTTGCTGGGGCTGGGAGAGGGGCTGCACCAGCACGGGGCTGCTCCTGGGACACCCCAAACCCAAAACTGGGATCCTGTTCCCCGGGGCAGGTGAGCTGCTGTGGGATGCTGGAGACTCCTCACGGATGGCAGTGCCTGGAACCGAACCCCATCGAGTCCGTGGTGAGCTCCAGGAGAGCCCCAGGGAGGGGAGGGACCCTGAGTGGCTCCAGGGACAGCCCAGCCCCGTTCTGGGCTGCTGCTGCTGAGGGTGTTTGTAGAAGGAAAGCAGCAAAATCTGCACATCCCTGCCCGGGGATCCAGAGCCAGGATCCTCTGGGAACAGTTCTGTGGCACTGCTGGCTCAGGATGCTCCTGGTCCCTCTCCTGTGCAGGAGGCTGAGGTGGAAAAAACAAACTTTATAAGCAGATCCCCGGCTTCAATCCTGCAGGGAGGAGCAGAGGGGAGGAGAAAGTTGGCCAGTGCCTGGCTAGAAAAGTGTTATCTTCCAGTCAGCCATCAAAATTAAAGAAAAACCCAGACATTAACACAGGCAGGCAGAGGCAGGCTGGAAGCAGAAAAGCAGATCTGAGTTCCACCTGACTAAACAGGACAACCTGTGGGTAAGACCAAACAGCAAAGGCACAGCAACACAAAAAGGCAAAGGAAATGAAGGATGACACATTCCAAGGCCACACAAGAGAGGAGGAGGGAGCAGAACTCTCTCAGGCTGGATGGCCAGGAGAGGAGACACCAGAGTGAGGTGGGATGTTTTTAAGGAGAAAATAAAGGCTGCACTGAGCTCTGCTGATGCAATCAGGGGATTTATGTGCACTGGTTCTGCCTTTGTGTGAGGAAAGTTGGTGGAAGCTGGGAAAGAGCAGTTTTGGTGGAGTGTCAAAAGGTGAGGTCCAACTGACAGAGAGACTCCAGGCAGTTCTGCTGGGAGCTGGGGCAGGGCTGAGCAGCAGCAGCAGGAGCCAGCTGGGCCAGGAGCCATGGGATCCCCTCCGTGCTGGGCTGGGAATTCCCCAGGATTTCCTGCATGTGGCTGGATTTCCTCTCTTCCTCCTGCTGCCTTTTGTTTTCTGCCCTCCCTCCTGAGCAGCTGCTTCCTCCCTGGTCACTTTTTTCCTCTGTTGTCACTTTTCACCTCTGTGTTTCCTGCCCTTGCTGCTGCTCCCACTGGGAATTGTGTCCTTTCTTTTCCCTTCTGCCCTGGAGTAAGGCTTGGCTTGTGCTTGGCTTTGTTCCAGGAGAGGTTTCAGGGAAACCCCAAAGGATTTGATTCCTGGAGGAGGAGGTGGATGCTCAGCCTCCCAAATGCCTGTGATCTGTCCCCAGAACACTGCAGGGAGGCAGGGCCATCACTGGCAGGGAAGGGCACAGAATTCCTCCCTCCAGGATGCCAGCCTGGCAGCAGCAGTGGGATGCTGGTTTGGGATCTGGCTCCCAAATGAGCCCAGCAGCACCTTGGGCATGGGCTCAGCTGGAGCTGATTTCCTCCTGAGGCTTTTCCTGAGGTAAAAATCTGACCAATATTTTTTCCTGCTGTAGCTGCTGTGTTTGGTGAGGGGAATCACAGCTCTGGTTCCATTTCCCTGTTTCCCTGTGTTAGGGTTTGTGCCCTGGGATGAGGAAACAGAGGTGATAAATCCTGTTAATAATTCATTGCTGCTCCCAGGAGGAGGGCAGGGTGAAGTGCTTTCCACTCCACTCCTCTGCACTGCAAAGTGCCCTTGATTTTCCCTTTTGGATGAAGCACTCCTTGATAAAAAGCAATTTCACTGGGATTGCTCCTGTTCTGCCCAGCAGTGCCACGAAAATCACCAGGTGAGGATGGGTCCTTCAGAGAGGACCTGACCCTTCATGGTCTTCAAGGGGTGGGGTAACAATCCATGGACCCTTGAGGGATGGGGTCACAGTCCCTGGATCCTTGAGGGATTGGGGTCACAGTTCCTGGATCCTTGAGGGATTGGGGTCACAGTTCCTGGATCTTTGAGGGATTGGGGTCACAGTCCCTGGATCCTTGAGGGATGGGGTCACAGTCCCTGGATCTCTGAGGGATTGGGGTCACAGTCCATGGATCCTTGAGGGATGGGGTCACAGTTCCTGGATCCTTGAGGGATTGGGGTCAGAGTCCATGGATCCTTGGATTGGGTCACAGTCACAACTGACCTGCTCCAGCTCTTTTCTTTGGGACTCACATTAATGGAGAGCAAACACAACAAACTCCTCTCCCCCCAGGAACAACTGTTCTATAAAAGCCATCCAAGAGCAGAAATCTGATTTTTACCTTTCCTCCCCACTATTCCTGTGGGACCACAGGGCTGGAAAGTCACTGGCAATTAATCACTTGCCACACACCCCACTAATTGTGTTTAATGAGGGGAGCAGTGGAGAGAGGGATGTGGGATCCAGGGAATGGGATGGCCACAGCACAAGGAACCTACATGGGGGCCAAGGGATTTATTTTCCTTTCTGGAAGGAGAGTGAAACCAGAAACCTTTGCTGCTCTTTGGCCATTGAATTGGGAATTCTGGATAAAGCCTGGATTGCACCCTTGGTATTCCTCCCCTGGCAGCTCCCTGGGCTGCCACAGTTCCCTCTGCAGGACTGAGCCAGCACAAAGAAATGCTGTTTGTTTTTCTCTCTCTGTGCACAAGGAACAAGCATTTCTTTTTCCAGTTTAATTAGGGTTTTCTCATTAAAGAATTCCCCTCCCAGCATGTTTGTTTTTCCAGCAGGCACAACCTGAATATAACAAACCAATCCACTCTCAGCTGCTGGACTGATGGAGAAATGAGAAGTTTTCCTGCTCAAAATGACAGGAAGAAAAATGTAAAAGCTTTTAATTTTTACCTTCTGCCCCTGAGGAGGGTGGGAAAGCCTTGGGAATGTGAAAAGGAAGCACTGGAGCAGTGGGATCAGGGCTGCAGCTGAGGTAACCTGCAGAAAGATGAGTTTATTCCACAGCCCCTCTGGGTTGGGAATAATCCCTCTGGAGTTTCTTAAAGTGAAATTACCCCAGTTCTTTTACTCTGGTTAAGTGATGCTAAAGCAGGAATTAAATCCTGCTGAGGCCCCAAGTTTTTCACCACTCCTCCCACACCTGAGGCACACACAGAATAAGGGTGAGGGTGCTGGGATCTGCACACCCAACCCAACAGAATTCCTTCATGGCAATGAAATGGGATGTGGACACTGCAGTGGCAAAAAACCATTTATTACAGAGCTGCTTCCACTGCCTCCACCTCCCCAGAGGGATGAACTGGAGGAGCAGCTTTATTTCCCAGAGGTGTCAGGACAAGGATGTGGAATGGGCATGGAGAGGCCTTTATAAACCACTGCTCCCTCCTGGGCAGTCTCACTCTGCTTTTTATTTTTTAACACCAAATAAATACAAACCAATCCAATAAAAAAAGAACAGCAGTAAATCTGAGAAATGGGTGGCCTTTAAAAGCAATATTATTGAGTGAGGTGATTTGGGGAGGGAAAAGCCTCCCCAGGTCTGCAGTACAGATGGCTTTGGATAAATGACTCAGAATTCCACCCAGCATTTGGGATGGGGGGGCTGCAAGGACAAGTTTTTGGAAGGTAGAAACAAGAGGCACTTAAATCTCAAAAGGTTTTTTATGAGCATTAGGAATTTTCCTACTTTATGGACCTCCCTGTCTTCCTGAGGTTTGGAGGAACCCAGGAGGAACCAGCTTTAGTGAAGGGCCTGGAGCTCCATGGACAGAGCTGGATGAAACAGGTGAGGCTGCAGCACCAAGAAACACTTGAATTCCTAAAGGATAAAGCTTTTCCCAAGTGCCTCTGCTTGTGCAGGGAATGGCCAGGCTCTTCCATGCCCACCAGACCCCCTTTTCCATTTTGATTTGTACAATCTTTGTCTCACCAGCTCTCCCCTCCTCGTGCCTGAACACCACACAGGGGGAGAGGCAGGGAATGGGATCTGGGGACTGGGAAGAAGCAGTGGGAGGAAAAAGGCCATTATTTCAATATTCCTACAGAGTTCTGGCAGGTGAAGGACTGGGGCAGCCACTGCTGAGGGACACAGAGGAGCAGCAGTTCACCCTGATGGTGTAAATAAACACTCCAGTTATTTACTCTGCAGCTCCTATCTCCTGTAAGATTCCCAGCTCCCAATTTTACACAACAGGAATCTCATTCAAAGTATTCCAAAACAAGTTAAAAATAAGATTTTAAAAATAGATATTAAAAATACTCCCTTGCTCCTCCATGAAGGGGAAGGTGGTTTCACAGAATTCTCTCTCTCTCCTTGGACAGCTCCAAGTTCTGCTGCTCCAGGCTCTCTCCTTGCAGAGCCTCCTGATGTCCATCAGCTAAAATTTCTGCAGGAATTTGAGCACCAGGTCCCTCAGTTTGACCCTCAGGGGCTCATCATTGTCACAGATGATGTGGGTGGAGTCCTCCTCCAGCTGGATCAGGGTCTCAGCCTCCTGCAGCAGCACAATGTGGCCCTTGGCTGTGTCCTCCACCTTCACATCACTGAAGCCATTCTGGATTTGGGGGGGAGAGGGACAGAGAGGGAAATCAGCTCAGCTCAGGAACACTGGGACAGAGCAGAGACCAGCACAGGGCTGAGGGGGAATTTCATGGAATCACAGACTGGGTTGGGTGGGAAGGGACCTCAAATCTCATCCAGTGCCACCCCCAGGGACACCTTCCACTGTCCCAGGTTGATCCAGCCTGGCCTTGGACACTTCCAGGGATCCAGGGGCAGCCACAGCTTCTCTGGGAATTCTATTCCAGCCCCTCCCCACCCTCCCAGGGAACAATTCCTGCCCAATATCCCATCCATCCCATCCTCTGGCAGTGGAAGCCATTCCCTGTGTCCTGTCCCTCCATCCCTTGTCCCCTCTTCTGGAGCCCCTTTAGGCTCTGGAAGTCTGCAATCCTGCCCTTTTTCCTGTTAATTATCTCCAATTTTCTCCTGCAGGTGAGAACATGACTCCACAGAGCAGCAACCATTTGTGCAGCTCCCTCAGGAGGCTCCTCCAGCAGTGGAGACATTTCCTGGATCTGTTCTTCACTTGGTCACCTTCTCACAAATCTTGTGGATATTTAAATATTTTTGAGGCTCTTTCAGCTCCTGAATCCAGAAATTCTGTGAGGTAAATCACTCACTCAAAACCTCTGCTTCCATGGAAACAGGAGATGAACCCCACATAGCAGGACACGGCTCCACAGGGAACAACTCCCCGTATTCTGAAGTGCAGGGACACCCTGGAGCACTTTGGGAACTCACTGGCCTTTCTCCACCTCAAGCTACACTAAAATGATTTCCCCTCTCTCTGCTACCAAAGCAGCAGATCTGGGATGTGCAGAAATCTGCTGGAATCCCACCTGCCACTGAAGATTCCTCACCTTCTCCAGAGTCTGCACAAACTGGTCCACAGGGATGGAGCCACTCAGCAGAGGCTTCAAAGATTTGCACTCGGGCACATCATCACTCACCCTCTTCCTCTTCTTGCTGGCAGGAGGCTGGGGAGGTTTTGGAGGGAGCTGGTGGATGAGAAGGAAAAAAAATCCCACTCTGAAGGATGCAAAATGTTGGGAAACAGGCAAACTCAGAGCAAGCAACTCAGGGAATGAGAATGTGGCTTAGCTCCAGCCATTTATGAAAACTTGCATTTAAGCTCAGGTCTAAGTTTATTTGGAGAAGGGAGTAAATGAACAACAGCAGCCTCAGCCCAGTTCCACTGCAGCACTTCAATGTTTCCAGGGAAGCAGCTTGGGAAGAGGAGGGCAGGCTGCCTGCTGTGCTCTGACAGAAATCCTCACCCAGCTTCCCATCCCTGACATTCCACACTGGGCTCCATTCCCAAGGCTCCAGCTCTGCTCCCAGTGTGGGCAGGGCTCAGTGAGGCCCTGCAGGCTCATGGCTCTGACTCAAAGGGCAGCAGGGCAGGTCCCTGGGCATCACCTCCTCCTGCACAGCACTCATGGCAGGAATCCCAGTGCCAGGAAGGGAGGGTACAGGGATGCAGAGATGTACAACTGGGTTGGGTTGATGTGCCCAGCAATGTGGATTCTGTCCCCATCTGTTAAACCAGCTGGGGCAGTGACCCTGATCTCCTGGCACACATTATC
Source organism: Oenanthe melanoleuca (assembly GCF_029582105.1). Classification (NCBI taxonomy): domain Eukaryota; kingdom Metazoa; phylum Chordata; class Aves; order Passeriformes; family Muscicapidae; genus Oenanthe; species Oenanthe melanoleuca. Next base: position 1,496,842 of record NC_079336.1, read on the forward strand.
TGCTCATGGGCCATCTTTAAACCAGCTGGGCAATCATCTTTATCTTCCCACAGCCCATCCTCCCTCCAGGAGATATCTCCTGTTCATGGCCAGTGAGTCCCAGGGCATGACTGATAAAATTCCATCATCCCACTGGGAGATGCTCCAGCCAGGGGAGGAGCCAAGCCTTTCCTACCCAGAGAAAAACTGAGATTTGGAACAGCAGAGCAGCCTTTGCCACTGGATTCCAGAGGAAAACTGGACCTTTCCACATCATCCCTGGAGCTTCAGAGGAAACTGCACCTTCTCCAGGAGCACTGCTCCAGCTGAACCACATCTGCCCCTGCAGGAGGATGCAGCCACCATTGAATGGGACTGTGCCAACACCCTGACTGACTGACGGGTGTCAGCTTGGATTCTGACTCTGGCAGGGTTTGGGATTGTTCTGTGTAATACTGCATTTCAATTTTAATTTTCCTAGCACAGAACTGTTATTCCTAATTCCCATCTCTTTGCCTGAGAGCCCCTTAGTTTCAAAATGATAATAATTTGGAGGGAGGGGGTTTCCATTCTCCATTTCAAAGAGAAGCTTCTGCCTTTTTTGGCAGACACCTGTGCTTCAAACCAGGACAACAACCTCCAGGCAAACTGAAGGCACATGGTCCCTTCCCAAGTCTGATGTCCCAGTCATCTCTCTCTTCTAACCCTTTGTCCTGAGAGTTTGACTGATGCTGTTCCTGCCCATGGAAGACAGAAGGATGATCTGTAGCCTCTCTTCAGGAATTATCTCGCTTCCCCTTTTATCTCAGCCAGGCACATGGCCAAGGAAAAGAGGGCAGAGAGATTTATTTGCATCCCACTCCCTGCTCTGGGTGTAATTCCTCATCCCCACAGCTGCCAGGGCAAAGCCTCTGCCCAGGGCTCTGCTCTGCTGGAAGGAGCTGCAGGAGGGGCTGCTGGGTCCAGGAAGGCAGGAAAAGCCAGAGTAAGGATATTTTTCTGCCTTTCCCATTAGACTGTACCTGCAGCACATGCTTGTTGTCCTTAGTATGCAGCACAGCAGAAACTGTTGCCAAGGAAATACCAGGCTTGATCTCCAAGGGCACGAGGGAATCTGCAAGCTGAAGCAAAAGGAGATTTTGTTCAGCAAGTGATCAGCTCAAAACGTGCATGAACCCAGCTGTGAGATAAATTGGCAGTGTGGTATTTTTAAACATGGGCTAATGAACTGTAAACACAAAGCCACTGATAGACTGAGAGCTCCTTGGACCTGCCCAGCCTCCTTCCAGCTCCCAACATCATGGATTTCACACCATGAGCAGAGCAGCACGAGGTTTGCAGGAAGCAGGGCTGGTCTCAGAAACCCCAATAAGCACAGAGAACCCTTGTGTGAAAAGACAATTGCTTCATTAGTAATTTTAGTCAGTGAGACTTGTGGTCTAATCCACCATTATTATGTTTGTTATGCTAATGGACAATGAAGAATCAAAGTGAGTTTCCTTTCAGTTCCTGACTGCAGAATATCTGGAATAAAAGAGTTTGTCCTTAAAACCCCAATGTTTTCAATCAACTCACTGTTGATTAGTTTGAAATTATTCCAATAATGCTGCACAAACCCCTTCCCACTGCCTTTTATGTATTTCTTCCCTGAAAGACTTAAAATTTAATCTTGGCTTGGAGTTTGGATCCAACACTGCTGGCAGTGCCTGGAGTGGGCAGTGCTGCACCTGCTGAGAGCAGTGGAAGCTGGCCAGTTGGGAAGCACCTCTTCCAGCCACTTTTCCAAAGAAATTCTGCAGAAAACAGTGCTCATGAGTGGAGAAAACTATTCCTTTTTTCCCTCCAAGGGAATTCAAGGTGCCAGGATGCTCAATCCTTTTGCCATGAAAGCACTGAGAGGGTTTTTCTGTTGGCAAAGTTCTTTTAATAAGTTCTGAAAATGTCACCTGCCACTGTTAAAGCTGCAGGAACATTTTGAGAGCAGCTCCTTGGAATAAAGCAGTTGGTGTCTTGGAAAAACACAGGCTGCATCAAAAATCCCTAAATTATGTCTGTATTCAGCCATGGTGAATCCTAGAACTCCAAATTTGACAGAGCAATTCAGCTCACTGTTACTCTGGGACTCTGCTGAAGATCTTTAAAGCAGGCAATTTGAATATAGCCTTTCTGGTTTGTAGTTGAAGGCAAAGAGAATGAAAATATAATGACAATCACTGCTTCAGATTTCTCTAAAATAGCAGCACTTGCAGCAGTGAGTTCTGCTGCCTTCCCAGTGGCTGAGGGCACTTTCCATTCCAACCACCCTCCTGAGGAGGATCAATACAAACCAGGCTCTGATGAAGAGCAAAGTGACAAATCCTGTGAACAGCAAGATCCTTAAAGAACAGGGAGTGGCTTGGAACCAAAGTCTTCTCCTGCCACAGAAGTATTTTGCTATTAACATTTCTGCAGGTTTTAAGCAGGCTAAACAGCACACTTGGGTTATTTACAGTCAGAAAGACAGTAGGACAGGCATTCATTTTTATTTCCTCCCCAGCTCACAGCCCTCTCCATGTGGCAGCCAATCCTTTCATTACAGAAACTCAGTGACCCAAACCAAAAAGGTCATTTAATCACATCCAGTAATTCACCCAGCAAGGCCAGGCAGCACTGCTCCACTCCTTTCAACTGACCTCCTGCACACACAAATCACAGAACTCTTCCAAAAAGCTGCATTAAAGAAACCTTTTTCACACAGGCAGCAAGTCTTGTCTGAACTCCAAGCTATGGCAATTCCACGGTTTCCCCTCACAAGTGGTTTCAGACTTTAGTTCTCCTGGCAGCTGTGTCTCATTTCAAGGTTGAATTTGTCCGACTTGCAGAGGCTGGCTCTTGTTGTGCCTTTGTGTGTGAGATTGAAAAGCCCCCCACCATGCAGGAATAAATGAATCTTCCTTCCAGTCATTATCCCGAGCCCAATGTCACACACTGGCACCAGGAAAGCCACCAAAGCAGGGACACTGAGATCTAAAACCACATTAATCAGTTCCCTGCCCATGGATGAGCACTTGGACTGCCTTAGGATAAATCTGGGGGGGATGTGTGCACTATTTCAGATTTTAGCTTGGGATGCTCTCTGCCTGGGATCAGAGCTGTCTGCCCATGTTAAACCAGAGGAGAGATATTTTTACCATTAAGTCTTTCCTGTAGGGTTGCATTTTCCACCCCAAAAGGGGATTTGACACACACTCTGTGAGCACAAACACTGCTGTTGGCCAAACTACAGCTGTTAATAAAGAACAACGTGGGTTAAGTCAGCCTTAAGACTCTCCTAAAGCTTCAGTGGGGACAATTCTCTCCAGGTTTGTCTTCAGTCACCAGCCAAAAATCCTCTTGTTGGCTGAACAACCACTGAGGATGGGACCTGAAACTCCACAGTAAAAATAAAATGAGGCTGAATAATCAGTGAATAAAATCAGGGCAGGACCAGACTTTCAGCACATGGTTTTGTCCTCTGGAGGATTCTCCCAGGGACAGACATGCTGGATGTACAACAGTATTTTAACATCCCAGCTGCAGTAATTTCTTCTTAGATTTTTGGGACATCTCCCCAGACTCCTCCCTTTTCCCTTTTTACCTCTGGCTTCCACTGCAGAGGGTGCAGGAAGGCTGCCCCAGCAGGGAGAGGCAAAGTTTGGCTGAGTGAGGTGAGCTGGATATGGAGAAGAAGCAGGAGCACAGCAACCTGACCAGCAGTTAAAATCCCCTGAACCTCCAGCACCTGAAATCATTGACTGTACATTACATTAGAGCATGTGTATTTAGAAAGGGGCCCAGCTGGGTTTTTACATCATTAAATATGTTATCCAGACTTTCAAACTGTATAAATGTGGGATCTCTGGATTAAAGGTTCAAACCAGAGAAGCACATGGGAGACCCCAAACTGTGGATTTCTCTGGCAGTTCACTAAAGACATTCCCAGGCAACTCCTGGGGTGCTGCTGCAATTCCTGAAGGGTCTGAGCCTACTCCCAGTTTTCATTAATGACCTCAGCACAGAACCAGGAGTGCTCAGAAGGTCCCACAGAAGTTTGCAGGGCACCTTTAACAGAGAACAAGACCAGGCTATGAGAGAGGAAAAACCTCAAAGACCTCAAGAACTGGAGTGAGAAAGCCAAGATGAAATTCAATAGCACAAAATGAAGGCCTAGGATGGGGCTAACACTGAGAATTTCTGCTGTGGGCTGGCAGCTGCTGCAAAGGACAGAGGTGAAGGGTTCAGGTTTATTAGTCCATCCCAGGAGAGTCACAAATGTGACATGGCCATGAAAAAGCCAAATGCAAGCCCAGAAAGTATCAGGTAATTCTCTCTGAGATGAGCTCTCTTATATTGGGCCAGGCATGATTTCATCTGAGCTACTTGTAAATTGTGGGTAATTTCAGTTCAAGGAAGAAATTCTGAAGGGTAGATTAGGGCAGGAGGAGCTGTCTTGTAAGGGAAGACTAAACATCTTGGCTTGTTTTAGCCTGGCAAAAAAAAGGAAACCAAAGGGAGAATTTGATTATTCTACATAAACACCACAGGGAAAATACCAACAAAAAGGAAAATGTATTTCTGCTCCAACATGATGTTAGGAATAAATGTGTGCAGGCCAGCAGTGAATATGTGTAGGCTGGAAATTAGGATGTTTGTAGAGACAGTGGGGACTTGAACAGCATCTACTGGGAGCAGCAGGGGAAAAATGTCTCTGCAATTTGCAATCTTACAGGTTTTTGAGGCACATTATAAACACTGTTGGTAACTGCAGCTGGGTTCTGGCCACATAAACCCTGAGGGCACTTCTATTTCTAGGTGGGAATGATGGAATTCAGCTTTGGAGCTTGCTGGGATGAAGCAATTCCCACTCAGATCCCAGCCCCTAAATAGGATGGAATTTATATGGGACCAAAAAAAAATCCCCTGGCAATTATTAGAGAAGCCCAAGGATTTTAAGATGTGCCTGAGTTGAGAGAAAGCCCTGGAGATCACACCTGCAGAGGTTTTTATAGGAACTGCTCCTCAGCAAAACCTATTGGAGAACCTGCCTCATCCTCCATCCCTCCACTCCCCTGCTCCTCACATACCAAATCCAGTTTCTGGGTGCAGGAAAGCATCTTTAATAGGACAAAAATTGCTGCAAGGCTATGCAGGAACCTCTTCACAAGCAGGAAGGATTTGTAGTCAGTATTGTAAGCAGAATTAAAACCATGGTCTTTGCCATGTCACTGAAACTTGGATGGTGGTGTCAGGAGAGAAGGATAATTTCCCTCACCTCTTATTTCCTTGCCTCCTCTTATCCCTTAATTTTTAAAGGAATTTAGTTACTAATTAATTAATTAATTAAGTAAGTACCAGGAGCTCTGATGGCCAGGCCCTTGTAACCAAGCACAAATGGAGTTTCCAACATATCCAGCTTTGTGGTTTTTTTTATAAACCAGGGGCCAAGTGCAGGAATTCTGCAACTGTCAGATCCTTCAGAGGGACAAAAAAACGTGGGGTGAAGTGGGAATTGAAATTGAAATTGAAATGTGCCTGTGGATTTGTGGCCAGCAGGCACAGGGAACATGCTGCAGGCAGGATGGGAATTGGGGAACTTTGCTAATGAGACCTAAAGGAACAAAGGCTTTCCCACCAGAGAACACCCCAGAAATGCAGGGCATCTGTAGAATCATTGGTGGGTGACCTGAGTCAGGTCTGGTTGGGCTTTCAGCCTCTCATTTGACACAATCCAAGGGTTTGATTCAGCTGCTGAGTTAACCCCAACTTCACAGAGCTGTCACTCTCTGGGGGTCTCCCACAGCTCTCTCTGGAGCAGATTTTAAACTCTCATTAGTTTCAGTGCATAAAGAATCCTACCATGAACACCTAAAGATTTTGCAATTATCACTTGCAATTATCTTGGCTTTGGGCTTCCACAGAGTCAATGTCCAGTGATGAAATAAAAGAAGCACTAGGTACAATCTGCAGTTTTGAGCAATTAATTAAAGCTCTTCTTTTCCATGGGCATGTTCCACATGCAGCTGCTGGATCAGGGCTCCAGATCAGCAGGAGGAATCTCATCCTTATCCCCAAACCTTGTCCCCGAGCCAGGACACCAACCAACCACCAGGGAATAATCCTGAACTCACTCCAACCACTCAGCACTAACTCTAGCCACTGGCTTTTTGCCAATCCTGTGCCAAAAAAGCAGTTTAAGGAGCATTTAAGGAGTGTAATGAAGGAGATTTATGGCTGTTTAATGAAGCTCTTCCCCAGGAGCCTGGGAGCAGGCAGGGAACAGTTGTTTGAGGAACTTACAAAAGGATGGTGGAAAACAGAACCAGCAGAAGCAGAAATTAGGCTTGGATTTGAATGAAAAATGACAGGTAGGGGAAGCAAGGACATGAAATATCTTCAAAGTAAAGGCAGCAAAGCTTGCAGATGCAAGAGATGAGTCATTTGAAAGACATAAAAATGGCATAAATCAAAATATTCAAAATACAGTAACCATTTTCTGGGTCAGAATGTCAAATCAGGATGGGATGTTGTTGTTGAAGCTGACTGGGAAGAGAGAGCTGAGTGCCTGGCTAGAAAAGTGTTATCTTCCAGTCAACCCTCAAAATAAAAGCAGAAACAAACCCAGACATTAACACAGGCAGGCAAAGGCAGGCTGGAAGCAGAAAAGCAGATCTGAGTTCCACCTGACTACATAGGACAACCTGTGGGTAAGACCAAACAGCAAAGGCACAGCAACACAAAAAGGCAAAGGAAATGAAGGATGACACATTCCAAGGCCACACAAGAGAGGAGGAGGGAGCAGAACTCTCTCAGGCTGAATGGCCAGGAGAGGAGACACCAGAGTGAGGTGGGATGTTTTTAAGGAGAAAATAAAGGCTGCACTGAGCTCTGCTGATGCAATCAGGGGGATTTATGTGCACTGGTTCTGCCTTTGTGTGAGGAAAGTTGGTGGAAGCTGGGAAAGAGCAGTTTTGGTGGAGTGTCAAAAGGTGAGGTCCAACTGACAGAGACTCCAGGCAGTTCTGCTGGGAGCTGGGGCAGGGCTGAGCAGCAGCAGCAAACAGGCTGTATTTAATTTAAACAGGTGGTATTTCATTTAAACAGGTTTTTCCTTTACTTTTTCTGAGGCCACAGTACATTGAACCCAGGGGGAACAGTCACAGAAAAAGGAACACAGAGGTCAGAGACTGGATAGTGTGGGGTCACCAAAGTGAGCTGAGGCTGGGAAGAAGGACAGAATTCACAATTCCTTAGTCCCTGAAACACAGAAGGAAGCTGGAAATGCCAGGTAAAAGTAAAAGGAGTCAAGGTGAAAGCTCCATAATTATAAAGGCTGTTTTCCTCATTCTTCTCTGCTGTATTTTCTGATCCTTTCACTTGGTGTCAGGCTGTGCCTTGTACCCTGACACTCTCCTGGCTGGGCTGTGTCCTGAGGAACTGGCAAATGGAGTATTTGAAGAGCACAGAGCCTCAGTGAAGTATCTGCACTGAGTGATCCACACCATTGTTCAGCTGTAATTAAACTGCAGGCACTTTATTTGCTCAGACACTGCTGTTTAATTTTATCTGTTTGCTCCAGAAGGTGTTTTCCATTTCCCATCTTTCTCCTGTGAGCAGACAATGCCTAACCAATTTCCAGGAAGCAGTCTTTTTTATTATTTTATTTTTTTTTAGAAAAGTGAAAGGCAGATGCTGAGAAGAAATTATTTAAAGTGTAAAGGTTTGCACAATCCCTGGGAGAGCAATTCCAGCCTGATGCCCTGGGACTGCTAAAAACTCTCTCCAAACAAAGGCTGCTGAGTGTAAATCTCATTATCACACAACAGGCCTGCTTGACCTGCCTTTGCTCCTGGGTGAAGTGATTGAAATATAGACAAGGTCCAGCAGTTAAAGTAAATTTCCATTAGTCTGACAGGCCAGGATCTGCATCACTGCAAGTTTTGGGAAGGAAATTTCACTCTACCACAGCATCAGCCTGCAATGAGTGGAGCCATGCTGAGCCAACCCTTTGGATTTCAAAAGCTGGAAGAATGCAGGCAGAACTCTGAGCTGGGAAAGGGACTGGGGATGTCAGGAGAGGGCCCTGATCAGGAATTCATTGCAGCAGCCATTCTTCTATGACACTTCCAGGTTTACCTCACACACAAATCCCAGCCCTGCAGCAGATGTAGCAATTACTGCTTTTTCCAGGGTGGATTTCATCATTCCATTTCAGGCTAACATGGTTTTGACAAATAAGGAGTCATTGCAAGGTTTCTAGGAGCTGTAAAATGCCCTTTTCAATTGCCACTTGAGCCTGCACAGAACCCCAGGGCTGGTGGGAGCCCAAATTAAACAAATGCCCTTTCCTTGCAGTGCAGAAATTCCTATATTCAGGAACCCTAAACTACTGAAAAGGGAACATTAAGCAGCAAATCCTCCCACACCAGGGAGCCCCATCCATCATGTCTGAAATCTGTCTTGCACAACCCACTCAGCAGAAGGGGAAGCTGCATCCATTTTTTACCAGGACCATGTAATTCCCTTAAAAAGAAGGAGCAAGATCCTCTTTTGGAGGATGATTTGCATATCCTGGAGCTGGGGAATGGCATCCTGTTAACAGTCCTGAAGCACAGCCTTGCTCTCAGGAGGCTTTTCAGCAGCAGCACTACAGACCAAGCAGCTTTTGCAATGAGTTGTGAAGAGCAGCTTTGGAACCAGGGAAATCCCAGAATGGTTTGGGTTGGGAGGAAACTTAAAACTCATCCAGTGCCACCCCCTGCCATGGGCAGGGACACCTTCCACTATTCCAGGGTGGGACAGTGGAATCCAGCCTGGCCTTGGGCACTTCCAGGGATCCAGGGGCAGCCACAGCTTCTCTGGGCACCCTGTGCCAGGGTCTCCCCACCCTCACAGGGAACAATTTGTCCCCAATATCCCACCTAACCATGACCTGTGGCAGTGGGAACCATTCCCTGTGTCCTGTCCCTCCATCCCTTGTCCCCAATCCCTCTCCAGCTCTCCTGGAGTTCTCCTTCAGGTGCTGAAAGATCTCAGGCTGAACAATCAGAATCCCTGCATGTGGACAATCACAAGGTATTTCTCCTCCCTGAGCATGGACAGCTCTGAAATTAGAACTCCTGTGTGAATATAATTGGATGTTATTTGTTAGGAGAGGAGAAAAAAAGCCATTTCTGTTTTTTTTCCAGATTTCTGCTGGACCTCTCCAAGTGAAAGGGAATGCAATAGAAACCAGCCTGCTTTTCCCAGGTTGGTGAATGCCACATTCCCTCCCTCCCAGCTTTGGGAAGTGCAGGGAGGGCTGCAATCCAGTCCCTTCAGAGGCTGACACAAGGCTCTCATAAAAAGGCTCAGTTCCACCCCAGAGTTTAGGTGGAAACCCAAAGCTTCAGAGGAATTTGAATAATCAGTGAGCCCCAGGCTGGCTCCCTGCCCTCTGAACTCAGGATTGGTTTCATGTTGGTGAATTGAACGTTTCACCAATCTTATATTTAATGGGATCCAATAAAGATGCAAATTTCCCAAACAATGAAATATACATGCCAAGATGAGCTGCAGCCAAGCATATTTTGTAATTAAAGCCCTCTCCTTGTCTCCAAGCAGTGGGCTGGGCAGGCTGCTCACAGAACTGGTGTGAAATGGTGGCAGTGGGTGTTGTGGGCTGGCTGAGGGACTTGTTACGTGGGTCCCAGTTCTGCACTTCATATTTGGTTCAACTAAAGGTTGCTTCCTCCTTCTACACTCCAATGAAAAGTCACTCAATATTCCAGTTTCCAAAGGGCAGTAATGTCTGCTTGCAAAAAGCCACTGTCACCTTTGATCCAAGGACACATTTGTGCTGATTGGATTGTCAAAAAAATATTTTAAGCTCGTGTCTGTCAGAAAATGGGTCACCCTTGGTAATATGGGTACATTTGGATTTGACTTACAGGGTTAATAAATCATTAATAGATGTTGTGGGGATAAGTAATCCACATTTGAGATGGCTACAAGCAATCCATTAACCTGCTGGGCTCCTGCAGCCTGAGGAATTAACCATTTATGGAAATTGTTGGAATACAAATGAGCTTTTCCACTGCTTCTTTACCTTGACTGAAAACTGATCTTTAATGGGAAGGGTATTTCTAACAGCAGGTGAATTTGAGGAAGGAGAAAAACAACTCTTGGCTGTTAACTCCTAGATTTTCTGGATCCTTTCCATGCTCCTGGGGCACTAATCCAAACTGCTGTGCCTAAAACTTCCTCATATTGAAACTGGAGGTGACTGGCTGCTTCACTCATGGCAGAGATCACTGCTTGTCTTGTGGGATGGGATATTCTAGCAAAGGACAACTTACCTGAACATAGTTTTTGTTTGCTCACAATCACAGGTCATGGAATGGTTTGGGTTGGAGGGAACCTTAAAGCTCATCCCACTCCAATCCTGACACCTTCCACTATCCCAGGCTGCTCCAGCCTGGCCTTGGACACTTGCAGGGATCCAGAGGCAGCCACAGCTTCTCTGGGAATTCCAGCCCAGCCCTTCCCCACCCTCCCAGCCAGGAATTCCTTCCCAAGATCTCACCCCAATCTCCCCTTTCCCAGTGGGAAGCCATTCCCTGTGTCCTGTCCCTCCATCCCTTGTCCCAAGGCTCTCTCCAGCTCTCCTGGAGCCCCTTTAGGCACTGGAAGAGGCTCTAAGGTCTCCTCTCCAGGCTGAACAGCTCTCTCTCAGCCAGCCAATGTTTTGTTTTTTGGGTTTTTTTTCAGTTCCGGTTAGTTTATAGAGTGAAATTATCACTCAAAAATGTTTCTTTCCTATTTCTCCAGTTGACAGAATATGCTTTACATGGTGAGAGTCAACTGTAAATCCCAGTCACAAGACATCTTTAGAACAAATACCTTTAGTTCTGAGTCTGCACCTCCAGTCCTGAGGGCAGTTTTGGGTCCCTCATGACAAGAAGGACATTGAGGGGCTGGACTGTGTCCAGGGAAGGGAACAGAGGTGGTGAAAGGGCTGGAGCACCAGGAGAGGCTGAGGGAGCTGGGGAAGGGGCTCAGCATGGAGAAAAGGAGGCTCAGGGGGAACCTTGTGGCTCTGCACAACTCCCTGCCAGGAGGGGACAGACAGGGGGGTCAGGCTCTGCTCCCAGGGAACAGAGATGAGAGGAAACAGCTTGAGGAAACCAGAGGAGGTTTAGGCTGGATATTGGAATAACTCCTCCCCACCCCTGGAAGCAGCACTTGATACCAACCACAGCGGTGTGGTGCCAGCTCAGCTCCATGACCTTACAGACCTCTTCCAACCACACCAACCCCTGACTGCAGCACCTCCCAGAGGCAGCAGAGGGGGCTGGGCTGTGTGAGCAGGAGCCCCAGCCCGTGGCCGTGGCCTGCAGGGACTCACGTCGGGCATGATCTCGATCTTCTCGTAGCGGCGCCGGTAGGGCAGCGCGAGCACCTCGGCGCGGCGGTAGGACATGGCCGGGGGCTGGCAGTCCACCATCAGGTCAGTGCGGTGCGACTGCGCAGGAGGGGGCTGCGTGTACTGCTCAGGGCACACCACGTGCAGGGGCTGCAACAGAGCACAGGGGATTCCTCATCAGCACCTGGGCTGGTGGATGTGGCCAGCAATGTGAATTCTGTCACCATCTGTTAACCCAGCTGGGGCAGTGACCCTGATCTCCTGGCACACATTATCTGCTCATGGGCCATCTTTAAACCAGCTGGGCAATCATCTTTATCTTTCCACAGCCCATCCTCCCTCCAGGAGATATCTCCTGTTAATGGCCAGTGAGTCCCAGGGCATGACTGATAAAATTCCATCATCCCACTGGGAGATGCTCCAGCCAGGGGAGCAGCCAAGCCTTTCCTACCCAGAGAAAAACTGAGATTTGGAACAGCAGAGCAGCCTTTGCCACTGGATTCCAGAGGAAAACTGGACCTTTCCACATCATCCCTGGAGCTTCAGAGGAAACTGCACCTTCTCCAGGAGCACTGCTCCAGCTGAACCACATCTGCCCCTGCAGGAGGATGCAGCCACCATTGAATGGGACTGTGCCAACACCCTGACTGACTGACGGGTGTCAGCTTGGATTCTGACTCTGGCAGGGTTTGGGATTGTTCTTTGTAATACTGCATTTCTATTTTAATTTTCCTAGTAAAGAACTGTTATTCCTAATTCCCATCTCTTTGCCTGAGAGCCCCTTAATTTCAAAATGATAATAATAATTTGAAAGGAGGGGGTTTACACTTTTCATTTCAAAAAGAAGCTTCTGCCTTTATTGGCAGATACCTGTCCTCCAAACCAGGACAGCACCTCAGTCAGCTGCTGCAGGAGCAGGAGCTGAGTGTAGCAGTGACCTGCCTGCAATTTATGGCTTTAATTGTCACTTTGATACTTGCCACAAGGAGAGAAAAAATAAAACTATTACACAGCCTTTCTCTCAAATCCTTGATAGATAAACTCAAAGGAAGTGGCAGCAGTGGTGGACACCATCCCAAGTGTGAACATGTGAAGCTGCAGAAATCTTGGCTGTCAATAATCAAGGCTGCAAAAACAACTCCTGAATTTTCCAGCCCCAGTTTTCCAGCAATATGTTAACAAAGCATAAACAGGCTGGTTGCCACTGCAGGGTTTAAGGAAGCCAAAGGAGAAGCCAGTGCAAGCTGCCCTGAAGACAGCACAACACATCAGCAGTAACATGGAAGGAGATGTTTATCCAAGGCCAAGCAGTGGCAGTTCTGTTGTTTCCTGGAAAGGCTGACCTGGAACACAGACTAGACAGAGCAAAAGGAATAAAATAGGAATTTATTGAAGTGTAAGAACCTGGCAGGGGCTACACCCAAATCAAATCAAGGTGGATCCCAGTCATGAGTTTTTACACTTTTGTAAGTTTTGGTTCATCTCCATATTGGGGTCAATTGTCCAACCACAGCCCCAGGCTATGAAGTCTCAGCCCCATTTCCCTCACCATTCTTTCTGCTTTTTGGGTACCAGGTGTCCTTGATTCTCTAGCTAGAAAGGAATTATTTTGTTACTACCCTGTGAAGAGACCTTAATAACACCTAATATGAAGTTTCAGAGTTACACACTAAGCAGAGGAGATTCTGAAAAATATAAAAGCTAAAACCCAAGGCATCACTATCAGTTTGCAGTGACAAGCCAGCTTGCAGAACAATGAGATAAAGAGATGCAGGCATTGCTAGGAGTTTGGAAGAATGTGCATTTCAGAGTTCAGTGAGATAGAACACAGGGAAAAACTCAGCCAGAAAAAAAATCTGGTTATTATTTTATTTACATCATCAGTCAGAAAGCAAATTTTAGTAGAAACAAATGGCATGGGCCACTAAAGCCTCAAAGAGTCAAGGGGGAACAACAGATACTAGAACCCTCTTTTTCTCCTAAAGCAGAGCTCAATGCTGTGTCCCCTTCATGGAGATCTGGGTGTTGTCTCCATTTTTGTTTAATGCAACATTTGCTCCCAATTCATTTATTTAATTTCAGCTGTGTGAAGAAACATGAGAAAAGGCAACAGAAAATTCATTACCTGGACTTCTTTGAGTAACTTAGACACCTGAATGAAGTTGAGTCTGGTGTCAATGGGACAGTAAACACATTTCATTGCCAAGGGCTGATAGGGAGCCAGGGCATCCAGGTAAGAGAAATCAGGCTCTGGAAAGAGAAATGGTGAAAACATTTAAAGCCCATCAATACCAAAAACTGCCCAATTCCTCTCCAATTCCAGTTTAGTCAGAGCTGTTGCTCAATGCTAATTCTGTTACAGATTTCTCTTCCCTTCCTCCTTCCCCCACCCATTATTTTCAATTAATTTGATGAAAATTATGCCCACAATTAGTCTTACCTTAATCAAGCAACAGAGCAATACTGTTTCATTTAAACACATTATTGCATGATTTTTAGAACAAATTTAATCAAGACAAAAACATCATCTCTTACTTTTAATCAGATCCTGTAAAGGAAGGCAAAATGTAGACATTTTGAGTCTTGTAAGGTAATCCAAATGACAAGCTGGTTTTCATTATGACAAAAATGCAGCATAAAGATGATATCTTGATATATAAATATATATCTATTTATTCTTTGGAATCTAAGAGCCAGGTTTAGACTGGTGGGAAACCAAGGGTTCTTTTATTACTGGATTAGAGGTTTGCCAGGGAAAAGTCAGGCACTGAATGAGCTTTTACTCCCACAGAGAGTAATAAAACACTGAAAATACTATAGAAAAAAGATTTTTTTTTGGTGAATGACAAATGTAGATCTCAGGTGACACAGTGTAGGATACAGGTAACCTCTTGATTCTGGGGGTCACCAAATAATGGCATGGAAAAGATGATGCTATCTCTATCTCCCTGATAATTGTGGGATAGATGGGACAAAGGGAATGCTGGAAAAAAAGGGAATTGGTGTGTGGTATTAGTTTGATAAGTACAGAATGGGAAAAGAGAAAGGGATGCATGAAAATCTGATCTGCTGGATTATCCTGAACCACAGGGCCTCAAATGACAGAGTGAAGTGCAGCTCAAGCCTGTCTGGAGCACAGCAGGAGGAATTCTCTGGGACCTGCTGAGGCTGTGAAAGGATGAACTTAAAGGAAACTAAATTCAAAGCCTCCAGCCCAGATTTAAAGAGCCATCTAGGATGTTCTGACATGGCAGCAGAGCAGAGCACTGGTTGGATTTCTCCTGCAGACAGCAAGAAAAAATCTCCTTCAAATATTACCAGAGGAAGTTCAACACCAGCATGACATCCAACAAAAAGACAAGTTAATAGCTCACCTAAAAATCTCAAAATCTCAAAATCTGCTGTTGGCTAAGCACCACTGAGCACAATGTGGGGATATTTACCCTGAGAGAACAGAACATGGCACCAGGCAATGATACAAATGTTTGGAACTGCCAGAGGTATAATTTCCCCAAGTTTAAAGCAATTGTCAGAGCTGCTTGGGAACATTAAAGTGAGAAATATTAACAAAAAATGAGTGTTGTACAAGGACGTGCACATGAAGCCATGAATCCACAGAGATGAAATAAAAATTACTCTGGGCAAAAAGCCATGTTAGTTAAAAGCAGATGTGGTGGTGGCAATGAAACAAAGCCTGAAAATATTGATGTAAAAATGGCATTTTATGTCAATTAGGTTTAATAGCAATGAATAGAAATGTAAAAATAGGAATACTGAGAAAGTTGGTAGTTGAAGAATGATCAGTGATCAGTAGGGTTAAATGACAAAGCATTTTAAAAGTCATTAGGTGAAAACAGAAAGCTTAAGTCAGGCAGAGGTTCTCTCCTAGAGATGTGCTGTGAAGTTGTAAAAATTAAGATTAAAAAGTTACAGAAGGGAGGTTTTCCATCCCATCTGGGGTTGTGGAGGGCACAGAGATTTGAGGCAGCACCTATTCAGCATTTCTGAATCAGCAGGTTCAAGGAATGTACAGACATGGACTCTTGGTCTAGGAATCCCACATAAAATCCATATAAAATCCAGTCCAAAGCCTCTCTGAACCCCTAGTAAGGACAGGAGAGCCTTGGAAAAGGGAGAAATTCTAGTGAAGGGATCCTAACACAGGATTTAGAATGTTAAAAACAGAACTTGAGCTGGGCTCACAGGGAACTCATGACACACAGGAACTGCTGTTTTGAAACCACCCAAAATCCCAAAGTCACCTGTCTGGAGGCAGCAAGTGCTTGTCAAGGACACATATTGACTTTTGCTGACAGAATTACAGGTCTTTAGCTTTTCCCCCAAGCCTCCTGATTTACTGCAGTGTCACACTGAGTTATAAAACCTTCCACTGTACAGCACTGACGTGCATGAGCTGGTTTTTACATCTCCCAGGGAGCTGGTTTTTAAAGGAGACTTCTTTATACCCTGTCTTCTGCTAGAATTTCTTTGTGGCTCAGTGGTATTCGATATTTTTAATCAATAATCTCCTCAATACTGCTCCAGCAGTGATGTCTGCAGGTGACACCAGCCAGCAGAGCAGCACCACAGTTCTCTCACAGCCTGCTTTCATTTATATTCTTGTCATTGTTTTTTACATTCTAGATTGGAAAGGTGGAGACTGACTGGTTCCTATGGACTGAACAAGCAGTGTTCATTAACAATGCAGGATGGTCTGGAGTTTAGTTCTAATTACCAGAAACCAGAAATTTCTTACACACTGCTCCAATGGACTGGGGTTCTTTCAGATCCACAGGAGATTTTAGCTTAAAACAGAAAAGTAATTAAATAATGGAAATCAGTGGCACCAATAGAGATACTTCAGATTTTCACTAGAACTAAGAACAGGACAATTTAATCTGCTAGGAATTTCTATAGACATACAATTGTTTAGGCTGGGAAAAAAATCTCTGAGGTCACCAAGTCCAACTGCCAAAGCCAGCACTAAACCCAGTGTTTTGCTGCAGCTGAGACAACCATAAGGAAATAGGCCTAGGACTAGGCAGCCATAAGGCACTGCTCAATGGATGTGCCCACAGACAGAGACAAAGCCACGAATTTAGGAAAAAAAGCCACCACAAGCACTCCAAGGTAACCCAAGTAAAGCAGCTCTCAGCTGGAGTTTCACTAAGTACAAACTGGGAATGAATCTCCAAGACCATGACCTGCACCCCCAGGCTGTCAGCAGTGACATTTTGATGCCTTAACAACCTGCCAGGGCCAGGCTCTGACAGAAGGGCTCGATTGCCTCAGTTCACTGAAGGATTAGGATCTCACACAGAAAGGTCAATTGCCTCTCCTTCCAGAAGACACGGAGGAAGAGTTCCTGCCATGAAAGGCCAGTTCCTGACACCCTGGGCAGCACATTTACAACGTGATTAATGCCACTGGCTCCCTGGGGATTCATGGAATACACACCCCAGCAAAGGCTCTGCAAACTCTGCCTTCATTGAAGTCCTGACTGGAGCAGAATTCACTATTTTTAAGACAGTGCATATCCACAGTGCAATTTTGCCCAATTACTGTAATTAGGGCATGTCTCCTGAACTGCCTCAAAGGTCAGGAGGGATGGGCACTGCAGCAGCTGTACCTTTAGTGCTGTGGTACCTTGCACCATTTCCCAGCACAAAACCAGTCTGGATTTAAGTTCCTGCAGGAACCCCCTCCCATTGAATAGGGTTAATTATACACTCTAAATATCCCCAAATTGGCTTAAGAGCATCATGGCACTGCCACATTTTTGGTGCCAATATTGTGAAAGAGTCAAAGGGACTTGCTTGCCACTATCCTCAAGTCTAAAATTTAAAAAAAGAAAGAAGAAGGAAATAATCTTTTCCCAGCCCTCTTTTCTCCAGGTTTTGTGCTTTCCAGCAGCTATCCTATTCACTAAAAAATAAACTTAACAGTGGGACTCCATCCCACCCTTGCTGTGGGACTAGGTTTGATTTGTTCCTCAGGGCTCTCCTCCACAGTTCTAATTACTGTGTCCAAAAATCCACATCTTTTTTACCTGGCCAGGTCATATAGAGCACACCTCCCATTATCCCAGAGCACCTTAGACACAAAATCAGGAATGAAAGGACCTAAAGGATTATTATTTGCCTTCCCAGATCAGGACAATGCCCACTGCAGGGCTCTGCCTAAGTGACAGGTACAAATACACCTGCACAGAACCTCAGCTCCAGGGAAGGCCCTGAAGGATTTTTAATCAGGGTCAGCACTAGAAGCAGATGGAGAGAAGTGGAGGAACTTAAAAGGCTTGTTGAGCACTGAGAAAGGAAACAGCTCCACTGGGGAATGAGCCAGAGCTGTACCTTGAGTTGCAAATGTGTCTGCCAGCCAAAATCCATCTGAACAAAGCTCAGCCCAAAGGCAGGAACAGCTCAGATCCCTGTGCCAGCTCTGTGTGGGGTGCACACTTCTGGGACAGCAGAGAGGACAGAAACCTCTTTGGAAACACTGAAAGATGAAAATGAGGAGGAGGGATGAGGAAAGATTTGTGGTTCCACTGGAATATGGAGAAGAGTTTCTCCTTTCTGTCCATCATTCATTAGGTCTTGCCTGGGTCTAACTTGCAGCCAGCTGCTTTTAATTCAAAAATTAATTTCCTGTAGGCATTTTACTGCTGTGCATAACAAAGATTTTGCTCAGACGTGGCAGGAATGGACTCAGCACAGCAAAGGTTGGCTCTGCAGGGCTACACTGAATTAAATGGCACAATAATTACATTTGTCCCTGCAGCCAGTCCTGGGGCCTTAATTTAGATAAGCTCCTACTGAAGTCAAAAACTTCTGTCCCACAACAAATGACTAAAGCCCCAGGGATGTGGCCACATTTAACCAGAGTGCACAAACTGTTAATTTGATAATGATATCAGCATTTTACTTACCTGTGAATATAACAGTGTTCAAGCTGGATTTTCCCCACAGCTCCATGAAATGCACCACATCCCCAAACCTGAGAGAGGGATGCCCAGTGAACACAACACAGGGCTGCTTGAAGTCATTGCTGAAGTCTCCATGGATGCTGGGGTAATGTTTCAATTTGTTTGTCTGAATGAGCTGAAAGAAAAACAAAAATCCAGACAGTGCAACTTTTCATGCCTCTGTGCTTGAGTGTGTTTATTTACATGAGATTATAAATGTTCTACAATTTATTCCTAACTCATCAGAGAGTCCCTTCCTGTATACCCCTCAGATTTTTCCCACAAATTTAGTGATGACTGTCATAAATGTTATGAAAAGGAAGTCAGAGCATGGGGCCAGGGGCCTCCAGGTCCTTGCTCTCACTCCTTTGGTACCAGCAGGATGGTGGCTGGGAGGAAACTCTGCAAACACTCCCTGCTTGGAGCTCCCTGCAGTGAGCAGAGTGCTCAGCTGCCAAATTCACAATAAGCTCCTTTTTCCTATTTGCCATGTCTGCAAAGAGCTCTGGGCTCATGTTTAACCTGCTTTTCTTGCATCACAGCAGTAGCAGGCACTTTTGCCTTCAGCAGAATGCTGCTGAGCTTCCCCAGTCTAAAGGGTTCACACAAAGTCAAACCTGCTGAAAAAGAACAAACTGACTTTCCCTTCCTCAGCTCTCTCTGAAACCAGCAATAAACATGAACTAAGAGCAGTAAGATGTTTTGCAGACACAGTGCAATCAGCTCTGCAGGTGGAACAGATTTCTTTACTAAGATGGAGAAGTTTATTTATCAAGGCACTTTTCAGGGTTTTGCTTTATTTCTCCTGCCACTGTTTTCTAATCTGCAAAACAAGGTGCAACTTAAGAGCAATTTAATAACCAGGCTGTGAAGCACTTTCATGCAAAAATTTTGCAAGTTTTTTCTTGGCAGGTATGTGCTTCCATCTCCAGCATGAAAATAACTGTAAACACAGTTTAAAAAGCAAGGAATTTAACACATGAAGTCACAGACTGAACAGCTGAGAGAAAAACCATGGAGATAAAGAGAGTGAGGGAGGGAAGGGGGCTTCCTTTGTCAGCCAGTTTTAAAAGGAGGTTGGGCTGATCAACAAATCACAGAATCCTGCAATGGTTTGGGTTGAAAGGAACCCTAAAGTCCATCCAGTGCCACCCCCTGCCATGGGCAGGGACACCTTCCCCTGTCCCAGGTTGCTCCAAGCCCATCCAGCCTGGCCTTGGACACTTCCAGGGATCCAGGGGCAGCCACAGCTCCTCTGGGAATCTGCCAGGGCTCACCACCCTCACAGGGAAGATTTTCTCCCTAATATCTCATCTAAACCTTCTCCACTTCAGCTCAAGGCCATTTCCCCTTGGCCTGTGCTACTTTTTACCATGGCTGATCTAAGGTGCCTGCATGGAAATGAAGAGAAACTGAGAATTCTCATCAACTTGTGCACCACAAAGCACCTCAGAATTCAAGGTTGTTACACAATTCTGTAGATGCACATGGATCATTTCCATGTGGATCCCTGAATCATGGAGGAAGTAAAAATTGGACTATATTTTCTGCAGTTTACAAGTAATAGCTAATTCCTATTTAATCTTCAAGAGGGAAATTGGAAAAAAACCACCCAATAACTACTCTGGCAGTTGACAGGCACTGAATGTCAAAAATATTTCTGCAATTATACTGGTAAAGATTTCTGATTAACACATCTGGAGTGCAGGGTTTAGAATCTAAACTTAGCTTCAGTAATAAAAACTGCAGCTTAGCAGACAATGGGTAAAACAATTTTGAATCCATAAAATACTGACATTTAAATGAACTTGTAGGAAATGGCCTCAAAAAGTTTTTTTGTGTTTGTGGGGTCTTTTTTGAGGGAAGCCAAAAGTCTCAAAATTGAAATTGCAGAAGCAGTTTCAACTGGGTAAACTGGAAGAGGATGATTATTTATATTTCAAACATTAAGTGGGATATGTGACATTCCAGGGGAAAGCAGATAGGTCAGGGAAAGACATTTCTACAGCCAGCATTGATCTAAGACACTCCTGAAAACCACAATCTGTTGTTCCAGCACCTTCTTTCACAGGTTCCATCAAATGATATCTATTTGTGTGGAGCATTCAGATCTTTGGGAAGATGTGAGAGCAGCACTGGATGTGGAAAGCAGTGAACAGCTCATTTCCCTGCCATACCTCCACAAACATTCACTGCTCAGCAACATAAAAGCTGTATTTTCTTCAAAGCATGATGGAAGCTTCAAATCCCCTCCTATTGCTTTGTCAAGAGACACAGGAGCTCTAATCCAGTTTTCAGGAGCTCGTTGGTGATGATTCTTTTTTTCATCTTTTCTTTTTATCTTGCCAGATCTTTTCTGCTAAGTCTGGTGATGCTTCAGAGCTCAGCTCACAATCCCTGGCTCTCACAGGTGGACAGAGCAGGGGTGAAAGGCTACAAAAACAAGTTGAGAGACATTCTACTCACTCCAGTGAGAAAGCAGCTGGTGGATTTTAGTGCCTACAGTAAAGTCTCTTCTAATCACCCCATCAAAAATATATGGAGCTGAACTTGCAAAACAGCTCCAACAAAATTTCCCAACTTATTAAAGGGACTGAGTTTGTAATGATTTGTGCAGGATTTCTGTACCTCCAGATGAGATGGGGTGTGTAAACCTTTGCTGTGCCATGGTCAGACCTCCAGCTGGGCCAAACCCAATGCCTGGCAGTGAGCCAGCCAATATTTCCACAGTTTCTGGAAAGCACAAGCAACATTCAGAGCTTCTTTTTACAGCAAGAACCACTATTGACTGAAAGCTTAAGAGATAGGGGCTGGTAAAGTACTGAATCAAGAGTGAGAGCTGCATTTCTCTGAAATCCCAAATGGTTCTGTGCTTCCCTTTAAAGCTGTACACTTGATTTACAGGGTCAGCAACTGCTGCTATAAACAGGATAAATCTCCAGAGCCTTTGTGTACCCTTTGTTGAAGTGAGCCAAAATACACTGATATTTACTCTGTGTGTGTGTGTGTGTGTGTGTGTGTGCTCTGTATCCAGAATTTGGAACAGATGTGGCTCCTATCAGGGAATGAGAAATGCATTTATTGCTTCACCTCCCTCACTCCCTTCATCAGATCAACATTAACAGGGGCCTAATTTTATCACAGAGTTGGAAGGGATCATTGAGCTCAACTCCTTTATGATAATATTTATAACACAATTCTATAAAACAAACCATAATACTCCACAATCACCTGGTTCCAGGTATTTATTTAAATGTGTTATGCAGGAACTGGTAAATGCAGGAGGGAATCAAAGATAAAGAAGACAAATAGTGGTATTTAGACCACAAAATCAATATTACTCCCACCTTGGCTCTTTTTTGAGTCAGAAAAAAGGGGTTTTGCAGCCATTTCTCTTAGATCTTGCTAACAGAATCCTTAATAAGAGCACAGTAAATCCAAATCCTCCCTCCACTGGCAAATACTGATCAATACAAATTACCTCTCAAATTTTATTGTTGCAGACATTTAGAGGAGTCTGGATTCTCTTATCTTTGAGCCTGAAATTGTCCATGTAAAGATTGAACAGAGAGAACAATTCAGCTACAACAACTGAGCCATTCCTTGCTAAACATAAAGCCTCCACAACAGGGATGGGGAAGAGTGTACAATCCAAGGATCCTGTTAAAGTGATCAAGGAGATCCCCAATTCCTCAACTGGGGCTGTGCTGGGGTGGGAAATTCCCATATGGAATTTGGTAAGACATCAAATTTGGTTCTGGGATAGCAATATAACAAATCCAAGCTAAACAAATTACTGGTTTATGCTCCCAAGTATTTCAGCAAGGCATTGTGGAGCTCCACTCTGAGCCTTATTTAGACAGCTGATCCTTGGATTTAATGGCTACAGGGGCTTGGAAGTGAAAGCCACCCCCTGCCTTGCCAGCCTGTCTTGACAAATATTTGGGATCTCCAGTTTTTGATTTTGCAGTCAGAGCAACTCTTCCCACAGAAATGTCTTTAAAAAGAAGCTTTTTTAGTTAGTGCAACACTAAAAGGCTGCAGGAGAGACTTCAACAAGAACCTGGACACTCCATTTTTATTAACTTTAGCAGGAACTGATGTTCAAAACCTGCTATTAACAGAGGGAAAGTATTCCCTGTTCACTCACACTGGATGTTAGGAATCAAACTTCCACTAAAAAAACTACCAGGAGTGTGTAGGAGGAGATAAGATGAACATCTACTGCTCCATTAAGGTGGAATTAAACAAGGAGGGAGAAATGTTTTGGGTTCTCTGTAGAGCTGAACATGTGTCTGGCTTTAGTCAGCAGAGCAGAACAAGGGATGAGTTCAAAACGAGCAACATAAATCATAAAACAAAAATTTCCATGAGGAGAGAAGGCAAAGGCTTCAAACAACTGAGTGCAGAGAGTGAGGGGAAATAAAAATAGTAATTGTAGAGACAATGAAGATGTTTTTATTTACCTTCTTGTGACAATAATAAAGGCATAGTTAAGTGAAATGCCAAATACAATCACAGCTGATTAAAGGAAGGAATGATTCTGTTCTACTACCCATCAGGAATTGCTGGAACTCATTGCTACAAGGGACAACATCAAGGATTTGGGGCAATTTTGCCTTCTTTGTTTTTAAATCTTGCTGTTTATACAACTAACAGGAACATCAAATTTCAGGACCAGCAGCATGCTGGGCTGGGCTTGTTCTGTGGATAATTAGAAGCTTATTTCCTGGCCTGTCCCTCTCTGATGTATCATGCCAGGCATGTTATTAATGCTTCCTAAGAAGTAAGAGGCATGTCTGAGTAATTCCCTATTTTCCTCCAACAACTGAGCAGTTAAGCACATCTTTTCATGATGGGCAATTTCAGCACAGGTTACATTGCACAAGCCTAGCATTACTTTGAAAAAAAACCAAGCAATTCTCCACTAACAACCTCTCCAATAGAAACCATCATTCACTGTCTGCTTCTGCTACTCATTAAAAATCCCCTGAAGTGCCAGTAAGCAAAGCTCCTGCCTGGAGGGGGCTGTGGAGGCCCAGGATTGTGCTGGGAAGAGATTTTATGGATGTTGCACATTGTGTGAATGAAATAGAGTGTCAGGTGTGAGATTTGGGAGATTTAACAAGGGATCCAAGGCATGTGCTGAGCACTGGGGTGCATCCTGTGGGATGTTCCATCCTGCACCTGAACAGGCACATTCCTGAGCTGGGATCCACTGCTGGGAGGCTTTTCCTGCATAATTACCCTGATCTACACATGAAGCACAGAGCAGCTCTTGCAAAGCTGTTGCAATAATTTGGCAAAATCTCACAATCAACAGGCCCCCAGAGAATATAAAATGTCCCAGGAATTAGAGGACAGAGTTATCACTCTATAAACACAAAGACCCATCGTGTAAGATGGGTTAATTAATCCTGTCTTTGACAGCTGCATGTTTGGTTTCTCATTTTTGGATGGGTTTTCACTTAAATCTGCCAGTTCCAGTGAATACTGTACATCAGAATAGGGACTGTCAGTGAATCCAATGACACTGTGGATCAACAAGGACACCCCAGAAGGCAGGGATGGAGGGCAAGACAGAAAGCACAGCCAGCACAAGGCTGCAGAGCTCAGTACTGAGAGAATTTGGAATTGATTTATCAGTGGGAATGAATTTTTTGGTTATAAAATAAGTGGTGAACAGGTGGCTTGCCCTGCAGTTCACATTATTCTTGGTAACAGATTATACATAATTCACTGCACATCCTGCTGAAAACACATTCAAGCATCTGGAAAGAGTGAGGGCTCCTGGTCAGATCCTACTTCCAGCAATGCCTTTGAAGCACCTACAGATGATAGATATGATGGGTAATGGTAATTTCTAGAATGAGTCCCTGGATGAGATATCTCAGAGGTAAAAAAAAACACCCAGTGTCTGTAAAAGCATTGAATTTCTGGGCTCTCAAACCTGCCATGGCCCCTCTGCACATCTCATCAAACAGTCTGGACACAGCAGCCTAAGAGCCAGGTTTCTGCATGCCCCAAGTGGCTCAGTGGCTCACAGGAATAGGATTTAGTTAAATTCTCAGCCCTGTTTCTTCCTTTCCCAGCCTGCCTCTTGTTTACTTCAGTGGGAAAACTAGCCAGGGGAGAATTTCCTGTCCTGATATGTGAGGTAACTCTGAAGGCATCAGTTATATTTAATGTCTGCTTGGCTAAAGCTTCTCCTCAAATTATGATTTTGTTGTAGGGAAATCCTCCAACTTTAGAAGCCTCATTCCTCTTTGCTTCATTACAATGCTCAAATAATTTCATTTCAAATTGCCATGGACTGCACTCAGTGCTGTGAACTTTAAATCTGGATATAAAAATCTCTCTTTTAAGATACCATTCCTCCTGCAGCAGACATGATGCCTGCTTCAGTGAGGGAGGAAGGAGCTGGCATGACTAAGCTGTCTCTGATAACAAGCTCTTAGTTTCACAGACTTGAAAATAAACTGCTTGGACAAAGGGAATGCTGGTGGTTGCAGTTGATAAGAGCAAATATCCCACACCAGATCTCATTCTGTGGGGGAAGGAGTGAGCCAGGCCAGCCTGTGAAAGTGATAGGCTGGAATGAACAGGGTAATTTTGGAGTTTAGGGAACACCATCACTCATTCCTCCCCCACGCTCCCAAATTCATCACAAAAAGAAAAGGAAAAAAACACTTTTATGAAAAATTAAACAAAACTTAAATAGCTGTAGAAGGGTTGATCAGAAAAATAACAGCTGTGTGATCCAGAAAGTGAACAAGACCATGGTTAACTCACCTCAGCATGGGGAAAAGGAGGTTCTGGAAGATATACCTTTGTTTGTTTGTTATGACACAACCTTTAAAAGAAAAGGAAATCAGCCAGAGTTAGAGGTGCAGCACATCCTGCAGCATCTGCTGCCATCTACTGTTACACTTTAGGAGAAAACTGCTTTGGATCTGAGGTACAAAATCACCAATTTGTCCTGCTGCTGCCAGAGTCTCTGGTTGGAGGACCCACACCTACAGGGCAAAACAGCTCAGTCACACAGGATCACACAGAGAAGGTGAAAAAGCAGCTGAGGGTAATTCTGTACACTCTGGAACAGAGCTCCTCTGCTGCTCAAGACAAATCTGGAACTCAGCATCTACAATGGGTCCTCATCCAGATCCAGCAGCTTTTGGAAGCCAAATTATCTGTCAGCAGAAAAATCCCACTTGCCTCATCCCACTTCTCAGCAGTGACTTGGTCCTTTTGCTCACTCCATAATTCCCCTGTGCATTTTATTATTGCACCTCAGTGTTGGTAAACTGCCTCTCCCCAGGGCCCAAGGCTCACTGTGACCTGACATTTGCCATCAATCACTTCTCTTTAAAACAGATATTGAGAGCTGTTGATGAGCTCTACCCAGACTCCTGATTCATCCTATTACAGCAGCTAAAAAAAGCTGTTTGTCAGAGGTCTGGGTGACGTTACAGTGATCTGCAGTGACACTGTCCTGGTGGCTTTTCTGGGAAACACTGCCTGAACTCAGTGTTCATCCTGAACACTTTTTCAAAAGAAATAAGCCTGGGTCAAACTAGTTTTGATAAAGTTTAAAGGATACTAAGAGCAAGGCATTTCCTTTAGCTGAGTAAAGAATAGAATTAAAGGCTGGAATCCCTGAATATCAACCACAGTTCTGACCCCAAACCTTTGTTTTACAGATGTTCAGCCTTTGCCTCCATTTCCATGTAAGTCAATCCTCTCTGCAATTCTCCTGAGGGATCAATTCCCACAAGATTTCCAGGACCTGCCTTTTTATTCCTGAACTCCAACATCTGGAGAGGAAGAAGAGAAGAGCTACCTTTCTTGTATTTAATATTCTAGTGCATGTCTCCATTGGTAAGAATTTGGGAAGAGTTCCAATTGGTTGGGTTCTCCTTTCCAGGGCTCAGAATCACAGAATGATTGAGGTTGAGAGGGACCTCCTGAGATCACCAAGTCCAAGTCCTGCTCGAGCACTCTCAGCAGAGCAAATCAACCAGGACTGTTTCCAGTTGGATTTTGATGTACCCACAGCAAAGTCTTCACAAGCTCTCTGCAGTGTTTCCCAGAATCCCAGAATCATGGAATGGTTTGGGTTGAAGGGATCTTAAAGATCATCCAGTTCCAGCCCCCTGCCATGGGCAGGGACACCTTCCACCATCCCAGCTTGCTTCAAGCCCTGCCCAGCCTGGCCTTGGACATTTCCAGGGGTGGAGCAGCCACAGCTTCTCTGGGCACCCTGTGCCAGGGCCTCACCATCCTCATATGGAAGGATTTCTTCCCAATATCCCATCCAACCCTGCCCTCTGGCAGTTTAAATCCCTACCCTGATGGAATTTCAGGTGTTTTAATTTGTTCTGCCAGTGGGCCCTGCTGAAGAGACTGAGCCCTCATCCTCATCACTTCCTATCAGTTTATACACAATGATAGGATCCCCCTGAGCCTTCTGCTCTCCAGGCTGGAGACCCCCAGCTCCCTCAGCCTCCCCTCATCTCCATGGCCCTGTGCTGGCCTCATTCCACAAATCCCACATCCTACTGGGGAGATCAAAACTGTACAGAACACTGTCCATGTGGCCTCAGCAGTGCTGAGCAGAGCAGGATCTCCTCTCCTGACCTGCTGGCTCTGCTCTGCCCAGCCCAGGACACTCTTGCCCTTTTCTTGCTATTTTGCTTAGCCAGGTACATCATGGTAGAATTTGAGAGGCTAAGACTTGCAAACAGGCACAGCTAAAACTCAAGCCAGGAACATAATTTACTCATTAAGGTAAGCAGCAAAAAGCAGAGATTGAGTTTGCACATTCTATAGGAAATGGTCCTTCCCTAATTACAGAGTATGTTCTTACACACACACACAAACCCTGGTGACTCCAGAAATGTGTTCACAACCCTAACCAGGTGTGTTTTAGAGAGAACCTGCACCTGCCTCTCCCCACAGAACCTGGGGCTGCCCTGGCACACCTACCACTCAGCAAAGATCTGGGAGAACTCCAGGGAGCTGTTGGCAACAGGTGAGATGAAATAAAAGGGGACATTGGAGAGTCCTGCAGAGTCAATGTACTGGTAGAGGCACTCCAGCAGGTCATAGATCACTCCAGAGGGGTAACAGGGAACCAGGACATTGCCTCCATTCCGGACTGTCATTGCTAAGGGAGAGAGAGAGAGAGAAATCAATTAGTATTTAAACTTTGCAGAAATTCCTTTCATCCAAATATTATACAAAAAGCAGCTTTTGCATGAATTAGCACAACACATTATGGTTGGGAAGAAAACCTCTGATGATTAAATACATTTATTTCCTGCCTTCTCAGCCTCACATGGCAGCCTGAGCACATGGAAAACTGCTGACAGGAGAGGGCAGCCGTGCACTGGCACAGGAGGATACAGGAGTGACACAAACCACCTCACCATCAAAATCAACCCAAAATAAATCCATCTCAGCTGCCTCCAGAGGGGAAGGACAACAGCTCCCAGGTCTCAGCCAAAAGCACTGCACATGGTGAGTTGTTCAGTGCCTGGATTTCAGATGAAAAGCTGAAGGTGTGGTTATTTCAAACATGGGTGATGGAATGTTTGTCCTTTTTAAAAACTCTAAATATTTCTGTATAACAAGAACAATTTAAAACTTGCAGCCAGCATGGGACTAGATAAAAATGAGCAGAAGAAAAAGGAAATATAGGTTTACTCTGTAATTGAGACAGATCTGAGCACAACAGCAAGAGCAAGAAGAGGAAACATCGTGTTCTTTTGGCAGAACAAATTACAAAAATACTGCACCTTCTGGGAAAGGAGAAATACTTTGCTCAGCTCAGTGAGCAATTTTACCTGTGGCTGTGGAGTAAAACAACCCACTGCTGGTAACTGCAGTCCAGCAGCAGTAACATCATGCACCAAGCATTCCACAAAAAGCTGTGGAAGAGCCTGAAGTACAATATTGCATACCGTGCAAAATCACTTCCTTGACTTCAATTTCTTGCTGAGCCTTGTTGGGGTATGGATTTAGCACTTTAAGGGTCTTTTTGCCACTGATGGGACAGAATCTTCCTTAAGGAAGATTTTTCTGGCTGAATGTTTAAAAGTTTTATGGAGTTCAGGGAGCCCAGTAGGATTTTTCACGTGCATTTGTGGTTATTTTACTCCTTGTAGCAGTCAGTGCCTCTGACATGGTGCTATCAACAACTGCTGATCAAAGGCCCCTTGTTTATCACTTTTAATACAACTGCAGGGTAGTTGGTTTATTCCTCCAGGCCATATACAAACTATACCATGCAAATATTTGTGGAGATGAACAGTAATAGCTCACATTAGTCCAGAACTTGAGATGTTCCCAAACATCCCAGCAACGTGTGACATTATCTCCCTCACAGGGGCAAATCTAAACTATCCCAGCTGTAAACAGGATGTGAAGAGAGCAGCGAGGAGGTCAAGAAAAACATTTGCAAAGCCATCTGGAGGTGGAAGTTGAGGCTCTGGCTCCAGGACCTGCATTTACACTGAGACATCACACACACAAAAATTCTGCAGAGGTAAAGGACAGTACCTACACCCACTGCAGCAGGGATGGGATGCAGAATAGAGGTTACAGAATGTGTCAGGTCACAAAAAATGTGGATTCCATTCCTTTGTGGTGCTTTGACCCTGGCTAGAGGCTGGGTGCCCACCAAAGCTGCTCTCACTCAGTTAGGGGAGAAAATGTAACAAAAAGCTTGTGGGGAGAGTTAAAACCAGGGAGAGATCAATGAGTAGTTACCATCATGGGCAAAATGGACTTGTGGAAATCAGTTTAATTTATTACACCTCTCTCCAGGGGGTACAGGCCTGGCCAGGACCCTGCTCCAGTGTGGGGTCTCCAGGTGGATTTCTGCACCTGCCTGGGCCCCCATGAGCTGCAGGGACACAGCTGCCTCTCCCTGGGCTGGGAATCCCAGCTTTGGCTTCTTCCTCACTGCCCTGGGGATCTGCAGGGCTGTTCCTCACTTATCCTCACCCTCCTCTTCCCTGGCTGCAATTGCTCCTGCACAGTAACTTCTTTCCCCTCTTCACTCTGTTATCTCTGCTGCCACCTCTGATGGGCTTGGGCTTGGCCTTGGCCAGCAGTGGGTCCATTCTGGAGCCAGCTGGGATGGGGGAAACTTTTGAAACACCAGAAACCACCCATATAGCCCCAAATTACCAAAACCTGGCCATGCCAAACCCAACACAGCCTGAATTTGAATTCCCAGCTCTCCCTTCCCCACAGCCACTGGCTCCCTGGAAACCTCAAGCCTTTTCTGCTGAATACAAGCACAGGTTCAGGATTCCTGAAGCCACAGAGGATAAAGTCTTGGAGGAGATGTCAGCTTGAGTTTGTGTCCCCACCAAAACCTCAGAGATGGTGAGCAATAATGGATATAAAATCACAATCCAGGGAGTGGAGAATGATTCCAGCCAGGTGCCCACCAGGCCAAGGATCCACAAAGGGATAAGAATCACCTCCCAGCTTCTGCAGGGGTGAAAACCTTTCCAAGAATATTGCTTTCCACACAAGCAGCAGGTCCAGTCTGGCTCCCTGCAGCACTACAACAACTTTTCAGAGTTGTCAGTAAGAGGACACATCTATCTGAAAGTTGTTTAAAGCCCAATTTATCTTGGTGACTGATGGATGCTCTCTCCTGATAAAAGTTGTATAATAATCTTGGCATTTCAAATTTAGTCTCCTTCAGCAGCTCCATAACAAGTTGTTCAATTTACAACTCACAAAGAGATCTTGCTTTCCCAACAGCTGCTGCCACAAGGTCGAGTTGGCACCTAAAAAGCAAACTGTGCTCTTTTCTGCTCTCTATAAACACACACAGCCTCACACTCACTCAAAATATCACCAACTGTCCCCACAGACAGACTGGCAGCTTTGCTGCTGGTGCCCAAGGCAATGTGGAAATAAAACTGTTCTCCTTGAGCTGCAGAGTGCTGCTGCTGCAGTGCTGAGCAGGGAAAAAAGGGGCTTGGGGTAAACTGAGAGGAAGCTGGAGGTGGGACAGAGTGTGGGGATGAAACTGTGTGTGCCTTGGGAATCCTGGGAATCAGGGCTGCAGCTCCACATGAAAACATGGGAGGTGGAATTTTCACACCTCCATTTCATGCTTCACAAGCATGCTGCTACATCCTCACACACACTTTTGGTGAATTTTGGTCTGCTTTAGAGTTTTTACCTTGAGTATTCTGAGCTGCCTGTGCACTCCCTTGCATATTTTGGAAGTGAGAAACACAGATGAAAACTACTGTGCTCAGCCTACTCAATTGCTTTTCCCAGTAACTCACTGCTTTTGGAATTTTTTACATATTTGAAAGAAAACTGATTCTGTTTTCCTGAGGCTGGGTAGATAAATATAGCTGGTGTCATGCAAAAGACAGCCCAAAACTGCATTCATATAGAATTATTTAATTTCTTCAGATTGCTGGTTTTTGGCAAGTACCACTCAAATGCCAGATTCTTATAATGGCATTGTTTTAAACATGTATCTTCCTTTGGTCTTTAATAATTTTCTCATTTCTCTGAGTTTGTCTCATTCAAGAAAATGGCTTGAGGACCTGCAAACCCCTGAAAATAGTTCAGAATGTTTCTGTAAACCAGAACAAGTTGTGCAGACAAACAGCCACCTGCACTGACACATGTAACATGTTTATTTATACACAGTCAATTTCTGGATTCTGCTTTGGCCCAACTACAGCCCTAAGACTTTAATTTGTAAATGCATTTTAATTAACAGTCTCACTCCTGTTTACTCAGTGTGATAGGAGGGGATTGTGCCACCATCTGTCAGGGGACAGTGACCCCCAGGAAGGCCCAGGAGGGACAGAGAAGGGCAGCACATCTGGATTTACCAAAACAAGGTCACCAGAGCTGATCTGTGGCAGGGTAATAAAATTCACAGTGTTTAAAACCAATGAAAATGCAGATGAGATACACACACATGTAAAAACACACATTTAGGAAAGGAAGTCACAGGTGTTAACACAGCTTCAAGAGGAGGTTGAACAAAACCACTGGACATCATTAATTACACAGTCACATCTAATTTAGGAAATTCCTGAAATAAAAATACTTAAAGATCATGAGAGGAAAGTATTCCAGAATCTCACCCTGCTCTTCTTCAGGCATCTGCACACAGTCCCTGTTGGAGCCAGGATGCTGGCAGAGAGGATCTTTAGTAAAACCTGTGATTATCATTCTTATAAAATGCCAAAATATGCTCAATTAACAGATATTTAGGATCATTGAGTGGGTTGGGTTGGAAGGGATCATCCAGTTCCAACCCTCTGCCATGGGCAGGGTCCCATTCCACTAGATCAGGAATTTAATCTCATTTACCATGTCTTTGGTATTTTTTTTTAGGATCCTCCTACCATGAGCTTTTTAATTCTGTTTTTTTAAATAAAGGGAGGATTGTGATAAAACAGGCAACACAGAGCAGGACAGACATGGAGAAGTGGTTTGATGAAAGGAGGATGACAGCACAGAGGAACTGAGCAGGGGGAAAGGGAGAAAAGGAGAGAACAGCACTGGATGTGACATTCCAAACATGCTGGAAAATGCTGCCATTCACACTGATATCACAGCTTTGCAATTATCAGCTTTTCCAGCTGTGAAAGCATCTGATTAGGTTTTATATTTCTGGGGGTCTATAAATATATCTTGACTTTTTTTTTTTTTTTAAACAGAGATTGTGCTGTTTGCTTTTGATATATTTAAAAGTCAGGTGTAAGAAGGGAAGCAGATGTGCTTGTTTTCAAAACTGAAAGTCATAAAAAAGCATGTAAAGATTTTACTCTGGCTGATACACAGGAAGGAAATAGTAATATTTCAGCTGGGAACAATATCCACATAGCCTGTTGGCAGCCAAGTGACATACTTAGCAAACCAGGAGCAGCAGATGATTAAATCTCATTATACCTGTTCCATTCCAAAACATTTTAGGTACAGCTTGTGTCTCTCCAAGCACTTACTGCATTAATGACATCAGGAGCACACCATAAAATCTAAACAGGTAGTTTTATGCCAGGAGCTATAGCTGGACAACTTCTTCAATTCCAGGAATCTCAGAATTATTTCCCACCCAAAGCCATGAATAAGGTGATAAAACAGGCAGGAGATTTCTCTGAGTGACCTACCCAGGTTGCTGCAGAACTCTCCCACCATTCCATCAGGGTTGGCAGTGGGGATCTGGGTCAGCCCTGTCAGGATGAGAACGTCGCTGTTTTTAAGAGAAGCCTGGTCCATGGGCTGGAACAGAGCACAGGGAAATAAAATCAGCCATGGGAGAGGTTCTCCAGGCAGGACACAATAGATACAGTCACCAAACATTTGACACTTCACATTCCTCCCTCTGTGGAAACCTAACTTGTTTTATACTGGTATTTTAGGAAAGCAGAATGAAAATGCAAACCTATTTCTGTGCATTAGCAAACAGAAAGTAGATAATCAGAAATAAGACATGAGTGTGACACTAAATACATATTCTTGATATTGAAAATGTAGCATGATCCAATCTTGATAAGGAAAATCCAATTCTCTCTCTGCAGATGGTGAAAAGGTAACTTTGAGCCTCACTCTGTGTTGGGATGCTCATCCCACAGCTACTGATTAAGCAAAAGTGGGCAGCTGTTGGCTGTGTGGCATTTTATGGCCATTTACTCTCAATAAACTCTCTGCAGTCTCACCAAGCAGGAAAGATTTCTGCCAGAAGAGACAGATGAAGAGATTTCCTCTGCTGAACCTCCAAGAGCACTGTAAGGTCAATTCCCCTGCTCACAGCTCTCCAGAGCCATTCTGAAGCAGTTGAGAAGGACCCTGCTCTGTTAAACATGCAGGAGAATTTCATATCAACTCTGACATGAGCTGATATGTGCACCCCCTTGTAGGATCAGACCTGACACGTGAGATTTATCACAATCTTTGACTCTCTCCAGTGTGTCCATGAAAATGAAATGCCAATAATGCAATAAAAAGTAATATGGAATCTGCCTGTGATAATGTACATAATGATTATGGCATATTAGATCCACATAATTTCAGATGCCATTGCACTGAGAGGGCTTGCATTGATTTTTGTGGGTTAATGTAAAGAATATGTCTTAAAAGGCTTTTAGTGACATGTGTGAACCTGTGCTGTCAACTCCTGTTCTCCACTTCAGTGGCAACACTGTCAATTCCAGCCTCAGGAGAGGGGGAGGCAAAATTTCAATGGAAACCATCTGCCAGAAGAACAGGCAACAGTCAATGGTGCCAGGCCTAAATCCCAATTCCCAATTCACTGGAAAAGCAGCTCTGGATATCTTCAAAGCATATCCTTTTTTACAATAAAATGCAGTGATGTTTTCACACCCTGCTAAAGAAAAAAAAGGAATTTCATGATGAACTTCTCATCATGATCCTATGGAGAACCAGGACATACAAACAAGTTTTCACTCCCTGATAAAGAAATTATTTGCTGCTCACAATTTTGACTCTGTGCCACTCGAGATACTGTTATCATTACATAGTGTCTGTCAAACATCAAAGAGATGATGAAAAGCTGGCTGGAAGCTCCCAAAATCCACATACAGAAACACCAGATTGTAGCAGCCTGTGCTGGTGCTCACAGGGATTAACCCCAGGACAAAAACTATCCATTGTCTCCAGAAAGCATCTGAAAGCAAATGCAAGACAATGATGATATGGGCTAACAACTGTGATGTGATAAATAACAAGCAAAGTACAAACTGGATGTGATTTTAACTGTCCTTCTAAAGATGTGCCTATGAGCAGTTCACTCACACCATTCTCTCCCACTGGGATTTAATTTCCTTAAAAAAAGAAGCTTCCAGAGAAATGTTCACCTCTGGAAAATGCGGAAGCCTGGCCAGTCTGACCTGATAAACTGAATTAGTGGGGAGAAAACATTCTCAGTTACCAAATTACTTTGTACAGGGCAAAGTTTCTCCTCACAGAAATATTCCATTCACACATTGTCAAATACTGCTGCTTCTTCTCTAGGAGGGGATGAGAGCACAGCCCAGGATGGAATGAGGCTGATGAGAAACAGGGATTTAGAGGCTCTGATACATCTTGTGCACCTAAGGATGGCCCTACTATTAAGGATCATTTATCTCCTGTAGTTTCTCAACTGAGAACAAGCTTTTAAGTGAGGGATGCTCAGAAGCAAAGCTCTCCAGCAGACACCCACCTTGGGGGAAATCACTTACTGATCAAAAACCTGACACATCCTCTAAATTATTTTTAAATACCTCCTGCAATAATGCTTTTAACTATTTTGACAACTCCTGAAGCGCACGGCACTGCGATCTTCAAGCCTTGCTTTGCACTAAGAATTTATGGATCTAGAGAGAATTAATTTACTGGAAATTACATCTACAGCACTATAAAGACTTTGCCCTTAGCAGAGCAGGGTGGAAAAGTTGGCAGCCACTGAGCTATCATTCCTCCTAAGGAAGGATGTTTCAGAAGTGATATAAAGCAGTCTGTGAACTGTCTGTGAAGATTCTTCAGTCAAATATAGATTTTTTTAAAAAGTCACTAATGCTCTTTTGCTTAACTCTGTTGAAAATTTCCTCTTTAGAGTGAAAGACAGTTCCATAATTTTAAGTGAACATCAAATTACCAATAACAAAGAATTTTAGTTATCTTTTCCTCCTAACTATTGATACCTGTCAGGGTATGTCTTATCAATGCCTATTAAGTCCAGGCACTGATAACACCTTAGAGTGGCCTCTATCCTAAACCTGATCCCAGCTGGAATAACCCCATTTTTTCAAGCAAAAGCTCCTCCTAAAGACTAGGAGAAGTCAGAGGCTGTACCTGAGGGTGTGTTGTAAGCAGAGAAGATCCTGAAACATAAGAAACCTTTTCATAGTGTGACTGGATA
Organism: Oenanthe melanoleuca; assembly: GCF_029582105.1. Taxonomy (NCBI): domain Eukaryota; kingdom Metazoa; phylum Chordata; class Aves; order Passeriformes; family Muscicapidae; genus Oenanthe; species Oenanthe melanoleuca. The sequence goes on from NC_079336.1 coordinate 1,532,125, forward strand.
ATCCAGTTGGAACTCCCAAGAGCATAGCCTGAGCTCAGAGGGGTGACCTGCACAGCACCAAACAGCTCCTGAAACACACAGCAAGAGACATTAACTTAGAGAGCCCCAAAAGAAATCAGGACAGGTCATTGTATCATCAGTGATAGGAATTTTTAAAGCAGTTCTGCTGTTAAAGCCTTTGTGAAGCTGTTCTGCTGAGAATTACATCTGCTGGTTTTACCCACTCATATCTAGCAGGACACATATTCTGAGAAAAGCTTTTCTGGGACAGGACCTCCAGAAAGTCTCTCTTCCATGTGAATTTTATGGCATCTGAGTTCACACTGAACAATGTCTCAAAATGAAGGAATCAAGCAGAGTCTTCATCCTCTGCTGCACTGAAGAAGTTTGTGGGAGCTTTGCATCTTTGAAGAATCTATTCTCCTTCAGTCAAATTAAACTGGTATTGGCCAGCAGGAGAGAAGGAAGGACAAGTACTTCTATATTGACAAAAAACTCTGCTTGGCTTGCAAATTTTATTGTGGAAAATAAACTTAACCTCAAACTCACTTGCTTTCTAACTTTATTTCTTTTTAAATGTTACCTGCTGGTGATTTAGCAATAACACCCTGCAAACTCAATCCACATTTTAGTTTCAGTGTAAGCAACCTTCTTTCCAGGTGGCATTAGGAATTGTATTCCTTCTTCTCTACCCAGGAATGTGAAAGCTGGTTTGGAGAATGGAAAATAAACCTACATGTACAGACCTTCCTAATGTGAACCACCTTCTGGTTACTGAATAATAGAACAAGTATCTGATTCATGCAGTACTAATGATTCTTTTAGTACTTCAATACATATTTGGATGCCTTGAAAAACAAGGCAGGGAGCCTTCATCCTTCAGAGTGTGTAAGCCAAGGCTCTAAAGTTTGATTCTTTGAAAAATTAGCTTTGGGAAGAGAAAAAATATGTTGTTTTCCCCCAAATAACTATAAAAGAATGATTGGCTTAAATGTACAGATCTAAAATTAGGGGAGATGCATCGACACTGTGAGGACAGCCAAAAATGAACTGTAACAATCCATGGATAACGAGGAGTCACAACTTACTTTAACCCATATTTTTATTTTTTATGGCCTCTGAGCAGCAAAACCAGGTATCACAGCCCAAACAGAAGCAGAGATCATGGCCCTCATGCTGCCTACAGTCCACATGGGATCTGTAGACTATGGAATTGTTGGTTCAACAGCATTACAGACAATAACTATTAGCTGGGAGCCCTGGGAAAGGAGTTTCTGAAGTTCACATTGAACCATTAGGTTTTGTTTACAATTCCTAATTTACAGTAGGAAACAAAGTGGAGGCTAAAGCACTCAAAAGATTCCCAGAAGTGAGATAGGGGAGCTGGGAAGGGGATGTGGCTTGGAGACAGAGAGGATACATTCACTCCCTGCATCCTCCCAGCTCTCAGTGGGCCAGCCATCAGCTCCAAATTTGAGGGCATGCTGCCTTAAAACTGGTCTCCCCAAGGAAGAGAAGAAACAAATGGATATTCCCTGATTTCACCAAACAAGAGCTCTTCCTGGGAGGCAGGCTGAGGGGCAGCTAATCCTGCCTTGCTTGCCCAGGCCAGGGTAAGTAGATCCAAGAGAGGATCTGGAGGGGAAAAGCTGGGGAATGGTTGTTGCTGTTGCCCTGGGGGCAGCTGTGCAGTACTCACGATTTTCTGGGAATAGCCCACCAGCTGGATCTTGCTGAGGGCTGAGTTCACCTCTGGCATGGTGTAGCACTTCCTCCACATGGACACCTCCACTGCATCCTTCAGTGGGGCTGGCAGCAACCTGTAACACCAGCAGGATGTTCTGTGGGGATCCAGAACAACAGCTGGTGCTGGACCAGCTTCTACAACCATTTACATTTTCCACATCTTACATTTTACCATTTTAAATTTTTATTTTCACTGTGCCTAGTGCTTCAAAGTGAGGAGCAAGACTTTCTGCTTTCTGCTTCCCAGTCTTGCTCACCCTGAGGACTGCTCTCTTTGCTGCTGTTCTGTCCAGCCCTTGCATCAAAGAAGTAGCTGTGATCAAGGAGTTATCACAACTCTTGGGGTATTTTCACCACTGATGAAAGGTGCTGGCTGATCTGAGATGTCAACATGAAATGCACCTCCAGCACTGGGATCTTGGATCAATGTTTATTTTTCAAATCATAACAATCTAAGTAATACTCTAATAATCTGAAGCAATCTGGTGATTAAAGTACAGTTATACCAGGCCACGAGCAGGGATGGCTCTGCCCTGATTTCTGGTCTCTCCCAAGTGTCCCTGCAGCTCAGCTTCCCTGCCTTCAACCCCACTTCCCCTCTGAGTGCCCTGGCAGGGACACACGAGCTGACACTGCAGAGCTCTTTGAAATCCCCTCCACGGAAGTATTTAAGATGTTTTACACCAAAGTGAGATCCATCCATTCTGCTCCTCACAGACACTGCAAGTCAGCTGGCCAGTGTTGTCAAGGGAAGAAGTGAACTATAATGTCACAGGCTGGAAGAGGGATGGCTAACTTCTGGGAAATAAATCTTCCTTAGCAACATGAACTGAGGCAGGAAGCAGCACAGCTGCCAAATGCATAAGAAGAATAGGATTTTTTTTTTTTTGTATATTAAACCAATGCTAAATCAAAGGCTAATTCAAACCAATTTCCAAAGATTTATGGAAATTGGTCAAGTTTCTTTGATCAATTTGTTTAAAGGAATTTAATTTATTGTTATATCTACTAGGTCAGTGAACTCCTCCATAATTTAAGATACTGAAGAAAGGATTAAGGGCAGCTCTTGCCAAGACCACAGCACAGGTCCAGAACGATAACTGTAATTCCAGCACACGCTGGCTGAAAGCACCCCGTGCTTCAGGAAACAAACAAAGCCTTCAAGGTCTTTTTTGGGAAGTCATAAGCAACAAAAGGCCACACAATGTGGAGAGTTGTCCACCACTGCACTGAAGCAAATTGCCTGTAAAAGCCTTTAACCTACCATAAGCAGCATTTAGTGTTGGATGCTTTCAGGAGCTTCTCTTCTGGGAAGAGGAAAATGTTTCTCCAGGTAATGGAGAAAGTGGGGAATTGTCCTTGGTGACTGAAGGAAGTTTCTCTTAGCCTTGACTGTGGCTACACTGGAAATACTCTGATCCCTGGCAGAGACAGTGGCACCACCTCCAGTGGTTTCATGCAGCTGAGTGGAACGAGGTGCTGGTCCCTCAGATGTGCCCCTGTCAGCATTCAGTCTGGCATCCACTTCTAAATTCCCTACAGAGTTCCCAGAGGGTATTTTGTGGTACTGCCACCATGGCAACATCCTGTGAAGGATCATCTCAAAACAACCAAACAAATGAGGGCAGCTGCTGGGACAGCCATAAACAGGGAGGTACCATGAATCCACATGGTTGAGGATAGAAAATTCACTTAAAAAACTCAGGGATTTGTATTCTTCCCTGGGACCTGCAGAGAGACAGTCCCTACTGGTCAATGCAAAGGGTGACATTTAAGGTGTGACATAAAATCCCAGAATTGTTGGAAGGGAGAGGAGGATGGCAGCACCAAACTACATCAGGCCATGGCCTCTCTCGTGCCCTGCTCACCCTCAGGGAACAGCCTGTTTCAAACACCTCAAATGATATAGGAAACCATCAAAAGAGAAGTCAACAAAGTGCCTTTCATAAGGCAAACTTCCTCTTTAGCCCCTGAATCCCAATCAGTGTGACAGATATCCTGGCTGACATCTACTGAACTTCCATGAGGCTGCTCACTTGAAATAAAACCCAATAAAACTGGCTAAGCAATTAGTTCAGACTGGATCTGATAATGGAAAAATGTAAACCACGATAATGAACTTATTATATTTTATACAGTATTTGCATTTCAAATGCTCCAGTGCTTTATCTAATGAAGATGATAATACTTTGTGTTTTATACTAACTGTCTGGAGTAGAACTAGCTGAACTGTAAAGCAGTAATGGGGATTGATCAGCCTGAAAAATTAAAGTTAGACTCAGAAGTAATAAGTATTCTGTTCTAGCAACAGCCAAGGAAGAAAAAAAAACCCCAATTCATCAAGATCACATTTTCCTAAGTAACGGATGTCAGTCCAAGGCTGCATGTGCCATCAGCCAGGTGCTAATCTGGGGATCAGGGGATGTTTTGCTCTAATAATCAGCTCCATTCACGCCTGCCTGACACTTGTCACCAGCATCTCAAAACACTTTGCAAACGTTCATTAAAGTCCCCGTGTGCCCTCTGTGCTGGGTGGGAGCTCTGTTTTACAGATGCACAGGGAGGTGAAGGGGGAAACTCAGGCAGAGGTGAAGAGAGAGTTCACATTTGTCCCCTTGTTCCAGCTCAAAGACAACACTGGGTCATACCAGCAGTTTATTATACACAAATTTATGCTATTCAACAGCTTTTTAGTAGCTCCCACTTCCCTGCTTTACACCCCTTTACAACAGCTACAGGATGGAACTATGAATTTTGGGGGACATCTCCAGCACTAGGAGAGAGGAACATATGTTTTAAATATCACTCCAAGAAAAAAAAACTCCAGTGTTCTACAGCAGTGGAATCAGAACAAAGATTCCCTGCCTGTGTTCTCCTCTGGAATAACCAGCAGCATGCAAAGTGCCAGGCAGCACTTTTCCTAAAATACGACCACCAGCAAAGTGACATTATATGAGCTGCAAGATATATGATTCTCCTTTGAGCCATGCATACAAAACATGCCTGGTGTGACAGGAATAATGGCTCCAGTCCTCTCTCTCCACACACTGGGAGCTTCAGCAGTGGATCTGGGCAGGCCAGTGGATCCCAAAATTAAAAAAAACCCCCATTATTCTGAAAATCTGGCTGAATTTTAGTGTATTTAGTTTTGCTTTACATCTGAGTTCACATCTGCTTGTCTTCTTCAGAAGAATGAGAGTTACAGTGAAAAGACTCCTCCTAAATTCAGCAGGGGAACACAATATACAGCTGAAACTGTAAAAATTTGGATTTTTAATTCTTGCTCTGTGATACTGGAAAATATCAAGATTACTCTTCTGATGTAAGAAATAATTCACTTTTAGAAAGCTTCTAAATCAAGCCATCTTAAGAATTAGGAGTATAAAATGGGAGATCAATTAAAAATGCACAAAGCAGCTTTTAAAAATAACTTTTTAATCAACCAACCCTATCTTTAAAATGTGCTAAAAACAAAACTGTCTCCTCCAAGGAACATCTTGTGCACCTAAAATTGTTTTTATTCCCAAGGAAAGCATCAGCTGTAATTATTAAACTGTATGGATAATTTTTAGATTCCATAGACTTTCAAAACTCTGAGCATCTTGTTTTGATGTATAGCTGGAATAATGGACATGGTGCTTCCAAATAACCTTTTTTATTCAGATTTTATTTTGCTTTTAAGCTTTGGAAAGCTAAAAACCCCACCTCTGTTGTTCAGATGTAAAAGAAGATGGGAAGAAAGGCAACACCAGTGACATCCAACAGCTGTGTCTTGACTTTCTTAGTATGTCAGCAAACATGAATGTAAATACCATTTAAATTTAAATTATTCCAACACAGTAGCATTCATTTTAAATAGCCTGCTCATTTCAACAACTTTTTATGATGTTAATACCAAAATCTGCTGGTTTTAGCTACTATCATGGAGCTGAACTGAGTGAGAGGAGATCAGGGGAGGTTTTGGTGCTACCAAGTCTTTCTCCAAGAAACAAATTAGTGAGGTTGCAAAACCAACGACGTGCAAAAATGATTAAAGAAATAATCGAGCCAAGGAGTCACAGCAGCAAATCTCAAATGTGGGAGCTGAGCCATACTCATAGAGACTCCCAAACTTTGGGACAATCACCTTTCCTGGGATTTCTGCCTTACCTTTGCACCTCCTTGTTCTTCCACATGGAGGCAGACTGAGCCTTTGGCACACGTTCAATGGAATTCACCAGCTCTTCCATGAGGAGCCTGAAAACACAAATCAAACCCAAATTAGCAGTGCCTCCTCTCACACAGGAGAGAACTTTGGCCCAAATCTTTCCAAAATACCATAGAAATTGTTACACTGCAAGGGGCTCTTCCCACAGAGGCCATTTCCAGCACTGCCTCTGTTTCTCCACAGTGTTTCCAATTCCATCTGCTTGCAACAGAGGAGGATCTGGCCCACTGGGTTATGGGCTATTTGGAAAGTGCAAGATAATTTCTTCATTACTGACTGCTTGTGATATGTAATGAGACAAAACACAACAAAAACTCCTCATCTGATGCCTGTTTATCACTCAGGGAAACCAAGCATGCTGTCAGAGTGAACTCTCCTCATTTTCCAAGAAGTATTTGAGACAGGAAAATGTGTCAAGTGCTAAAAATTGTCACTGCAGATTTCTCTTCCCAAAACTAAACGGCATTTGTGATGGTGTGCAGGCTTCCCTTGAAGTTTGGAGCAGAAGGACAGCATCTGGAATGACTTGGGATGGGGAGAACCACACCAGTGCACTCTCCCACAAGACTGTGTTTGTTATCTCCAGCTCTGGACTAGCAAACCCTGAAGTCTACTATTTGTTCATATTTACACAATTCCTTTCACCTACAAGAGCCTTCAGTTTCTGTTTGTTTTCACACAATGGGGGAATTACTCTGGCATGGGAAGTTTGCACAGGACCTTCAGAGGACAAAGATTCCTGCCCCAGAGTGCTAACAGAGTAGTCCAGATAGGAGGGCCTAATCTGGCTCTTAATTACTGAATGTGGCAGCTCTGCAGGAGAGGAACAGAGCTCAGTTCCAGTTAGGCCTCACCAAACCTGCAGCATCTGCTGTTGACCCATCCAGTCAACAAGACAATTCTGTAAAAACAGACTGGCAAGTTTGGTGACTATCCTGGTTTTGACTGCACTGTCATGCCTCTTACACCTCAGTCTCCTATTTCTGCCATTTTTCTTAGAGCATCTCTCTGGAGTTCAGAGCTCACATGGCTCAGCTGTCATTTGAGATGAAGTCAGCTTGAATTCCTTTCCATGGAGTGGAGGGAAGTGTGATTATATGGAATCATAAAATCCTAGAATGGCTTGGGTTGGAAGGGACCTTGAGGATCATTTAGTTCCCACAGCTGCCATAGGCACTTTCCACTATCCCAGGTGGCCCCAAACCCTGTCCAACCTGGCCTTGAACACTTCCAGCCTCTGTGGGGAACAAGTCCAGTTTTGTGACTGGGAAGACTCCTTTTGGTTAAGGGGAAGAGAAGAGCAGGAGAGCTCTTTGATGCATGGGTTTTGAAGGTCTGAAGTTGCCTGTTTGGCAATTACTGAGGTGTTTCAGCCCACTCAAATTCCAGGGTGCCACATCTATGGCCTGGACTCAACACAAAGCACCTGCTGGAAATGCTGATGGCTCCAGGGGTTGGGAAACATGGAGTTAACACATTTGCAGCACTAAGGACTTGGCTGGCATTCAGCTCTGCCTGAAAGCCTCTTGGAACATTAGACACCACTCCTCTCCCACATTGTCCTTTACACCTTCTCCTCAGCAGTGATGAAAGAGGAGCAGAGAATCTGAAGGGGCTCTTTACCTGCCAATTTGAACAGTGGGCTCGGTGGCATAAACTGTTCCAGTGAATCCTGTGTACTCTGTGATGTAGGGCAGTGCCATCATGCAGTGATAGTTGGAGATCAAGATGACATCCACTGTGGAGAGGTCAAGCAGTTCAGTCTGAAAACAGAGCAAAGAGAAGCAACCTGTAACACTTTCATGCAGTTTAATAAATGGCAGAAAAACAACTTCTTGGGTTTTTTTAAACTTTATTGCAGGAATGTAACTGCTTTATAAAAGCATGTCTCAGCAGTGGCAAAGATTAATGTTGCCTTTAAATTAACAAGATTTATTTTAAAAGCTCCCTAAAATTATTCCATTCTCCAGCCTGGAAAGGAAACCATGTCCTGGGGTTTTCTGTCTTTCAGGTGATGAAAAGGCTGCTTTTATGAGATCCATGATTATTTTACTTTTATCAAAGAATTGATGTGTGCACCTCCTTAGGGAAGGAGAGACACCAAAACTTCTGCAGCAGTGACTTAGAGTGTCTCATACTTTTTTTATGCAGCACTGTACCCCAAGAAAGAGATGAAGGAAGATTGTATTTATTCATATGCTTAAAAAATAATCCTAATATTTTCCCAAAGTAAATGCCTGGCATCTTTATCATTCACATTTTCTACAGCAGGAGATGAAGCCCATTGACAGAATACAACAAACTGGATGGGTGGGCCCAATTCATTTTGATGTGGCAGTTTAGACAAGAGTTCTGAGACTGAAAGAAGATTTCACACATTGTTAAAAGAATTTTAATTAGAAATATTTACTGGTAATGCTGTAACACAAATGGTGTCAAGTCAGAAATTTACAAGATTACTGACCTCTTACTCAGTTATTATAGAGCAGCTAATGGAATTCAACACTCATCAAGCACATATTATCTGATTACAAGGCCTGGTCCAGCAATTTGAATAAAAAAGGCAAGAAAGTAGGTCACTCTGCTTTGCAGAGGGCTGACACACTGCTCTGGTGACAAGCTGCTTAACTCCTCCTAAGAGCTCATGGTTTCAATCCGTGATCACAGCTGATGTTGGAGCAATGATCTCTGAGCTGAGGACAGGAGGTGAAACAACATCCTCAGCTCCATGACAGGGCATCTTTATCCTCCTGGGCTTCCAGGCAGGGACACTCTCCCTGCAAGTTATCCAAGGATCTGCTCCTGCCAAAGCTTGGATTGTCCATGCCTTGGTCCTCAGCTGTGTCCAGACTGTACAGGATCAAATTCTGGACTGGCTTGGGTGGGAAGGCCCTTAAAAATCAAATTATTCCACACAGGGACATCTTGCACTATCCCAGGTTGCTCCAAGCCCCGTCCAGCCTGGCCTTGGACACTTCCAGGGATCCAGAGGCAGCCACAGCTTCTCTGGGCACCCTGTGCCAGGGCCTCACCACCTTCCCAGGGAACAAATCCTTCCCAAATCCCATCCATCCCTGCTCTCTGGCAGTGGAAGCCATTCCCTGTCCCTCTATCCCTTGTCCCCAGTCCCTCTCCAGCTCTCCTGGAGCCCCTTCAGGCTCTGCAAGGGGCTCTGAGCTCTCCCTGGATCCTTCTCTTCTCCAGGTGAGCACCCCCAGCTCTCCCAGCCTGGCTCAGAGCAGAGGGGCTGCAGCCCAGGAGAGCCATCAGGAGGATACACACCAGCACTTTCCAACCTTAAGCAGGGCACATCTCAGCACCCTAGAAGCATTTACTGATAGGATGAAAAGGGTGTCAAAACCAAAACAAAGTGAAATGTTCCCTGGGGCTTGCAGTGATCTCACTAAAGTGCCTTTGAGCTGAAGAGGCTTAAAAATGTTTCTTGCATGCGAAGTGAAAGAGCAGAAGGTTGCCAAGCAAAGGGCTGCACCCTGCACTCTGACATGTGTGAGTACTCTGCTGCAGAGACAGCCTCTTATCACCTTGTGGCTGCTGGATTAGATCCAAACCTTGGCTTGCTTTGGCAGTGGTGTTTTGGAATCGATACTCTGGCTGAACTGCTTCTGCAGACAAGTTTCTTCAAAAGAAGTGGCATGGAAGGAGACAAAGCAAAAGCTTCTTTCACACAAGCTCCCTCTTACCCTGTGCTGCCAAACAGCAGCAACATTTCCACTGTGTTTGCAGCTGGCCATGACTCCTGAGCCTCCTGCAGACAGCTGAGCTCAAGGTGTGAGCTGGGTATCACAGCAGATCTCTTCCCAGTGTCCATGGAGGAGATGTGGCATGTGCTGGGAATTTTGGGAACAGTCTGAGAGGCCATTTTTAAAGTCCCTGCAATGGTGATGTGCAGTTGGTTGCCATCTTCTGATTGTAGAATGGGCTGCTGGGAAGCAGCTTTGTGCAGAGATAACTGGAGTAAAATGAAGCAGTGACTCCCTGTCTGTCATATTTAGAACTACACAGGTGGGTATTTTCCAGCCCAAAGTAACCAGGAAGTCTGGCTGAAGCACCCTGAACCCCAGCAGATAATCATTCCAAAGAGAATCCAGCACATAAACCCTGTTCTTCCCAAGATCTGGGCCATAATGGCACTTTCAACACACACAGATGCTTCCCACATCCCTCAGTTTCACAGGACAGTAACCAAAAGGCTCCCAAGAACCCAGAATTATTATGGTTTTGAGCTGGTCTTTTTTGATGTGATTGGATTATGACAATTCCAGCTGAGTTGGAATGGTTATAATCTGTTGGAACCACTTGCCAAAAGCAGTACCAGAGCTGCCAACTTGTTTGGAAGAATCAAGATGACAAGAGTGATGTCAGAGCTGAGTTCTATGGGATCCACACATGGGAACATTGCCAGAACCTCAGCAAGCTGACAGCAACCTTCCAGGAGTGTTTTGTGCTTCCTGTCTGCAAGGTCAGGCAGAAAGAAAAAAAAATAAAAATTGCTGCCCCAAAAGCAATTGTGTCTGTCTTTGAAAGACAGAGAAAACATCCCACCATGAAATGAAAAAACTGATGTTTTTTCTCTTACTCTCCATCATTCATCCCTGCTCAGCTTTCTGCATCTTCATTTCTCCTACAGCACTTCCTTAATCCATCAGGTGACTCCAAGTAAACCAAACATCTTCAACAGTCCTGCTTGCTTTTTCTAAACCCAGAAATTCCAATAAGAACCAGCCTGAGTAGCCACTTGCAGCCATGCCCATGGATATGAAGGCCCAGCTCCTCCCTCAAGGAGGCTGTAAAAGTTTTTAAGTCAAAGTGCTGCTGGCAGAAGTGCAGCCCAGCAGAATCCAACCTGGCTTAACCACAGCTGCTCCCCAGGGAGCTCCACTGGCATGTCCTGCATCTGTGGTTAGAGACAAGCAGCTTTCCTTGCCTCCACACCCTGTCCCAATCTAGATCAGCACATGGATCCTGTCAGCCAGCCCAGCTCAGGCAGGTTATCTTTGAAAAGCCCACACAAGGGACAGCTCAGTTTTATTCTTGTGTCAGATCCTGGCTCAAGGAGACCTTCCATGTCTCCCAAAATCACAGCTGAAAAGGGTTGCTTCCATTCTTTTTCCAGTGTCTAGAGCCTGGAGGCACCTTAACAACACAGAGTTTTAGCAGTATTATTTACTGAGTACTAATAAATTAGTAGGAACCTAATAATAGTAATAATAATCATATTTTTTGAACAAGTTTCTTCCATGTGATTGAATGCAGTCAGATTTTTCAGCAAGGCTTTGAACAGACTCACCTCTGGTAAGCAGAACTCAGGCACAGAGTCTACAAACACATGGCCAGAGCACTCCTTCAGCTCCTGTAAAAAAACACACCAACAGAGGAGTGTTACTCTAAGGCAGCACATTTTGGATTTTCTAGACATTTTCTTTACCACAGGTAATCTCCAGCCCATTACTACAGGACATTTATCCCCATTCTAGACACAATCTGGTGCAGGCAGATCTGGTGAATTTGTTTTCATGCCAGATGAGGCTGCTTGGCACCTGAAAGGATCAGATCCTCCTTGGGAAGGACAGAGAGAGAACTCTGGTAGGTAAAGAAAGTGTCCTGGAATCAACAGGAAGGCAAGTCTGGAATTTACTTCTGGTTTCCAAAACCTCTTCTGTCTTATTAGAACCTAAATACAATTTATAGCCCCTGTCTCAGAATATTTGATGAAACAATTTTTGGGGATCTAATCTCCACATGGCACTTCTTGTTAAACTCTCCCCTATTTTCTTCTTCTTTTTCAAGGCTGACACAAAACTTTCATCACATGAAAAGTCACATTCTTCAGGGTGGAACAAAAATATTCCCAACTCTGCTCCCAGCAGAACTCACAGGCTCCCTACCACCCACCCTGCCCTCTCTCCTGTCCCAAAGCAAGTGGTCTCAGCCAGCTTCAGACTGACAGAATTAAAGATTGAATGCAATTCTTAATAATTCCAGTGCACCTGCCAACTAATAACGAATGAGCAATTACATCTAGTGGCAGAAGTCTCCTAACCTCATCTCAAGGGAGTTCAAAATGATTAAAAGTAGATCACAGCACATTTCAATGCCTCTCCAGGACTGAAGTTTTATAACTGAGTGCTGTAACAGGAATGTCCACCCCACATGATAAAACACCCCCCTTTGACTCCTTCCCTTGCCTTTTCCAGCATGGGTCAAAGAATTTACCATTCCAAGCACTTCCAGTGGTCAAGGTGAATTAAGAGATGCTGCCTTTGAATTTTTACCACCATTTCCATTGCCACTGTGTGAGTTTGGAGGTTTCTCCCAAACACACACTGCAGCAGCATCATCCCAGAAATTTAAATATATTTCAAATAAAACTACAGTGACAATCTGTAGTTTGGAGCCCACAGCTCTGACACCAAAGTGGGGTTCAGGAGACACAAATTCCAGGAAATTCAAAATGAGCAACTCCATTTCTGCCCCTGAGCCTCTGCAGCCATGCAACTGCCAGTTAGCAAGTGCTCTGAATAGAGCTGTTACTATTTTACCAACAGAAATGCTGCCTGCACAGTTTCTTTTGTCTCCAATGAGAAGAAAAATCGGGTCTTTAATCTATAATCTTCAGCTCCCTTATCTGTAAAAATCATTTTGTCCACCTCAAAGTCCCCTACAAAAGCAACTATTATCACTGTTTCCTTTAATGTCCCCATAGTCAGAGAACAGTGTATTAAGCATTTTCTCCACTGGTACCTATTGCTGCCCACATTTGAAAAGTATCTGCCTATTTTACTAACATCTGACATATTTTTGTATTCATTGTTCCCCTATGGCAGATCAAGCTGGCTGCTGCAGTGCCAAGTTTTGGTTGAAGCCTCAGATAAATTCTGCCTCCAAAACTGATGGAATGAAAAGAGGGGAAAAAACCAGAGCAATTGTGTGTCTCTCATGTCACTGAGGAAGTTGTGTGTCTTAGAATCAGGAGGCTGGAGATAATATCCTCCCTGCTACGTCCAGCAGCAGAACACATTGATTTCAGAGGCCAAAGCCATGCCTTTCCTCTCTGAGACCTCCCATAGGCAAACCATTGCTTTTCTCCTAGTTCTGCCTGAAAAAGGAAGCCAACCTCATTTATAAGCATGCTCTGAAGCCTCAGAGTCAGAAAAGTGAGGCTGTGGAATAAAAGGTACGCCAAGAAGGCGAAGCACTATTATTTATGGAGCTCCATGAAATACAAAAATATTCACACTGACAACTTGTGCATTTTAAGTGGGTTTTTTTATAATCTAGGCTACCTCTGAAGCCTGAGAGTTGCTATTAGCATTTTGTTTCGAAATGTTCTGCTCTGCAAGGACATCCTGGCTGGTAAAGGTACACAGAGAAACCTTTGGGATGAGTCAGCTCCTGCAGCACCAGGTCCCAACCTGTCAGGTGGCTTTTTGCACAGAAAATTCCAACCATCACTCCTGTACCTTGTCCAGAAATGTGCTGCCATCTTTCAAAACCCAACCGGGAAGTTTGGACAGCCTGGGGCTGTGGAAAGAAAAAAGAGAAATTACTGCAATATGAACTGAATTATTATCACAGAGCTTCTACTTGGTGTCATACAGGCAGAGAACACCATTTCTGTCTCAGGCAAGTAACAGTCCCAATAAAACAGACAGACAGTTTCACTGTGGTTAAGTGTTCACCAAAATGACTTTTACAAATCATGATGATGACACTTAGAAGTAAAAAGAAATAAGAGGACGAGGCATGCAGGGACTTTTTAGTCATTTATGGTGAAGATTTTAAAAAGGCTCAGTGCTGCTGAGCTCCCTGTGGTGAAACTGGATGAATAAACAGAAGTTAGGGCAGCAACAAACTCTGTGCTGGAAACAACACAAAGGCACTATAAAACTGTAGGACAGAGGACAAGAGACAAATATTCCCATCAGCAGGGAAAGACTGATACTCTGGACTAAGTCATTTATAGACACAGGTTGGGATTTTACATCCACATAAACCATGGTTTTGTGCCTTGGTGTCACCCCAAAGACCCACACCAACAGCTGCACAGGACACAGGGGCAAGGAGGCTTTGCTGTGAACTGCAGGTTCTAAGCAACAGCAGAGCCCCTTTTATTTCATTGTTTCAAATGCTAATAAAGGAATTAAAATACATTGTCATTCTGAGTTTACAGCAACAATGGCTGCAGCCTTTCTTGATCCTGTAACTGAGAGGCATATTTATATTTCACAGTGACATCTGATTTTTGTGTGAGCCTACAACTTAGCTCTAAACCCATTCTCTGCCCAGACTGATGTTTCTTTACACAAATAAAAAAACCCAAACATTGAGTAAACAAGAGAATTGAACCCACCTGAAACCAAACCCTGCAACAACTTCAGATTTGGACACAGAACCTGCTTGCAATGCATTTTGCAAGTGCTGTGCACTAAGCTCTACAGACAAGCATGGTTATAACCTATAAGGGCCTTCAAATTGAACATCTTGAAAATAGAAAGTGATTCAAGGGCTCAGAGGAATGCTGTGCTCAGACTAACAGCAGTATAAAAGAACAAATTCTGACACTCCAGTAAGTCACAAGGAAGGAAAAGGGGAAATCCAAGAGTCAAGGAGTGAAGAGAGAAGGTAAGAGGTGAGAGCAGAAGGATCTGTCATGGAGAAGCTGTGCCAGGAAAGGGCAATTCCCTTCTGAGGATAAAGAGCAAGGCTGAAGAAGTCTGAGGAAAGAAAAGATGAAGTGGTTAAATGTGCTCCCCAGAGGACTGTTCAAAAGCACAATTTAGAAGCAGTAATTTGGAGACTGAGGAGAATTGGTGCAGTGAGTGTAAAAGAGTTATGGAGAAAGCAAGAACAAGCCAGTCTGATATCCAACAGCTCTGACAGATACAGGAGGAGAGGACAGGAACCTTGGCTGGAAAGGCCAACACCAGCACAAGGTCAGGTCAGTGGCTTGTGCCTTGCAAATCCCTGCATCCATCTGTGGTTTCAGCAGCACAAGGCAGAGCAGAATAAACTTTACTTGTCCTACTCCCCATAATTTAACCTAGCAAGAGTTTTGCTTTATTCATGATGAAAGAGCACTAAACTGGCATTCACTGAGGAGTGAAGAGTCAGGGAGGCAAAATGAGCAGGTGTGTCTTGTGTGTGGCTGAAAGCAGAATAAGTAACACAGGACAGACAGGACTCTTTACCTTGAAGCCAAGAAGCAACACGGCTCCTCCTGACATAGTTGTGACATTGTAATAGAGTGATTGATTAATCCAAAATAGCTGGAACTGTCCCATAAATAATGTGAGCAAGAGTGTCATGGCTAGACAGGAAAGGTTAAGAGCTTCCCACATGTTCATTTCACCGTTTTGCATTTGACTTTGGTACAGGGGAGAAAACTCCATTTGACAAACCTCCTTTAAAGTACAGCAGCATAAAGCACTGGGCAGCTGCAGGAGCTCTGCACATGCTCCATGGGCTGGTGAGAACAGGGAATGCCATTTCCAGGGCAAGGGGGAATCTAAATACCTTTGCACTGGCACTTCTTTGAAGAGCAAAGAACTCTAAAAAATGCCCAGTCCCTTTCATGCCACAAACACTGCAGCACTTTCCTCTCTTATAGATTAAGGCACAAGCTCTCAAAAATATTTGCTCAAGGAGGGTCCCGTGCCAGGTATGACACAGGACTGAGCTGTGCAGCAAAGATCCTCTGTAGTACCACACATTTGGGCATCTCTGCAGATCACATACTGAGATGTGCAGAATCCAAGGGGTTCATGGACTCTGCAGGAATCTCTGGTTAAAGACAGCAGAGAGAAGCATGGCTCCTCTGGGGTTAAGGTCTCACTCACACCCATCTCCAATAAGCACATCTGGTTCTGAGAGGACACAGCTGGTGAGAACCCCACACCTGACAGACCTGTGTTCAAATTCCTCAGGCAGTCAGTCCTTCCTGTCACCCTACCTGGCATCTGATGACAATGTCAGCTCTCTGTCACCCCATGTTATGTTGATAACACACATTTGAATTTCAGAGGTGTTTGGACATGGTGGTAATGGACTCCTAATCTCTAATGGTACAACTGTGAGTACTACAGAGATAAGGACCCTGCAGTGGCAGCCACATTCCTCCTCACATTTCTGACTTATTTCCACAACTCTCTGCAGGACACCTGGTTTGCAGAGGGGATCAATTACTTGCCCAAGTCCATGTGCTCAGGCCAATGCTTGCTCTAAGGGGTGTTCAGTCACCTCACCGACAAGATTGATTGGATTTAAATCCAAGTGTTTGCTCTGATTCCTCTGGGCCATCAGGGGTCAAATCTGACATCCTCTCTTATTGAGTTTGAGTCATTCTAGTGCCGACATTCTGGAGGTGCTTGGGGAATTCCAGGTTGTGACCTGCAATTTGGCTGCTCATTCCCAGGGTCTGCTATCAGCAGACAAAGCTGCCACATCCCAGGGGAAGGCTGATTCCTGCAGCTCTAAAGAACCTCTTAAGCCTTTGTTCAATCACCTCATTTTGCTA